>NC_083324.2:55653170-55959452 GCF_963455315.2 Globicephala melas
GAAGCTTGCTCCAAAGGACTTCCCTTGAAAATTTCTTTAACCTCCAGATTTTCATAAGGATAACCCAATTCAGCACATCCATAACTCAACAGAGTGAAAAGAACACGGATAACAACAACAAAAGCCTCTCAATCCTCCCCATTAGCTAAAATACAAGTTACATCTTCTCTAAAAGGAAACTGAGGTTCTGCTAAAGTGGAACCTAGTTCATAACTAGAGCAGGGATGTACCTCTGTGGAACACAAGAACCAAAGTAGAGGGGAGAGTTCAGGCTTCAAGCACTAAAGGACTGAATCCTGTGAAAACAGTCATGGTCTCATGCAGAAACGCTGTCTGGAGAAGGCAGATCGTATGGGTAGAAGATCTGTGGCCTGTAACTGAACAGGAGAGGGTCAGCAGAGGTGCAGGGGTGCCAGCCAGAGGAAGAGCCGAGTGGACGGGGACGGATTCCCCAGAGTACCATGCATGCAGTGGACATTTTTATACTCTATAACCTAGTCTGTCTAGCACTTGTGGGGAAGCAACATCTACATAGATGAATTTTCCACATAAAAATGAAGCTGGCCCCTCTAATTCTAATTAAAATAATTATAAAATAACCACAAGTTGTATATTTTTAGTAGCTTTTTAAAGTAACCATTTTGCCCTTTCCTCACTTAAGTCATTGAAAACAAACTAATTCCTGTGCTCTAGGAAATCAAAAGGCCCCCAGAGGAGCATGGGCTTGTTTACCCCCATGCCATGTGGTCTCTGTGGCTGTATCTGCTTTGCTTGTCTGCTCCTGTTGTCTCCCTCCTTTTGATCTGTATACCTGGAAAATGTGGTCTCTCTGGGTTTCAAGTAAGAGTCAAGTAGTTCCTTTGAGTGGTCTACTCAAGAGCAAAGTGTGGAACTTGAACATCGCATGGTTCTTTAGGGTCCTATTTACTTTTAACTCGATGGGCTCAGTTAAATCTTGTCCTAGTAGGCAGGAATTTCTATTTGTGATTTTAATAAAAACTATGTAAATACATAAAAATTTTACTTACCTGGAAACTAGTTGCAATGGCTATGGTGAAGAGTTAACAGCTCATAGGAAAAAAAGCAACTTTTAATATAAAAGCTGAATCTGGGATCAAATTATTACATCAGGACAGAAATTTTTTACACTAGTTCCTGAAACCACTACTATGTTACAAAATGGTCATTCATCCTTATAAAGAAGACTTTTTTTTTTTGCGGTACGCGGGCCTCTCACCGCTGTGGCCTCTCCCGTTGCGGAGCACAGGCTCCGGACGCGCAGGCTCAGCGGCCATGGCCCACGGGCCCAGCCGCTCCGCGGCATGCGGGATCCTCCCGGACCGGGGCATGAACACGCGTCCCCTGCATCGGCAGGCGGACTCCCAACCACTGCACCACCAGGGAAGCCCAAGAAGACTTTAAAAGATTAAAATATTTTCAGTAGCAGAATTAACAGGTCAAGGAATGCCACTACATTTTAGGAAATTTTCTATTAAAGATGTAAGTAAAACTAATTCATGTACAAGCACTTATCTCCTCATCTATGTTTCCAAATAAGCCTTTACTTCTACTAATAACCATTAAAGCGCATTTACCATGTCCAAGACTCCAAGTATGTCCAAGTACATACTCTATTTCCCTACTCAGTTAATCCTCAGTGGTGGAGCCAGGTTCATGACCATCCTGCTATACTGCCAAGTTATTAACTCCTTTGAAGGCTTCCATTCCTGCTTTCCTTTAGTTACTTCTGGTCCCATGATTAGTCTATAGATTGATGAGTAAGATTCATGTGGAAACCTAAAGACTGGTATCACTGTTAGAGAACTATAGCTGTTCTCTATATGAAAAACCCCATTACAACCCAGGCAAACCATGTCCCATTTCCCTGCTTATTCCTATGCCATTCAATAAACTCAACTTTGAAGTTTAAAAAAATATATTTTAGATAAAATTATTTCCATAATTAAGGATAAACCCATTATGCCCAGGTAAACCATGTGCCAATTCCCCACTTACTCCTATCCCATTCAATAAACTCAACTTTGAAGTTTAAGAAAAACCTTTATTTCAGATAAAATTATTTCCATAATTAAGGATAAAGCAGACACTTCTTTGAGTCCATCATTTCAGGTGACTGTGATTTCCATGAACATTGGCGTTACTGAGTATCATTTGAATATTTGCCTACATGCTTGTGGGAAGCTTCTGCAGCCTTTTTTTGGTAGGAATTCCAGTTTTTCTGAATTCTTCCCTTTCCTTCAGGTATTCCATTTTGCATTCTTCATAAAAGGCTGGATCATTATAGCTATGAAAAAATGAAAATCTTTTAAAGGGAATCACTTTGTAAGCATATAAGCTTATTTTAACAATAAATTCAGACATCCGGTTCATCAGGCACAATCTTTAGAAGCAGGTTTTTAGTAATGGTCATAAATTCATTGTAAACATTAGGCTACCAAATTAAAGAAAAAAAAGACCTAATGGTTCTTTTTTGAATACCAATGTCCCAGGATAGGACAATGGGAAGTCAGGGCACCCATCCTCAGGGATCCATGAGAGCAGACAAGACTGCATCACAATTATGTACACAAAGTACTACGGCAGTTGTGGCCCGAAACATGGGGCAGAGTGGAAAAAGGGGAGCTGTCAGGGGGAGACGTTTGAGTTGCATTTTGAAGGACCAACAGAAACCCACATAGAAGGCACATGTGGAAAATCCCACAGATGAGGAAAAACTGTGATGCATGAAGAAGGACAAGTAGATTAGTACCACCATAGCAGATCATGTGCAGGAGAAAGGGCATGAGATGCTGGAATGGGGAGGGCCAAATCATGGCGATCCATTCATGCCCCACTGAGAAGTCAAATCTACCCTGAACGGGCACTGTTCACAAAGCAACTGTAAGATCAGTTCTGTGCCTTAGATTGGGGGCCCCCAACCCCTGGGCCACGGACCGGTACTGGTCTGCGGCCTGTTAGGAACTGGGCTGCACAGCAGGAGGTAAGCGACGGGCAAGGAGCAAAGCTTCATCTGCTGCTCCCCATCGCTCGCATTACCGCCTGAACCATCCCCTCCCCGCCCCCACCGTGGAAAAACTCTTCCACGAAACTGGTCCCTCGTGCCAAAAAGGTTGGGACCACTGCCTTAGATGAATCTGACAGCATGTGGCAGATAGGCTAAAGGTGGGCAGCAAGGGTGTCCAATAAATAAGCTATTACAATAATCCAGACAAGAAATGAGGAGGACCTAAGCCAAAGGAAGCACAGTTCTGATGAAAAGGATGAAGTGGATCTGGGGGAGAATGAGGAGATGAAATCAACAGGAGATCAGGAAGATTCTAGATCCAAGACAACTATAATTCACAAAGACACGAGGCAGGAGTCAAAGGAGCTCAGTTTGGTTTCGGACCAGCAGAGGGAAGTGGAGACATGCCATGACCCATAGGAAGCAGCTGAATTCCACAGGTGCAAACTGAGCTTTCTCAGATTTAAAACGGAGAAGAGAACCTGGGGAACCAGCTTTAAGGAAGAGGTTAAGGAAGAAAAGGTGGAGAAGAAATAGGTAGAGATGCCGAGGAGACAGGAAAGAGCTTAAAGAGGGAAGCCAGATGGAAGGGACTTCCAGGGGCTTCCAGAGAGGGGTCAAGTATCAGAGAAAAGATGGAACCTCCCAGAAGAGCAGTTCCAGTGTCGTGAGGGCAGAAGCCAGACTGCAGTTTACTGAAGGATGAGTGAGAAGAGACGGGGAGAAATAATAGAACACAAAACTGACTCAGGGTGTCACCAGGCGGAGATGAGAGAGGGTAGTGGCTCCACCCATGGAATGTTGACAGTAAGTAAAGCAGAGCCCCCACTCAAGCAAAGACAAAAAAGCAGTATTTCTTAGAGTATGTTGAGACTTGAGGTCAAGTAGAATTCTTCCTAATAGCTCTCATTTCTTTCCCACAAATGTCAGTCACTCCTCTTGGTTTGCTCCCCTCTCTTCTAAGCAGTTACAGCCTCCCCCTGCACCCCAGGATGGACTGGGACCTGTTATCTTCTCCATCTAGGGGGCGCGACAGATGGCAGGATATGCCAATGATTAATATCCAGATAACAAAAGCTAACAAATAACACAGACAAACTTTTAAAAAGAGCTAACAATTACTGAGTACATAGTATCTCCTATGTGCCAGCGCTGGGGTGACGTGTTTCCACGTGAGGAAGAATCACCCCACCTGACAGTGAGGACCCTGCATGGGTTGCAGGGGGAGCTACGCCCCGGGGGACCCAGGAGACACCAGCTCGCTGCCTTCCCCATGGTCCCTGCTCCTGGCTCCAGTGCTGCCCTGTCCCAACTAAGAATAATGAGTCCCTATGATATGATGACTGAAACCAAGGTGTCAAAATCTTTCAATCAATGTACAAAAGGGAATTTAACAAATTCAGTCACACAAATGTGAAAGAGGTTCATCTATTCATTCAACATCTCTTGGCAGCTCTAGGGACCAGAACTCTTACTTCTCCACAGTTAAACACTTAGTGCAGGTCTGGGCTCATAAAAAAGAGCAGCTATTAGAATTGTTTATTGACTTGAGCAAAGACATGCGGACTTGGAGTATGTTTCCTCATCTATAAATGTAGAGGTTCAGTATTCTAAAAGAGTCTATAAACTCATGTGTACATTATTTGTTATCAAAAAAGAAAATAATTTAAGATTCAGATAATCACCACATTTTATGTAATTGCCTAAGAAGTATCAAACAATCCTGACACAGATGCTTCACAGGCTAGGGGAGCAGAGTACAGAAGGAAGTAAAGGTTCGCCAAAACTAAGATCTCACGGACAACTACCAACTCCCTACTCACTAAAGCACTGTATCCACAACACTGCCTGTCAATAATGTGGGTGATAAAACATGTGGGGAGATGAGCAGAAAGCAGCTGCATTCAAAGGCCTCTGCATATTTTTACTTTAAGATTCAAGGAACTACAACAGAATATCAGTGAACATGATATTTAAGAATTATTTTTCAAAGTAATTTAACTTCAAAAATCTAAATTTACCTTTGTAGCCTTCATTTGATTTATTGCAACTCTCCTAGAAGTTAAATTACATTAGTCCAAAAGATCCCAAGGCTGGCAAAAGTACCTTTTCATTAGAAGAGATAAACATAATATATTCTATTTTCTGTTCATGAAAAGGAATTTATTAAATCATATGAAAAATCTTGTATTTTAATCAGATAAAATGCTGACAAACACACAAAACTTGAAAAGACCCTTCATAAATATGTTGTATCGTTTTTCTTAGAAGAATCTTTAACAAATTAAAATTTTAGACTCAGCCAACTATATGACAAATTTGGTGGGGAGAAGTAGAGATTACATGTAATGAGTTAAATAACATACTCTTATCTACTACACAGACTACACACACACATATACACAGGAGCACAAACGCTGAGGTAACTACTTACTAAGCAGTTAGACATTCTTTCAATGCAGAATTTTCTTTGCGGCATTTTACTACCATAAGGATTCCAGAGTCCTTGCAACATTTAGTGAAATCTGAAATAAAAAATTTGGAAGAAAAAAATGACCTGTAATTACATCACTGTAATTGTTAACAGCTCTAAAATATTCACTCATTTAACATCTATTACCTAGACTGTACTTGGCTCACAGGACATGCTCCACGAAAGACGTGTACATGGATAAAAGGCAGAATAAAAGTCCTTTACTCTGTAGATTTGAAAGGGGGAGAGGAGACCTCTGAGGTGAAGAGTGAAGGGACTTCACAGAGGCAGAATGTAGAGAGTAAGTAGGATTTCTAATTCAGACATACTTCATTGTACTGCATTTTACTACTGTGCAGACACTGCATTTTTTTTTTTTACAAATTGAAGGTTTGTGGCAACACTCCTTTGAGCAAGTCTATCGGCACCATTTTTCCAACAGCATTTCCTCACTTCATGTCTCTGTGTCATATTTTGATAATTCTTGAAATATTTCAAACTTTTTCAGTATTAATATAATTGTTACGGTGACCTGTGATCAGTGATCTTTGATGTTACTATTGTAACTGCCAACACAGAGAAGATAGCGAGAGAACTGGAATTGGAAGTGGAGCCTGAAGATGGGACTGAATTGCTGCATCTCCTGATAAGACTTGAAGAGAGGGGAAGTCGCTTCTTATGGATGAGCAAAGACAGTGGTCTTGAGATGGAATCTACTCCTGGTGAAGATGCTATAAAACTTGTTGAAATGACAACAAAGGACTTAGAATATTATATAAACTTAGTTGATAAGGCAGCAGCAGGGTTTGAGGGGACTAACTCCAGTTTTGAAAGCAGTTCTACTGTGGGCAAAATGCTATCACACAGCACTGCAGGCTGCAGAGCAATCATTCATGAAAGGAAGAGTCCTTCGATGCAACAAACTTCATTGTTGTCTTATTTTAAGAAATTCACCCCAACCTTCAGCAACCCCACCCTGATCAGTCAGCAGCCACCAACATCAAAGCCAGATCCTCCATCAGCAAAAAGATTACGACTCGCTGAAGGCTCAAATGATGGTTAGCATTTTTTAGCAATAAACTATTGTTTAGTTAAGGCATGTACATTCTTTTTTTGGACATAAGGCACACTTTAATATAGTGTGAACATAACTTTTAAATGCACCAGGAGACCAAAGAATTCGTGTGACTCGCTCTATTATGATATTTACTGTATTGTAGTGGTCTGAAACCAAACCTGCAGCATCTCCAAGGTCTCCCTACAGAGAAAAAGAGTATATTCTATGGATGAACAACAAGGTTCTACTGTATAACACAGAGAACTATATTCAAAATCCTGTGATAAACCATAATGGAAAAGAATATTAAAAAAAGAATGTATATATATGTATAACTGAATCACTTTGCTGTACAGCAGAAGTTAACACATTGTAAATCAACTATACTTCAATTTAAAAAAAAAAAGAGTATATTCTAGAAGAAATGAATAGGAAGAGTAAAAGGGGAGTTGTGCCCAGACACAGGCCTCTGGGGGCCAGTTTCTGTGTGTCTTCTGATGGCATCAATTTACCCTCTTTCTTTCACACAACCTGCCATGGTCCTTCACTTCTGATAATAGGGCTCCCATCCCATTCCTGAGTCAACTCTGAAATGCCCCAGAAAATCCAAACGGCTTTCTATCACATTTCCATTCTGGTAGTTTCCCTTTTAAATTGTACTGGCCCCTTGGCATCCTGCCTTCTCAGGACCACCAACCCAGAAAACCCAGGTGCCAGAGGCCAGCCACAGTGGGGCCCTCTGCTTCTCTACTGGGTCTGCTTTGGGTCAGACCAGGTCCCTCCTCAGGACAGTGTATGGGGTTCCCCTGCTTGGGCAGCAACTCTCCTGAACTCTTCTGGTCCTTCTCCTACCCACTGGGGGCTCTAGTCCCAGCCCCAGCCGCCTCCAGTCTGTAACCAACCATGTCCATGTCAGACCTTAAAATATGACATCATCCTCACAGAGAAGCTGGAGAATAGCTTTTATAACTCTTTTAGTACAAAATTATCAGGATTCCCCTCTTTTCTTGAGCTCTGTATTACCCTTTCAGCTACTAAGAAATAAAATTTATAATCATCTTAAAGCAAGCAGGTAATTTCAGGAGTCTCCATGAAGACACAAAATATGTAACAAAAGTGCAATTTTAAACCACAAGCAAACTGAAAATGATTGAGATTTGTAAATGCACAAGAAACTCCTTCGAGGGGCTATGCCAGACCAAGAGGCCTATGGCACGGACGTCCAAGTCCACTGCACAGTCTGCAGGATGAGGGGCGATGGGAGTGAGGACAGCTGATGTGGGAGAGGACCTGACTTCAAACGGTGTGCGTGTCTGGTCACACACAGCGGGGCAGGGATGCTCCAGCTCAGAGCATGGGCTCCTTCAGCTTGCTGTTCACCAGTCTCAGAACTGCCACTGTTTACTGAGTCCTGAACCGAATCAGGCATCTTTTTCACTCAACTACACATGTTCTTGTCATCTCTTCACTGATGAGCTGGGCACGTGGGCCAAATCAGAGCAAGGGGACTTCCTGTGTCCTTTGATGAGGATCCCCTATGACTCAAAAAGGCAGAGCAGACTTACAATCAGCTCGTTCTCATCAAAGGTCCTGAATGGGGGGCCACAAGGTTATTGAAAAGTCCACTAACTTCCACTCTGGAAAGCCATTAGCATCCCTACATATGAACTGCTCTTCGTACAGCCTGATGTTAAGACCTGCCTTTCTAGAGGCAAGGGTTATGATCCTAAATAAGAATTAAGACAGGAGCAACCCTCAAAGGGAATGTGAACGTAAAGTTAATCCAGAAGTGACTGTTAGATGGTGGTGACAAACCGTGGGCTGACTCTTTGCAGCCTCACCATCACTCAGAGACCTGGATCAACCAGCACACTCAAGTATCATCTACAGAAAGGTCATGAGCATCATGAACTTTACCTCATGAACATATGCTAGTTGACCAAACCCCAATCCCTTGCAGGAAAACATGAATACAAGGGCTATTACCAAAAGTACACTTTCTGAATTTAACACACCCAATACTTTTACACTTGACAAATTCACAACAGAAGGCTTAGGCATTGAAATATGCTAAGATTTGTTTTCCCTAATATGACTAAAAATGTCCTCAAGTAGGGACCTGACTCCAGATAGCATTTATGTGTTCTGATTACAATAAAGGCACAGTCTCTGTATTTTCACACTTGTCCAGATCTCTTCAGGAGTAACTGTGACTGGCCTGAAGCCTCAAGCTGTTTGTAAGGTTTCTGTCACTTGTTTAGCAACAAGATTTTAATGAGGATCCTTCTTTCAAACCACATTAGCAAACATTCATATATCAGTGATGTTGCCAGATTCCTAGGATGGTATTCTGAAACAAGCCCAAATTAAATCTCTTCTGTCTCTCAATATTAAGTGTTAAAGAGCTTGTATACCTGTATATAAATAAATTATTCACCATTAAAGACTATGAAAATGAACTTTCATTCACTTACGTATATCTTAAGGTAATGCAAATAAATATCAATAAACAGTGAGAGAGATGATTAAAAGTTATTCCAAACTTTAAAGAAATGTGCTTAAAGATAGCACTCAAGACTTCTTTCTTCAAAATATCAAGAACATGAAATTCTATCCTTCTTCTGTAAACACTCATTTCTCTGAAAGAAACCACTTAACAAATAAACTATGGGTAAAAATATTCTGTGGGCATGATAAAATTTGGATCAAGTGAAGCTAGGGAAAACAGAAAGACATAAAGTCTCCTATTAGTCTAGGATAATGGGCAAAATAATCATACTGTGATTAAATACAAGAAGTCCATATAATTTCCAGTTTATATAAGAAAAAACTTGGGGAACCTCCATATAAAAGCAGTAAGAGAAAGAAATGGTTTGGAATTCATTGCTTTTCACACATTTAATTTATGGAACTTCTGAATGTATTTTAATATTTAAATAACCGCCAAAAATACGGTTTCCTGATTAAGCCAAGGATGAAGGGCAAGGCTGTGCGTGGGAGCAGAAATGCTTACCTTCCACACGTTTCATTTAGTCAGTTTCAAGCAACATACTATTTTGCAAATGCAGTCATACAGGTAGAACTAAAGCATTCAATGAGAAATGACAATTTAAAAACATACAATATTAAAAGAAGTAATTCCAATGTTTCATATCTCTGACCAGAACCACTCCTTTTATGATTCCACTAACTTATATTTTCTAAAAAATCCTGAGCTTATGAATTTTTTACACAACCATCTTTAGACATAGCACTTACTTCTAACTTTCTAGTACTTTTATTTCCTCAATCAGTAAAGTACTTATAGAGTACCTATTTTGTTTCCAGCATTACAAAAAGCAGAGCTCTATTTGGGTACCAACGTAATTTAGAATTTTAACATATAAGCTCTGTGTAATATTTCCATGACTACACCACCATCTTGATGGTTTCACTTTTAAATCTGGAACTTCAATTTAATCTAAAGGAAAGACATTTAGGAGGTCTTGCTTATTAAAGAAATGTAGTAGGCAGATTTTTAAATCACCCTAAATTCAAAACATATAATCAACTCTACAACTGGAAATCTTACGCATAAAACGGCTTCCTTATAGTGAGCTAGATAATAAAAACAGAGATGTACTTGATACAATGTATAAATGATCTGTTGACCAGTTACTGAATCAGAAGAGGTTTTTAAATGATACAACTTGGGGACAGTCTAGGTAGGTGTCAACTTTTCTTAAGGTTTCACTTCAGACAAAGGTGTCTGTGAGTTTTAGATTTATAACAGAAATTGAAATCTAAAGCTAATTTTCCCAGGAGAAGCTATCTTCTAAGTGAAGACCTGTGTGCAGAGCCTCCTCAAGCTGTGGAGGCAGAGGGCCCTGGGTGCTGAGCTCACCAGCGTCTCGTGCAGGGGTGAAGACCTGAACCAAGGCATGTGTCCTCTCCCTCCTAATGGCTGCTCAGAGAGGGCAGCCATGGCCACAGGCCACATAGCACATTATCTATATAATCAACGTATTTCATGAAGCTCATGGGAAATAGTTTGTAAACAGCTCTGACTTTATGAATACATTTGTTTATAAAATTTAGTAATGAAACTGTAAGAGCTCTTCACAACCTTTGAGTCCATGATACCAGTAGTATGGCTTCTGGAAAGAATTCAATCCAATCCAACCTACAAAAAAGCCAAATATTATAAATAATTCTAGAATGGGTGAGAAGCTACTTAGGACAAGCTCAATTTAGTTGCAAGAAGTGTATTAGTGAGTATCTGCCAGCAAACACTGTAACAACAACAAAATTCCATAGACAATTTTTCAAGAGATCCATAAAACTAACCCTTCAATGGAAAACATAACACGCAGAAGCCACCTCATCTTTTATGAGACACATTCACTGAAACACTGGTTTCTTCACTGCACTCACACCTCAAAATGTTTGTTTCCAAAGGTAAATCAAAACTACTGGGGCTTCCCTGGTGGCACAGCGGTTGACAGTCCGCCTGCTGATGCAGGGGACATGGGTTTGTGCCCCGGTCCAGGAAGATCCCACATGCTGCGGAGCGGCTGGGCCTGTGAGCCATGGCTGCTGAGCCTGCGCGTCCGGAGCCTGTGCTCCGCAACAGGAGAGGCCACAACAGGGAGAGGCCCGCGTACCGCAAAAAAAAAAAAAAATACTGCAGGTGGGAAATCACCAAATCATGCCATCACCTTAATGTTTAAGAAGAGATCCAACTGCAAATATTTCATTTATTTTTTTCTTTTTTTTCTTTTTTCTTTTATATTGGAATATAGTTGATTTACAATGTTGTGTTAGTTTCAGGTGTACAGCAAAGTGAATCAGTTATACATATACATGTATTCATTCCTTTTCAGATTCTTTTCCCATACAGGTTATTACAGAGTACTGAGTAGAGTTCCCTGTGCTGTACAGTAGCTATACAGATCCTTGTTGGTTACCTACCTTAAATATAGTAGTGTATATATGTTAATCCCAAATCATTTATTTTTTTCTTAAATTTTCAGAGTAGAATGAAAAAGAAAAAAGTCACTTACATTCCTGCCTCATAATAGTAACAACAACAATAATAGCTAACATCGTACTCATTACAACCCAGGCACTATCCAATGAGTTAATTCAGGCTTTCACAGTTATTAACTGATTCAATAAATTAAAATTTTAATTTTTTTCAAATATTCTTTCAGTACTTATCCCATAGGCTCATAAAATATCAGTCATTCATTCATTCAACAAACATTTTCCAAGTACTTACTACACGCCCAGCACTATGCTAGGTTCTGTGGTTTCCACGCTGAACAAGACAGAGGGAACCAACAGTCCCTGAGGAAGATAGACAACTAAAAAGTGCTACCGGGTGAGTGTGGTACCCACTCAGACAGGGGAAGGCAGGGAGGGTGCTGTGGAAGCACAGAATTGGGACTCCAAACCCATCCAAGAGGGGCTTACCATCCTTGTAAGCTATGATCTACACTGAGTCAGCTGGTGGATGGGAGGTAGAGGAGGACAGGCATGTACCACTATGACCAGCAGGCAGTGCTCAATGTTTAGGCTTTGTCCTGAGGGGAATGGAAATCCTTAGAAGGGTTTTACACAGTGAAATGGCACCATCAGATTTTCTTCTGCAGAGAACTAGAAGAGCTGGCAGGGAGGCAGGAGTGGGAATAACAGGGAAACTGGTTAAGATGTGAGTACAATAATCTGAGCAAGAGATGGCAAGGGGGTAAAAGGCAGAGGAGTAGAAGCATCAGTTCAGGGGGTAACAGACAAGGAGTCAGGGATAATGCCTACACCAGGAGTCCCCAACCCCCGGGCCGTGCTTGTTAGAAACCCGGCCTCACAGCGGGAGGTGAGCAGCCGGCGAGTAGCGGGCGGGCGAGCAAAGCTTCATCTGCTGCTCCCCATTGCTCGCATCACCACCTGAACCATCACATCCCCACCCCCACCCCCCCACTGCCCCCCAGTCCATGGAAAAATTGTCTTCCACGAAACCGGTCCCTCGTGCCAAAAAAGGTTGGGGACCACTGGCCTGCACTTTTCACTGGGAGCAGACGGCTCAGTCTGATGACTCAAAAACACCAGAAAAGAAACACATATGACATTGTTCTGTTTTGGCTGCAGCCCGTGGAGGGAGATGGGGAACAGACGAGGACGAGTTTCAGACACAAACAGCTGGGGGACCTTTGAAATATCCAAGTGGACTCTCCAGAAAGCACTCAGCTCTACAGGGCTGAGGCAAGTTGGAAGAGACTGTTTTGACAGTAGTAACTTATTAAAAATAATGAAAAGTAAAGAGGCCCTGGGTAACCACTGGGCTGCCCATATTTAAGGGTCAAGCAGAGAAAGAGAGGAGACTGGAAGGCAGAAGGACCTCGGGGCATCACAGAAGGCAAAGGAACCAAGACACTGACCCTCTGTATAGAGATCAGGGTCCACTGGACCCAATTTTAATTTCTGAGTTTCTTTCATGAGTAGCTCTAACCAATATTGTAAAGATATTTCATGATTTTCATTTTTTCTTAGAGGCCTTCCATAAAATCACAGAAAACATATTTTGCAATACAATAAAACTCATTTCTATCTTGCAATTATCATATAGGTTCATTGCATCTTTGTGTAAGGCTAAGACACAATATAGACTCTTAATGATCTTAATGAAACATTTTACTATATTATCCTAGAACTTATTTCATCATGACTCAGCAATTATTCCCAACTATGCTAAAAAAGGCTAAAATAATATGAAAACAAAATGATGGAATCACCTAGAAAAATGATGCCACAGTGAAATAAACCTTCATTATTTTATCAGTTTTCTTATTGTACTGCTTGATGTATTACATCATCACTCATGAATACATAAAAGTAGTCTTTTGGGTTTTGCTTTCCTTGAACACAGTTGAGATTTGAGATTTTTTTTTTCACTTTCTGATTATGTTAGATAGAATAGCCCCTAAAAATGTCCAAATCCTAATCCCTGGAACTGGTGAATATGTTAGGTTACATGGCAAAGGGGAATTAAGGTTACTAAGCAGCTGACCTTCAAATAAGGAGATTATCCTGGATTATCCAGGTGGGGCCCAAGTAATCACAAGGGTCCTGGAAAGTTGAAGAGGGAGGCACAGATGAAGAGGAAGAGACGTGATGATGGAGGCAGGGTCAGAGGGAGGTTATCCTGCTGGCTGTAACAATGGAAAAAGAGGAACACCAGTCAAAAAACTGGGTGCCTTGTAACAGACTGAATGTTGGTGTCCCCACAAAATCCATATGTTGAAACCCCACTGCACCCCCACTACCCTGCCACATGATGATATTAGGAGGTGGGGCCTTTGGGAGGTAGTTAGGATGAGATACGGTCTGGAGGGTGGTATCCTCATAAATGGGGTTAACGTCCTGATAAGAGTCAAGGGAGAGAGCTGGCTTGCTCTCTGCTCTCCACCATGTGAGGACACAAAGGTCTGCAGCCCGGAAGAGGAACCCAACTGTGCTGGCACTCTACTCTAGGACTTCCAGCCTCTAAAGCTGTGAGAAATGAAGTTTTGTTGTTCATGAGTCCTCCATTTGTTATTTTTGTTAGAGCAGCTCTGCTAAGACAGGCCTCTAGAAACTGAAAAAGGCAAAGAAATGGATGTTCCCATAGAGCCTCCAGAAGGGAATGCAGCTCTGCCAACATCTTTTTTTTTTTTAATTATTTATTTATTTATTTATTTTTACTTTCTATTTTTTTTGTGTTTTTGGCTGCACTGGGTCTTAGCTGCAGCGTGCGGGCTCTTCGTCATGGCACTCGGGCTTCTCTCTAGTTGTGGCATGCGGGTTTTCTCTTCTCTAGTTGTGGTAGGCAGGCTCCAGGGTGCGTGAGCTCTGTAGTTTGCAGCACATGGGCTCTCTAGTTGAGGCGCACGAGCTCAGTAGTTGTGTGGCACGGGCTTAGTTGCACCGCGGCACGTGGGATCTTAGTTCCCCAACTAGGGATTGAACCTGTGTCCCCTGCATTGGAAGGCGGATTCTTCACCACTGGACAACCAGGGAAGTCCCTCTGCCAACATCTTGATGTTAACCCAGGAAGACCTGTGTCACACTTCTGAACTACAGACGGTAATGTGACAAATCTGTGCTGTTTTAGGTTACTGAATGTTTTTAATTTGTTACAGCAGTGATAGTAAACTAATACATTGCCTATAGTAGAAGAAAGAAAACTGACAAAAAGATGATTCCCACGTATTAGATGAATCAGAAGATGAATGTGAAGAACTGAAAGCAGCACTCCAGACTCTGATGATGGTGGTGAAATGGATCTATAAACACAACCACAGACTAGTACCTTCAGATGACAGTATCCCAGGTGAACTTTCTCAAAATCAGGACCTGATGAGTAAATAACATACTTTGAAGGACAAAAAGGAAATATGGCATACTCACCCCATCAGTCATTTGACAAGAGGGACATCTCATGCACATGGCGTCCTGTAACAAGAACCTGTACATCCCACGTGCTAGGGACACACGGCAGTGTTCTCCCTCATCTTTTATGCTGAAGTATATGTGACCCAAATGCCTAAGGCTGGCTTATGAACAAAGATGACTAGAAGGAAATAGTATTTATGGGATGTATAAGTCAAAAAACTAAAAAAATTTGAAATTATGGAGCAAAAAGCATGACTATCCTCTCGTCAAAAAAAATTAGTAGCCAAAAAATCAAAGTTTTCAAAAACGTATTTTATGGATGCAAGTATAAGAACAAGGATTGCTGGTGCAGGGGGACTGACTGGAGGTGTGTTGGAATCTGGAGCAATACTGACAAGATAGGTGTGTTCCAGCTCCACAATGAATTAGTTTCATTCAAACACATTGTATATAAAACTTCGAGTTTTATGAATATGAATTTCAAGTATTAAACTTTCATAACAGGGAAACAGAATAAAAATTGGAACTTGCTATGTTTAATTATTATTAAAATTTCTAAGGTCACTCTCCCTTTGTTCTTCTATAAATTTTTTTGAATATGATTTTTAAATATAAAAATAAATAAATAAAAGGTATCCACAAATGACTATCTTTTCTGGGACAGTTTGGGTTAAAGAAGGCATGGTCAGGCTTCCCTGGTGGCGCAGTGGTTGAGAGTCCGCCTGCCGATGCAGGGGACACGGGTTCATGCCCCGGTCTGGGAAGATCCCACATGCCGCGGAGTGGCTGGGCCTGTGAGCCATGGCTGTTGAGCCTGCACGTCCGGAGCCTGTGCTCCGCAACGGGAGAGGCCACAACAGTGAGAGGCCTGCATACCGCAAAAAAAAAAAAGAAGGCATGGTCATTATTGCTGAATGCTAAGATGAGGAGTGAAAATCACCTATTGGTTTTTATGTTAACATCTTATGAAATTCTGCTGTCCAGAAATATCTTTGATTCACATAAGGTCAGAGAGAGGATTAGAACAAATAAAAATCATTGCTCCTTATCACTGATGCATTAAACATAGCTTTTATTTCCAACTTTTACTTCCAGGACAGTTATTTCTTTAATCAAGTGTTCATTCATTACAAAATAGGGTCCCTAACTTCAATGTGTTTATAATACAGTGATAGATGCACAAAGCAATTCAATAATACCAAACAGCTGTGTCTTCACTGGGTAAACTTGGGTTTGTAACCCTCTAAACCCTGCACACGTGGCTACCAAACAAGGTTTGAAATGTGCCTACTCCTAATTTTGGCGTTCTGTTGGTATAAAAGACATACTGGATTGTGGGAGCTTAGGATGGAAAAAGTAACATAAACTACCTTGTTCATAGTTTTTATATCGATTGCATGTTAAGTAGATAATATTTATTTACTATATAGATTAAATAAAATATTTAAATTACTTTTACCTTTTAAAAGTAATGTCACATTTAAAAAATGTGGCTACTATAAGTTTAAAATTATAAATATAGTTCACGTTATATTTCTATGGTCCAGTAAAACTTCTTGCAATGATGCAAATGTTCTCTGCACTTTCCAATAGTGTAGCCACTAGCCACATGGGACTACTGAGCACTTGAAATGTGGCTGATGCAACTGAGGAACTGAATTTTTCTTTCTGATTAAGTTAGTTAAAGTGACATGTGCATAGTGGCTGCCATTTTGAACAAGGCAGCCCTGGACATGTTTAGTTCCCTGTACTTCAGGTGAGTCGCAGACAGGCAGCTGGTGATGAGCTGCTCAGATTCTTTATCTCCATTTACTGGAATGGAAGTTCAATGGGAATAAAATGTGATTCCGACCAGGAGCCCTTAGTATGTAGCACTTGGAACGAGATGATCTCTGTTTATGGAGAACAAAGGGCAATAATACATTAATGCTGAGCCGGGTCTATATCTCCATTAGAATAAACTGTCTTATTTCAGGTGGCCTTTTTTTGTTTTTCCATTTCCTATGTGATTTCATGATTTTTTCTTGCAAGGTATTTAAAGATGTTAATAGTAATAGGAATAAAATCAAAATAATAATGGCCACTGAAATATACTATTTATTATACACCAGACACGAGTACTTTATGTTTATTAGCTCACGTGAATTTTTACAAATAACAGATAAGCACTATTATTATCTTCATTTACCAGACAAGGAAACCTGAGCTTTGAGTAGGTGACGTCACACATTTCCAAGACACACAGTGTGGCAAGGACTGGCCTGGAGCTAGGCCTCTTTAATTCCTGAAAAATACTTGTAACGACTATAGAATCCCACTTACTCCTTTCCACAATCAGAACACAGGAAAATCCTCCACACCCAGCAGAAATCCCCAGGGTCACAGGAGAGCTGTAAGCCCCACCAGTCACCTCACATGAGGTCACAACTGGGACCGGGAAGTGAGTGGGGATGGCTCAGCCCCTCCAGTCACCACCACAGGGAAAAAAAAAAAGCTACAGGGCTTCCCTGGTGGCGCAGTGGTTGAGAGTCCGCCTGCCGATGCAGGGGACACGGGTTCGTGCCCCGGTCCGGGAGGATCCCTCATGCCACGGAGCGGCTGGGCCCGTGAGCCACGGCCGCTGAGCCTGCACGTCCGGAGCCTGTGCTCCGCAACGGGAGAGGCTACAACAGTGAGAGGCCCACGTACCGCGAAAAAAAAAAAAAAAAAAAAGATACAGCTTATGGCTCTGATTTCTTGCTCCTGAGCAATCACCTAAAATAAAATAACACCAGATACCTCACCCTCTGGCTCCACACCTCCTTTTCCAGAATGCCTATAAAAGATATTTAAATATTTAAAATAAAACTTGTAACTACTTAAAATAAAACTTTTAAATATTTAAAATAAAACTTTTAAATATATAAAATAAAACATATTTAAATATTTCAAATAAGGATTTTACACATTAGAAAGTGGCTTCTCCAAACAGTAGACAGTGAAATGCTAAATTCTGTGCTTGGGATTCTAAGTGCTATCAGAATTGGAAAGGCAGACGTTAGCACAGCCTAGTGTGCCCAAGGAAAGCACCAAATCACCCCATCTCCTAAAAAAACCTGCATGTGAGAAAGGCTTTCAGTCTCCCCTGATAAGAAAATCCATGCATATTACTGACAATGACAGAGGGGGAGGATTTAGAAAGTGACAAAGCAAGAGAAATTAAATGAATGAGTCTGGTTTACACCACACATTTTTGCTACATGTTCCCTCTTTGCCTGCCCCCAGCCTCCAAAGTTAAAAGACCTATTCATGAATACACACCCATCAGAGCAACCAACAAGGAAGCCAGCCCCTTTCTGAACATGGAGGTTTCCGGGCTTCCTTGCCATCCCCTAATAAGAAGCAGGATTACACAGAAGCAGTATCAATGCTATAAGTAACACAAATAATGCAAGCAATAAACCAGCCTTTTGTACCTTCCCATTCTAGGAGATGGCTTTACAGACTATTCTGGGGATAAGCATGGGTCAATGGGGACCATTCACCACCACTCATGGAGGGTCCAGGAAAGGACCCTGTTCTAGAGTTCTGGGGTGGAAATGGCCAGAGGAGGAAGGACTTAGAAACCATAAACCCTTCCTCAATTCAGAAAGTCCTTTCTAATCATCTCACTGTGTAAACACTGTGGGAACAGAAAACTCCTTATCGCACAAGGTAGCCAGTTTCATTGGGGTGTGTGTGTGCATGGAGAGGGGGATTTATAGCCTGGAAAACTAGAGTTAAGTCTCCTGCTGCTGCCTTCCTACCAAATACTACAGACAATAGCATTCCTATCTCTTCCTTTTCCTGGCTCAGAACCAATGTGAACACTGCTCCCTCCTTGTTGGATGTAGTTTCCACACTATTGACAAAACCTGCTCACCCTCTTCCTAGTCTGCTGGTTTGTCAAGTTTACTGATGTATCTAACACCTTTGCTTTGCTCCAAAAAAGGATTTGAAACAGCCTGGCATTTCCCTTAAGACACAGCATTTGAAAAGACAGTAAGTTCTTCATGTCCAAACACAGGAGACAACTAAAATATAAAAATTACTATGGCTATGCCTTTTTTTTTGAATTTTTGAATTTTATTTTTTTATACAGCAGATTCTTATTAGTTATCCATTTTATACATATAAGTGTATATATGTCAGTCCCAATCTCCCAATTCATCACACCAGGCTATGTCTTTCTTAATGAAAATAAATACATAAATAAATACATAGCAAAAATCATTTGCAGAGAATCATTAAAAGAATGGCATATCACTAGCCATTCCTCATCCTGTGTTCTCTTAGCTGAGGCAAAAAATACCTTCACATAAGTAAAAAATAGCATTTGGCACCACTCAAAGCCACTTATCAGCTTTCTTTTAATCTAACAGTCACACCAACAGCCAGAGTAGAAATACTAAACCACAAAGCACTATCTGGCTGCTAAAGAAAGTGCACTGATCGGGGATGATCTCCAAGACTCAAAGTGAAAACAGCAAGGACACACACACACACACATATGTGTACATATGTGAACCTATACAGACAGATGCTTGTGTAACACAGAACGGCTGGGTGGGTTGTGGGGGAGGATATGAGACTGGTGGTGGTGGTGGTCTTAGGAGGAAACCTGGGGCCTGTGGGGAGAACTTCAGAAACACGTTCCTACTGTATTTTGGTAGTTTGTCCATGTGTCAACCTTACAAAATGTAATTTAAAAAAAAGAAAGAGAAGAAAGTAATACCTTTGGGTAGAGGAGAGGGGAGAAAGGAGCTTTGACTTTGATGCGCAGAGTGAAAGGTCATCTCTTGATTTTTTTTCTTAAACAACCCTTTTCCCTTTTCCCGGAATTGCTGCTTAGCGACAACAGGGTGGGGACCCCTCTTTCTCTCACCAAGAACACCCCGTTCATCACACTCGAGGGATACTTCTACCTGGATGGCTTAATTTCATTAGATGCTAGCTGTTCGCAAATACAAATGTGGTCATTCCTTTTTGCAAAATATAGAGCTGCAGAGATCCAACTATTTCCATCCCACAAATGCCAAGTGAAGCAGTCGTCCAAGGTAAAATGACACCATCAAAAGTCACACTCCTGGTTTTATTTTAATTTAACACAGTCACACCAACCGCCAAAATGGAAGAAATCTGACACTGATAACACGTGCTCCCTTGCTAATAAATCGGTCCCAATTCTCAGTTTTAAAGAGGAAAAAAAGAATAGAAGACATGTGATGCTAAATTTAATTAGGCATTTAATAAGTGTAGTATCCCTACTTAACAAGGCAAATCCATCCTTTCCGTTCTGGCTGCAGTTTATTTAAAGACTTTACAATTTTACTACTTAAGGGAGAGTCCTATGGAGGTGTTATCTCACCATTTATATTTTCACAACACTTATGATATTGCTATCACACTCTTAAAATAAATAAAAAGCCCATGCCATGTCGTAGACCAATATAATGTTACATACTCTATTTTTATTTCTGGAAATAAACATTAAAGTTTTTCTGTATTGCTCACTTGATTCTTGCAATGTTGAATATTAAAAAAAAAAAGAGTAAAGCTAAGATTTCTTTTTTTAAGTCCCAGGTATTACTTGAAAAGCAGAGGTTTTATCACTTGGATTTTTAAATTAGGTACTAGAAAATATATCATTAGAAAATTCTGACAACAATAGCATCTTATGACAAAATTATTATGCTTTTAATTTTCTATTAAATTGTGATTTATTAGCTTGCTACTTTAAACATTAGACTGGGTACAGAATGAATTTAGTGGTGCATTTAATGAGACAAGCAAGTAGAGGATGAACATGGAAAGATGATTTAACATGGTGGTGCATGAGCTATTTGATAATTCTAACACAGTACAAAAGAAAGCTTCTCTCTAGATTGACCATGGTTCGCTTAACATCACTGAATATCTAATACCTCCAACTCAATTAATTCTCACCTGATTAAGATCAGACTGATATTCAAACTAAATCCAGTCAAGTAGAAATCAATATTTCTGATTTTACTTTTAAATTACAATAGAAATAAAATGTGCACGTCTTCAATATGCCAAGAGTAGCTTTTCTATTCTAGTCTACCATGGCATGGATGACACAGTTGATTAAAGAATTATTCTAATTTGAGCACCAATATGTAGTCAGAATCTGATTAATTTGAACACAGAGATGGAATAAAGTAATTAAATATATCTTATACAGGGCAAATAGAAAATTGACATAAAGTAAACTTGACTTCTTTAAAACAAACTTCACTATTTATCATCTCAAATAGTTAGGAATGTGCTTTTATTACAGACAGATTGCTCTCGGAGGGGAGTCTTGTTTCGGGCACAGATATTTACAAGGTGGGCAAAGAAAAGAAACAGTTCTTTTCAGGTCATCCTCCTTCCATGACAGCCACCTCCAAAAAGCATGCACACACCTAAAAACAACCAGATTACTTTTATGACTTTTCTAGAAAAAGCAGGATGTACTGAGCAGGGTAAAAATGAGTGAATCCTAAAATGACAAAAGGCTGGCACATCTGTAACTTACACAACTAAAGAGAACATGAGATAGATCCTCCTCCCCTTTCACTCTTGAACACTCTTCAAATCCAAGACGGGAGAAGAGGAAAGCCCATTTGTTGGGTTAACTGAACAGAAAGTATTGTTTTGTTTGTTAGCAAACTCAACAATTCAGATGAAAATGACAGAAAAATTGCAAATTTTAAACAATACATTTAACAAAGCAAAATCACAGCTAAATGTACTATTTATTAGAACTGAAAACAATATGATTTAGAGTACTTAAGGCATGTCAAACATTGCTCATTATATATATTATGTTATATATAATATGTAAAATATTAGAAAGATTTTATATAAAATATATGAAGTATATATTATCTATTATATTTAAACCTCACAAAGTAGGTCATTACTACGTACTAAATAATTCATAGGTATTACTTACCTTAGGTGTACCTTTTCTCGTGTCTTAGATACCGTGTCATAGGAAAGAATTTGAGGAACCAAAGAACTATGTAAATTAACCTGGAAATTTATATTTCCAAAACTCATATCCCATGAGAAACAGCCAAACAAGTTACTTATAGACCCTAACTAGGGGCATGAAAATCAAAATTTGTTAAGATATGACACTCTCCAAAGACTTGTAGAATTTGAGGCTGGGGCTGCCTGTGCAGCATGGGAGGTGGACCATCTGCATGTCAGACACAAAAGAATATTCTTGACTTTCATGAAAGACTCTGTCCTATTTTTCTTGAACCACACAGACATGTCAGTTGGATTTTCTTACAACTGAAGCGTATTTTCAGAGAAATATTTTTCTAATACAAACATATACGTATAATGTATTATATATGTATAATATCAAACAGTATATTTATAATATAAAATAATTCATATGTATATAAAATCACAGTGCAAGCACAAAGACTACTAAACCAGTGTACATACCCCATGTTTAAAGGGGCAGCTGTTGCTTTATTCCAGATACTGTCTGCCTTGCAGGAACGGCAACAGAATCCCAGATCTGAGGATTCATGTTTTTTTAAAGCTAGAATTTTTGTTTTATGTAAAATCTCACAATTTTAAGTAGCTCGGTTAACTTTGTTTTCTAAGACACCATGCACAGGAAACACAAAATACAAAACACGTATGTCTGCATAGTGGCTCCTGGTGAAGGCTGATGGTCTGTGTCACCAGCTTGAAAGACTCTCATGAACACTTCAACTCCAGAATAAATACGCACACGTGGTAATCCCCTCAAATCCTACCATCACTCATTCAACAACCACTAAAGCAGAAGTCTCCTAATAATGCTAAATAGCATCGCAGCCCTAGAAACAGAGGAATTAACTAACTCCCCCACCTCCTATTCTACAGACCTCAGCCTTTCTACGGTCCCGCAAGGCCATGATGGATGGAGAACATTCCTTTTGGGAACCAAAAACAGGGCATCGAAATGGGCCCTTCACTGAAAGTCTACATTCCCTCCAAGCCTGGGCTGGAGGGATTCCGTGTGGGTTGCTGAACCTCTCTGACTGTGAGCTCCAAGAAGCACCTGAGCTAAGGAGGGTGCTTCATTTGGATGGACACTACTTTATAAAATAAATATGGGGATTCTTTTCGTCCTCTATTATATTACCAGACATTTAGTAAGCTAACAAGTAGTTTGTTTGCTGTCCTCCAGAAGTTTCCAATGGAGCAGCAGAGCAATGACATGTAAAACTAAACAGCAATTATGGAAAAATACAACAAACATCACATGGCAGTGGTGATCGCCCAGGAGGGCAAGTGCACTGACTATAGTAAGAGTCTGAAGGGCGGTGGGGGGAGCCCTCACCAGACTGCAGAGAGGAAGCAGGAAATTTAAAGGGCTGTCCCCATGTTTGCAAAGATGGATGGAAGAGTCCCAAGAAATGCAAAACTACAATCTTTACCTTTCTTCTCCTACTAAATAGTCTATTAAACAGTCTGTGAGTACAAATCATGAAATGAATAATTATTTTAAATATTTCTAATAATTTTACATTGTCAGAATCCAATATAATAGCTGTTCATTATATTCATGCATTATGGTGAAATCTAACAGGTCAAATACATGGGGCTTGGTCTTAAGAAGCTACTTTACATAAGATACTGCTAAATAAGACTTTTACTTTTGGTCTATATCTTATTAGTAACTTTCATTAAAATAATAAAAATAAACAGTAAAAATTAAATTAAAACATAAAATATTCAAAGTATAAAAATAAAGGATTTGGTAATTTTCTGTCATAAGAACAGAAGAAAGTAGAGAAAAG
The DNA here is from genome assembly GCF_963455315.2 of Globicephala melas. Classification (NCBI taxonomy): domain Eukaryota; kingdom Metazoa; phylum Chordata; class Mammalia; order Artiodactyla; family Delphinidae; genus Globicephala; species Globicephala melas. The sequence goes on from NC_083324.2 coordinate 55,676,969, forward strand.
TGGCTGTCACAGAGTTTTATTCGTTAAATTCCACAAAGAATAATTTTAAAATAGAATGTCAACAGGGTTGATTGAAATAAAGAGAAATAAATTAATGCTAAATAATTACTAAGGAAGTTTTGTTTATGGAAATGAATAATTCAGTGTTTTGCAAAGTAAATTCAAACAGCAGCTGCTTTGCTGACATTAAGCTAAAAAAAGCTTTCGCAAAATGTACAAACTTTAGAGAATCATCATATTTTTTAATGTCAAATAGAAAGAGTTATTTCCTGGGTCTTCTGGTTTTAGTGTAAAATATTACACGGTTACAATGGTAATCGACCAACCATTTAAGGAGTCTCCCCATTACATTTTTCATGGGGCATATCTGTCACATTCTAGTTAACTGAATATATGCATTATTCCTGGCCTGTTGAGTCTTGGGACAGCTGGGGGAGATAGGAATTTAGATTTCTAACAGTCTGCTCCTAACCCACTTGGTCCTGGATTCTGTTCAGATCTCAAAATGAATCTATCGTTGCTTTTCACTCCACTGCAGTTTCATTTGTCTCTGAACTACTGGCTCCGTTTATGGGGAAGGAACTCTTCCTCCTTCAAAAAGAAATGAACCCAAACGTAAAAAAACAAACACACTTTAGAGAAACTGCATATATTACAAATTAAGTTCATTTTTACTAAATAATTTATCCATGGTTTTTTAAGAATCAGTTTCTCAAAACAGCAGTAATACAGAAACATGAAAAATACTCTTAAGGACCAATTTGAAATGAAAAAAAAACACTTCCAAACAGTCACGTAAGACAAAGGGAAAACCAGGTTCTACTTACATGAAAATTTTTTAGGTTTATCTATTGCCTAACGCAAACTGAAGTCTGTACCCCTTTAGTGGATCATGAAAATTTAGCAGATTGCAAACAATATTTGTTTTTAAAAATGAAAGAGAAGAGGAAATAATGTACACCGTGCATTTCATCTATATAAACACATACATAAACACAAAAGTGCATATGTCTGTATACACTGGGTTGTACTTTAAAATGTATTTCTTACCATCAGCCGGGTGAAAAAATATTTTGAAAGCCACTGGCCTAGTCCACGCTAATTCTTATCTTCTACAACAGTAGAAAAAGAACTCAGACAACATATTCTGACTTCATTCTTTTGTTAAATATTTACCATTTCTATATGTACCTATTCTAGGTACTTGGAATAAATGAGTAAAACAAACCAGACTCTCTGTCCTTGTGAAGCTTACTCAAAAGAACAAGACAGGCAAGAAATACAATATTGTACAGCAGGCTAGAATGTAGACAAAGTTATGGGAAAAAAAGGAGAGAGAGGATCCATTTTATGTAGGATCGTTGAAGTAGGACCCTCTGACAATTTCGGGGGGAAAACTTAAAGCGAGTAAAGCAATCAATAACATTTGTATACCCAATGATAGCATAATACAAATACTGTAGTTTCTAATTCCACATATGAGAGCTCAAAAAATATTTATAAGGAAAATGGACATGAGGAAAGAATAACTGTAGATAAGACTAAATTTCCAGAACTGGATTCCTAAACACAAGGCAGGTGCCCCCTCCACCAACCACCAAAGAGAAGGCATAGCTGCTAATGCCAACTACATGGCTCTTGTGGAAATCAGGCAGGGCTTAATTTTAAGATGCCACGAAAATGAAAGTAAAGACTTAAGACAAAAGAAATACATAAAAACTGATTTAAAATCTTAAAGCAAACTGAGCTCAGATTAAAACACATCTATTGAAGAAACATTCAGTAACAGTATTTCTAGGGCAGCAAAGTGTGAAAACGGCATTCTCTATGCCTTCCAGAGTTAGATTCTTTATCTTTGTTTTTCTAAAAAATCAGTAACATACAGTAAACATCTCTGCAACTTCTACCACGGTAACAAAACAACGAAGAAATAAGTTTGGCTAATTAACCCAAGCCTGATTTCTAATATAACTAGTGCCCTGAATAACAGGGAATGTGAGTACTGGCTGATGTTTTGGAATGATAAATCTAGACGTTACCCTACTAGCATCCACTAAGAACTTAAGTCCTCTATTTTGTGTAAGTCAATGAACACAGACAGATTTCCTGAAGAGATGATGGGAAAAATAAGATGAAAGGATGTCAGGTTAAAATGAGTTTTTAACTTGTAAATACAGAGTTTTCTTTCTTTTTATTTATGAAACACAAGCAGTTTAGTAGTTAACTTCTGCTATTCACTACTGTCCATGCAGCCATACAAGTTCTTTATCTTACTTACTTTGCAAAAGCCTATGAAAAACTCTCCTAAATCCATCTGACATCTGAAATGGTTAATAAAAGTTTACTTGTCATATATTGTAGATGGAAGAAATTTATTTCATATAAGAAAAAGAAAATACTGGGACTTCCCTGGTGGTCCAGTGGCTAAGACTCTGCACTCCCAATGCAGGGGGCCTGGGCCTGATCCCTGGTCAGGGAACTAGATCCCACATGCCACACCTAAGAGTTTGCGTGCCACAACTAAAGATTCTGCATGCCACAACTAAAGATCCAGCATGCCGCAACTATAAGATCCCGCATGCCACAACTAAAACCTGGCACGGCCAAACAAACAAATATTTTTTTTAATGCTAAAAAAGAAAAAGAAAGAAAATACTTTCTCCCAATTTTGCTATATAACTCCATATGTGCAACACTAGAAAGCTGTTCAGTAAGAAAATAAAGCAATTACAGAAATTTTTGTATTATCAGTGGGAAACAAGCATGTCTCTTTTTGCAATCATAACACTCGAGTAAGGCTCTCAAAACTGTAATGCTCGTTCTATCTATAATTTTTTTGATGGAATTCATTTATTGTCATTGCCCCACAGCCGGCACTGGCATAATCACTAATGGGCATACATCGTGCTATGGTAAACAGAAGATCCTGGTGCAGCCCTTTCTACATAACTGGGCATTACTATCGTAAAGACCTTTTTTTTTTTTGCGGTATGTGGGCCTCCCACTGTTGTGGCCTCTCCCGTTGCGGAGCACAGGCTCTGGACGCACAGGCTCAGCGGCCATGGCTCACAGGCCCAGCCGCTCTGTGGCATGTGGGCTCTTCCCGGACCGGGGCATGAACCCGTGTCCCCTGCATCAGCAGGCGGACCCTCAACCACTGCGCCACCAGGGAAGCCCGTAAAGACTTTTTTTAAAAAAAAAATTACTAATTTTACATTTATTTTACCCAATTTTTTTAAGATGTGGACAATATTTTATTTCAGCTTATAAATACGTAGAATTATTTTACCCAATCAAAATGAGTTCTTAAAAAAAAATTATTCTCTTCCCTTACTTGAAATCCACACAGTTCAAATTTAATCATACGTACAAAATATAAAAGGTCTTAGGGAAAAAATGAACACAGATTTTACAAGACTCAAAACAAGGTTTTGAGTTAAGAAAAAGAATACTTTGAAAAGGTGTATGTTTTGGTTTAAAACCTTATTGTAATGCCTTACATTAGAAATCTAAGACTAAAGCAAATTTCTGCTAAAAGCTGGGTATCTTGCTCGATATGTCACAACCATCTACCTCAGACCTAAGGCGTCCAGGTTCACTGCTTCTGGAGAATCATCTGAAACCAAACTTTCGTTAAGTGTCATCAGACCTCTCTTCAGGGGTCTCTTCAATCACCAATTCCTGCTAATGTCTCCTCTGATTAAAGGTGAAATTTCTGGGCTTCCCTGGTGGCACAGTGGTTGAGAATCTGCCTGCCAATGCAGGGGACACGGGTTCGAGCCCTGGTCTGGGAAGATCCCACAAGCCGCGGAGCAACTAGGCCCGAGAGCCACAACTACTGAGCCTGCGCATCTGGAGCCTGTGCTCCACAACAAGAGAGGCTGCCATAGTGAGAGGCCCGCACACCGCAATGAAGAGTAGCCCCACTCACCGCAACTAGAGAAAGCCCTCGCACAGAAACGAAGACCCAACACAGCCATAAATAAATAAATAAATAAATAAATAAATAATCAATCTACAGTTACAGAAATCTTGTAAAAGAAAAAGGTGAAATTTCTCAGGGAGAAATACAAATTCCTGCATTTACATTTTAAAACAACATTCAAATTTTAGAAGAGAATGACAGATAAAGTCAATGTGATCCCATGATATGAAAAACAACAGGACACCTGGACCACTCGTATTAAAATCAGTGTCACAATCGCAGTGGCAGCTCACAGCCTATCTGTGCTCTTCTCTGGGGACCACACATTGAGATGGATCTGGACAAATGAGCATGTTCCTAGAGAAAGGGATCAGAAGACTGGGAGGTCTAAAAACCGCAGGGGTACACAGGCCACGTTATGGACTGGCCATGTCTTGGAAACCGACCCAGGGTGTGGGAAACTGGAAATACTTAAATTTAGCCAGAGCCGAAGCTCAAGAAAAAAAGCAAGACTGTGACTAGTAGAGCAGGCTTAAGTAACATCCTGGAAGACCTTAAATGTAAGAGTTTAGACTGGACCCTACAGGCAGTGGAGAATGACATGGACCAAACAGTACACTTCAGCAAGCTCTACCCAGCAGCAATACTTAGTTAGGGTAAAGTTGGGGAAGGAAAGGAAATTTTCTAGATAGAGAAATCTAGTCTATACACTAAGAAAACAATTCATGCAACAGATACTGGGGATAGTTTTGGCTACAAATTGCAGGATATTTCAAGCTCATAAACCCTTCCTCAAAAAAAGTAAACAAAAGTTGTTTTAAAAAAGGAAACACTGGCTAGCTTCCACAATAAAGTAAAAAGGTATAGCTATGGTCTTATACCATAATTTAAAAAGGAATAGTTGAGAAAGAAAGAAAAGATTCTGGCAAGGCTCAGCCCAGCTTCCACCCCCACTTTACCCCCAGAACACACTGGGAAGAGAAAATGAGCTAAGAAAGTCCTGAGAATTCACACTACTAGCACCCCTCATCCTTGAGAGAAGCAGACTAAGGGCATAAACGGGAATCCTAGAGAAAAGGAAAAAAACAAAACAAAACTTCTAGAATAAAAGCCTTCAGCCCCTCAGAGGACCCAGCAGGGGAAGAAGAGCCCCCAGGGCTGCCATTCCCCAGGCTCCCCAGTTAACAGAGATGGGCACCCAGAGGCAACCCCATAGGAAAGAGGACACAGCCCCAAGGGCTATTTAACAGAAACACTGCACTGGCCTGCGAGCTCCTTCTCCCCTCCCTCCAGGCTCCCACTAGGGACGAGAAACATCAGAAAAAGGTGGCAGGAGTGTTAGAGAGAATTAGCCCACAACTTTTCAGAGAAACAGCAGGGCAACTCTGCAAACACACCCTAAGGAAAAGAAGATTCATCTCAGATGTCACACTACATAGGAACTTCATAAAACATAAATTCAAGAAAGCTAGACTTCAAGGAATGGCTGATAAAACAGAGTGAGATGAAAGAAGAGATAAAAATATAGACTGAAGACCAAAACAAACCCATAATAGTGGTAATAAATAATAGGGAATAGAGTAGACACAGCTAAAATTCAAGTGAGAGATTTTACAAGAATGACTTAGGATAATCACCATAAATACAGAGGAAAATTTAAAAAGGTCATGTAAAGGTAGAGAAAACCAAGGTGTGGTAGGCAATTACTGTAGGCAGCTTCTAAGGTGGCCTGGAAAGACCCCAGACTCCTGGCACCCACGCCCTGTTTGAGTCCTGACCCACAGAAACTGAGAGATGATAAATGTGTGCTGTTTGAGGCCACTGAGTTTGGTGTAATTTGTGATGCAGCAAATAACATCAAGTGTTAATCCCATGTCAAAGTTCATGTCAAAGGATGACTGGCATCTTAGAGGTAGAAAATTCAAAAAAGGAAAAGAAAAAAAGATATTTTAAATAACAATTTAAGAAAAGTTCTCTGACATGAAGAATTGAATCTACAAAGCAGAAGGACACAGTATATTCCAGAAAGAACTGATACAGAGCAATAAACACCCGAGATGCCAAACTCAGGGGTAAAGAAAGAATTTTTCTACTATCCAAACACAAAAAGTCAAATCATCCATGGCAAGATGGTTGCAAGGTGGGGCGGGGACCAAAGTCAGGCTGGCCTCTGACTTCCCAGAGCAACATCCAATGTCATAAAACATGAATGCAACATGTGCAAAGTTCTGTGGAGAAAAACATGACCCGACAATTTTACACCCACCCTACATGTCACACACGTATAAGGCAACAAGTAGTCATTTCCAAACATGATAGTAAGGATTCTAGAACCCAAAGATTCTACTTAAATAAACTATGTGACAATGAAATCCAGCCCATCAAGCAATGGATCAAAACAAAGAAATACAACTAGGAGAAGATGTGGTGAACAATGAATTCATAGTTATAGAAAAGAAGTATTATAAATTGAGACCATGTAAAAATACAACTTACAAAAACCAGGACCCTAAAAGTCAGGATGTGGAGGGAGTATAATAATATTTTCAATACTGTTCATAATTAGAATATGAAATTTAAAAAACACAATGACTCAAGTTTATGAATGGTTTTTATATAATCTTTTCTTAAGATCTGAGGCAAATTTGGAAGTAATACATTTTTTAATCCAGAAAATTTTACCTGAACTTCAGCAAATCTTTCAGTTTAGTTTTGTTTTGCTAAATTCAACTTTTAAAAATCATGTATTTTATGTTATCCCTTCCATATATGTTCACAGAGAGATACCTGTATTTGTGAATGTTGACATTTAGGGTAATTTTGTGGAGGGGGTTTCATACTTTCTATATTCCTTACATTATATAAATTGAGAATTTATAATTTTTATTAAAAGAATGATGTTTTCTAAAAAACTAACAATCAGATGCAGGAGGAGGTAAATAATAGAAGTCTGAATTGGGGCAGAGCTATTGAAAACGGAAAGTCTCATATATTGTTGGAAAGATTCCTGAACTGGGACTAGTTAACCTCAAAAGCTCCATCTAATGCTAAGTTTCTAAGATCACAGAATTTCCCTAAATAAAAAGCTTTGCTACATGGAAATCCCTGTTTTCTATTATATTAGGTCTAGACTTTTTTGCTAGGCTTTCAAGGAGCACCAAAACAGAGTCCTAAGCTAGTCTTATAATTAGGCTAATCTCTGGTCACTGTCCCCAAAAATGCTACATTGTATTCAGCTTTCATGTTTTAACTCCTATTCGGGATACCTTCTAAATAGGTTATTTAGATGTTACCCGTTTATAGGCTATTTCTTCCCTAATAGTTAATAAGATAAACAAACGGAGTTTAGAAAGAAAAAAAAAAAACTATCTAAATCTAACCTAGCTTCAAAGTCTATTTGTTGCATAAGATTCTTCCTAAATTCTTGGAATTTAACTAAAATTTTCTTTCAGAATTCCTAGAGCATTCATACTTTCCCATATAAAAACTTAACTCTAAATTAATGTTGCTTTGTAAATTATATTAGTTAACTAAAAAAAAAACACTTAAGCTAAAAGAATATAAAAATTAAGAATATTAGGTTAAATATAATGTTAAAAAATTTTTTTAGAAATATTTTTAATTATTTAATTTAAAATATTTTAAATAAATCTGATTCAAATAAATTTGATTTAAAAGTATGTTCTAGGGCTTCCCTGGTGGCACAGTGGTTGAGAGTCCGCCTGCCGATGCAGGGACACAGGTTCGTGGCCGGGTCTGGGAAGATTCCACATGCCGCGGAGCAGCTGGGCCCGTGAGCCATGGCCACTGAGCCTGCGCGTCCGGAGCCTGTGCTCCGCAACGGGAGAGGCCACAACAGTGAGAGGCCCGCGTACCGCAAAAAAAAAAGTATGTTCTTAAACCTTTGATATTTCATACTAGGATTTAAAAAGATAATTTTATGCATTTATATGGAATGCCATAGTTTACAAATTGTTTTAATGCTCATTTTTAAATTTACTTCCAAAAATAATTTTACAATGATAATTATCCACAAAACCGCTGAGTACATTCAAAAACTAGAAACTTTAAAAATCAAAAGTATTTTTAAAAAAACTATGTGGCAGTAAGAAACAATTCATGGAACTTCATAGATTTATCACAGAAACATATTTACCATAATCCTCTTTAACAACAAAAAAACTACATCTGCACATAAGCAGCTAAAGCTCTCGTATTTGTTTTTCTCTCAACCATGACTAAAATGTTTGTATTCTTTGTTTTAATATTCCAACATATTCGAATAGCAGCTGTAGTTCTGGATTTCCCCCTTAATAGTAATTATAAAATCTAAAATTATTTTTAACTGGCTCCTTGAATAAGACCTAAAACTTTGTTAATAAACACTTAATTCATTTACAGTAATGAGAAAGAGCAGGGTAAGTCAGTGTAAAGATGTATACAGTTTAACTATATTCTTAAGAACAGGATTTCCATATATTTCTACCACAAGATGGAGATAAAGTAGATATATTTACATATTTCAAAAATACATAATTTTTATTACAGCATTTGATATCACTTAGCTTGTAATAAAGGCTGATCTTTAAGATAAATAGAAAGGTAAAAGTATTTCATGTGTGATCCGTTTCAATTAGTTATTTCCAAAATATTCTTTTGATTAAAGAGAAGAAAATATAAAGGCATATAATGTTTATATGTTTCAGTTCATTTTACACAGAGAACTACCAATATTAAGATGTTTTAAAAAATACACTGAAGAAGATGATTCATATATCTATACCGCTGTTGTCCCATAAAACTTTCTGCAGTGGTGGTGATGATTAGTGTCTGGATTATACAGTATGGCAGCCACAGTCCACATGTGGCTAGTGAGCATGTGAAGTGTGGGTAGTGTCACTAAGAAAAATGAAGTAGCTCCTGTGACTAGTGACTACTAAACTGGACAGCACAAATCTACACCACAGCCAATTTAATATTTTAATATATATCAAAATCCAATGAGTTTTCAGGTATTAAATTAACAGATAAAACCCGAACTTTAAAAATAATTACAAATTAATGATAAAATATAGGTTCTGACAGTTAGTAATCAAGGTTTTTCCATAACCATGAGAAAAAGAATGGCAAATCTCAATATAACTACGAGGTGAAAAATATATATTTAAAGAAGTAAAGTTTTATAGCACCCTTCCCAAAGGGAATCAAAGAGCATTATTAAAACATACATGCACACACACACACAATACACACTAACGTTTTAAAAATATATCAATAACCATGTGAATTTTTATATTTGATATACAAATGTGCTGAAATATACAGAACATTTAAATATCTACACACAAAATAAACTCCATATTTACCATTTACTCAAGTCCAAGTTCAGTTAACACTTTCAAAAACGGAAAAAAAAACTGCTCCCTCTTTCTGAACAGTAAAGAGCCTAACTCTACAATTACACAGTAGAGCACTTTGTGCCAGAGACAGAGTCCGAAGAGAACTGGACCTCAAGCAATATAAAGCTGGGCACCATTTAGGCTGGAGACCCAGTCCACAAAGATGCCACTCAAATCTCATTATCACATCCTGAGAGAATTAAGATTCACAATTAAACCACTTCACTAGGGTCTGCACTGGGTCTGGGCAGAAGAGGGAAGGCAGCTGACCTAAAAGTGCTTAAGAGGTGACACTGAGGAGGCAAAGGAGTATCAGAAAAGAATTCGTGGATCAATCACCAAATAATTCTTGAAAGTACGTTGATGGCTGGATTAGTCTGGCACACATGCTCTGACTTTAAAAGCAAACCAAAAAATCCCAAAAAGGATGTTTGATTAAACTGCCTGTAGGTTACAAAATGGGGACATTCTCATTTTCACTAGCGAAGTCAGCTTACTCTGACTAGTCACAGGACACAGAAAATGAACAGACACCCCATTCAGCAGACGGACCCCTCCCCCAAAGATCTCATTACTTATTTCAAAATGTGTTGTGTTAAAACTGAACCCCTAGAGGGCAACTCAGCTTCAATTTTTACTCCATAGTATACGTCAGTTCCTAACCAGTTTATAGATGCCATGACCTTGGTACTTTTCCTTTAAAACGAAAGGGAAATAGAAGAAAACTGAGATATTCCATCTACTACTGAAAAATATCATTACGGAATGTATTCTTTAACAGTGATAATTTGAAGATGAAGAATATGGTATATTTTTATTAGGCATATTCCCGAATAACCCCCATCATAAATGAATATTTGAATATTAACACTCTCAGTAGGAACCATATAGCAGATAGGAAAGACATACTTAACAAGTCTATTTAACATGAATGCTTTGCATAACTTTACATTCATTAAATCGCACGTTAAAATGTGTAGGGAAAAAGGTGAAGAATCCAATCTCAATAACAATTAATCCTATAAATTACCCAGTATAAACCACTGTGTATAGGAAAACCAACCTTCCTTCAAGGTCAAAAACATGAAGAGGTTTGCTGGCTGCCCATCTAAACTGACTCTGCATTGTGAGGCAGAAGTGTTTATATTCAAATAGGCCCACTCAAAATACTGACATAGCCAAAGAAAGAGTCATTGTATCAATGTGAAAAGAATATTACCTACCATGGACACTAACTAACCTATAAAACTCAACAACGGTATATTGGACTCAGCCTCTTTTTAGTGAAACTCAGAAACTGGGCATATACAAGTCTAATATACATATATGACCAGAGTTAACAGAATGAGCTGAGAGTTTCCCTGGACAATATACAGGATTACAATAATAACGTAATAACTTGATAAGTCATATATGTGTGTTTTTTAATACAAATAAGATTTTTAAAGGACCAACTCTCATGCTTGTATATATACTCTATAATACATACTAACTAGAACAATATTTTAACTCAATTTGCAGGGTTTTTTTTAAATATTTTTATTGAAGTATAATTGCTTCACAATGGTGTGTTAGTTTCTGTTTTACAACAAAGTGAATCAGTTATACATATACATATATCCCCATATCTCCTCTCCGTCTTGTGTCTCCCTCCCACCCTCCCTATCCCACCTTTCTATCTGGTCACAAAGCACCAAGCTGATCTCCCTGTGCTATGTGACTGCTTCCCACTAGCTATCTATTTTACATTTGGTACTGTATATATGTCCATATATACACTCCCACTCTCTTTGTCCCAGCTTACCCTTCCCCTTCCCCGTAACCTCAAGTCCACTCTCTAGTAGGTCTGTATCTTTATTCCCGCCTTGCCCGTGGGTTCTTCATGACCTTTTGTTTTTAGATTCCATATATGTGTTTAGCACATGGTATGTGTTTTTCTCTTTCTGACTTACTTCACTCTGTATGACAGACTCTAGGTCCATCCACCTCACTACAAATAACTCAGTTTCATTTCTTTTTATGGCTAAGTAACATTCCATTGTATATATGTGCCACATCTTCTGTATCCATTCATCTGTCGCCAGGACACTTAGGTTGCTTCCATGTCCTGGCTATTGTAAATAGAGCTGCAATGAACACTGTGGTACATGACTCTTTTTGAATTATGTTTTGCTCATGGTATATGCCCAGTAGTGGGATTCCTGGGTCATATGGTAGTTCTACTTTTAGTTTTTTAAGGAACCTCCATACTGTTCTCCATAGTGGCTGTATCAATTTACATTCCCACCAACAGTGCAAAAGGGTTCCCTTATTTCCACACCCTCTCCAGCATTTATTGTTTCTAGATTTTTTGATGATGCCCATACTAACAGGTGTGAGGTGATATTGCATTGTAGTTTTGATTTGCATTTCTCTAATGATTAATGACGTTCAGCATTGTTTCATGTGTTTGTTGGTAATCTGTATATATTCTTTGGAGAAATATCTATTTAAATCTTCTGCCCATTTTTGTATTGCGTTGTTTGTTTTTTTGCTATTGAGCTGCATGGGCTGCTTGTAAATTTTGAAGATTAATCCTCTGTCACTTGCTTCATTTGCAAATATTTTCTCCCATTCTGAGGGTTGTCTTTTCGTCTTGTTTACGGTTGCCTTTGCTGTGCAAAAGCTTTGAAGTTTCATTAGGTTCCATTTGTTTATTTCTGTTTTTATTTCCATTTCTCTAGGAGCTGGGTCAAAAATAGAGTGTTCTGCCTATGTTTTCCTCTAAGAGTTTGATAGTGTCTGGCCTCACATTTAGGTCTTTAATCCATTTTGAGTTTATTTTTGTATATGGTGTTAGGGACTGTTCTATTTTCATTCTTTTACATGTAGCTGTCCAGTTTTCCCAGCACCACTTATTGAAGAGGCTGTCTTTTCTCCATTGTATATTCTTGCCTCCTTTATCAAAGACAAGGTGACCATATGTGCGTGGGTTTATCTCTGAGCTTTCTATCCTGTTCTATTTATCTATATTTCTGTTTTTGTGCCGGTACCATACAGTCTTGACTACTGTAGCTTTGTAGTCTAGTCTGAAGGCAGGGAACCTGATTCCTCCAGCTCCACTTTTCTTTCGCAAGATGGCTTTGGCTTTCAGGGTCTTTTGTGTTTCCATACAAATTGTGAAATTTTTTGTTCTAGTTCTGTGAAAAATGCCAGTGGTAGTTTGACAGGGATTGTATTGAATCTGTAGATTGCTTTGGGTAGTACAGTCATTTTCACAATGTTGATTCTTCCAATCCAAGAACATGGTATATCTTTCCATCTATTTGTATCATCTTTCATTTCTTTCATCAGTGTCTTATAATTTTCTGCATACAGGTCTTTTGTCTCCTTAGGTAGGTTTATTCCTAGGTATTTTATTCTTTTTGTTGCAATGGTAAATGGGAGTGTTTTCTTAATTTCACTTTCAGACTTTTCATCATTAGTGTAGAGGAACGCCAGAGATTTCTCTGCGTTAATTTTGTATCTTGCTACTTTACCAAATTCATTGATTAGCTTTAGTAGTTTTCTGGTAGCATCTTTAGGATTCTCTATGTATACTATCATATCACCTGCAAACAGTGACAGCTTTACTTCTTTTCCGATTTGGATTCCTTTTATTTCTTTTTCTTCTCTGATTGCTGTGGCTAAAACTTCCAAAACTGTGTTGAATAAGAGTGGTGAGAGTGGGCAACCTTGTCTTGTTCCTGATCTTAGTGGAAATGGTTTCAGTTTTTCACCACTGAGGATGATGTTGGCTGTGGGTTTGGCATATATGGCCTTCATTAGGTTGAGGTAAGTCCCCTCTATGCCTACTTTCTGGAGAGCTTTTATCATAAATGGGTGCTGAATTTTTTCGAAAGCTTTCTCTGCATCTATTGAGATGATCATATGGTTTTTCTCCTTCAATTTGTTAGTATGGTGTATCACATAGATTGATTTGTGTATATTGAAGAATCCTTGCATTCCTGGGATAAACCCCACCTGATCATATTGTATGATCCTTTTAATGTGCTGTTGGATTCTGTTTGCTAGTATTTTGTTGAGGATTTTTGCATCTATGTTCATCAGTGATATTGGCATGTAGTTTTCTTTTTTTGTGACATCTTTGTCTGGTTTTGGTATCAGGGTGATGGTGGCCTCGAAGAATGAGTTTCGGAGTATTCCTCCCTCTGTGATATTTTGGAAGAGTTTGAGAAGGATAGGTGTTAGCTCTTCTCTAAGTGTTTGATAGAATTCACCTGTGAAGCCCTCTGGTCCTGGGCTTTTGTTTGTTGGAAGATTTTTAATCACAGTTTCCATTTCAGTGCTTGTGATTGGTCTGTTCATATTTTCTATTTCTTCCTGGTTCAGTCTTGGAAGGTTGTTCTTTTCTAAGAATTTGTCCATTTCGTCCAGGTTGTCCATTTTATTGGCATCGAGTTGCTTGTAGTAATCTGTCATGATTGGTCTGTTCATATTTTCTATTTCTTCCTGATTCAGTCTTGGAAGTTTGTGCTTTTCTAAGAATTTGTCCATTTCTTCCAGGTTGTCCATTTTATTGGCACAGAGTTGCTTGTAGTAATCTCTCATGATCCTTTGTATTTCTGCAGTGTCAGTTGTTACTTCTCATTTTTCATTTCTAATTCTATTGATTTGAGTCTTCTCCCTTTTTTTCTTGATGAGTCTGGCTAATGGTTTATCAATTTTGTTTATCTTCTCAAACAACCAGTTTTTAGTTTTACTGATCCTTGCTGTCGTTTTCTTCATTTCTTTTTCATTTATTTCTGATCTGATCTTTATGATTTCTTTCCTTCTGCTAACTTTGGGGTTTTTTTCTTCTTTCTCTAATTGCTTTAGGTGTAAGGTTAGGTTGTTTATTTGAGACATTTCTTGTTTGTTAAGGTAGGATTGTATTGCTATAAACTTCCCTCTTAGAACTGCTTTTGTTGCATCCCATAGGTTTTGGGTCATTGTGTATTCATTGTCATTTGTGTTTAGGTATTTTTTGATTTCCTCTTTTATTTTTTCAGTGATCTCTTGGTTATTAAGTAGTGTACTTTTAGCATCCATGTGTTTGTATTTTTAACAGATTTTTTCCTGTAATTGTTATCTAGTCTCATAGCATTGTGGTCAGAAAAGATCCTTGATATGATTTCAATCTTCTTAAATTTACCGAGGCTTAATCTGTGACCCAATATATGATCTACCCTGGAGAATGTTCCATGAGCACTTGAGAATAAAGTGTATTCTGTTGTTTTTGGATGGTGTGTCCTATAAATATCAATTAAGTCCGTCTTGTTTAATGTATCATGTAAAGCTTGTGTTTCCTTATTTATCTTCATTTTGGATAATCTGTCCATTGGTGAAAGTGGGGTGTTAAAGTCCCCTACTATTATTGTGTTACTGTCGATTGTGCTTTTATTGCTATTAGAATCTGCCTTATGTACTGAGGTGCTCCTATGCTGGGTGCATAAATATTTACAACTGTTTTATTTTCTTCTTGGACTGATCCCTAGATCATTATGTAGTGTCCTTCTTTGTCTCTTGTAATAGTCTTTGTTTTAAAGTATATTTTGTCTGAAATGAGAATTGCTACTCCAGCTTTCTTTTGATTTCATTTGCACAGAATATCTTTTTCCATCCTCTCACTTTCAGTCTGTATATGTTCCTGGGTCTGAAATTGGTCTCTTGAAGACACCATACATATGGGTCTTGTCTTTCTATCCGTTCAGCCAGTCTATGTCTTTTGGTTGGAGCATGTAATCCATTTACATTTAAGCTAATTATTGATATGTATGTTCCTATTATCATTTTCTTAATTGTTTTGGGTTTGTTACATTAGGTCTTTACCTTCTCTTTTGTTTCCTGCCTAGAGAAGCTCCTTTAGCATTTGTTGTAATACAAGCTGGTTTGGTTGTGCTGAATTTTCTCAGCTTTTGCTTGTCTGTAAAGGTTTTAATTTCTCCATCAAATCTGAATGAGATCCTTGCTTGGTAGAGTTATCTTGGTTGCAAGTTTTTCTACTTCATCACTTTAAATATGTCCTGCCCGTCCCTCCTGGCTTGCAGAGTTTCTGCTGAAAGATCAGCTGTTAACTTTATGGGGATTCCCTTGCATGTTATTTGTTGTTTTTTCCTTGCTGCTTTTAATATTTTTTCATTGTATTTAATTTTTGGTAGTTTGATTAATACGTGTCTTGGCGTGTTTCTCCTTGGATTTATCCTATTTGGGACTCTCTGTACTTCCTGGACTTGACAATTTCCTTTCCCATATTAGGGAAGTTTTCAACTATAATCTCTTCAAATATTTCCTCAGTCCCTTTCTTTTTCTCTTCTTCTTCTGGGACCCCTATAATTCGAATGTTGGTGCATTGAATATTGTCCCAGAGGTCTCTGAGACTGTCCTCAATTCTTTTCATTCTTTTTTCTTTATTCTGCTCTGCAGTAGTTATTTCCACTATTTTACCTTCCAGGTCACTTATCCGTTCTTCTGCCTCAGCTATTCTGCTATGCATTCCTTCTAGAGAATTTTTATTTCAGTTATTGTGCTGTTCATGAATGTTTGTTTTCTCTTTAGTTCTTCTAGGTCCTTATTAAAACGTTTCTTGTATTTTTTCCATTCTATTTCCAAGATATTGGATCATCTTTACTATCATTATTCTGAATTCTTTTTCAGGTAGACTGCCTATTTCCTCTTCATTTGTTAGGTCTGGTGGGTTTTTTCCTTGCTCCTTCATCTGCTGTATGTTTCTCTGTCTTCTCATTTTGCTTAACTTACTGTGTTTGGGGTCTCGTTTTCACAGGCTGCAGGTTCGTAGTTCCCGTTGTTTTTTGTGTCTGCCCCCAGTGGGTAAAGTTGGTTCAGTGGGTTGTGTAGGCTTCCTGGTGTAGGGGACTAGTGTCTGTGTTCTGGTGGATGAGGCTGGATCTTGTCTCTCTGGTGGGCTGGTCCACGTCTGGTGGTGATTTTTGGGGTGTCTGTGACCTTATTATGATTTTAGGCAGACTCTCTGCTAATGGGTGGGGTTATGTTCCTGTCTTGCTAGTTGTTTGGCATACGGTGTCCAGCAGTATAGCTTGCTGGTCATTGAGTGGAGCTGAGTTTTGGCGTTGGGATGGAGATCTCTGGGAGATTTTCGCCACTTGATATTACGTGGAGCTGGTAGGTCTCTGGGGGACCAATGTTCTGAACTTGGCTCTCCCACCTCAGAGGCACAGCCCTGGCGCCTAGCTGGAGCACCAAGAGCCTTTCATCCACACGGCAAAGGAGAGAAAGGAAGGAAGGGAGGGAGGCAGGAAGGGAAAGAAACAAACAAACAAAACAAACAAAGGAGGGAGAAAGAAAGAAAGGAAGGAAGGAAGGAAGAAACGAACAAAGAAACAAAGAAAGAAAGAAAAAGAGAGGAAGGAAGGAAGGAAGAAAAGAAAGGAAGGAAGAAAGGAAGGAAGGAAGAAAGAAACGAAGAAAGAAAGAAAGAAAAGAAAGAGAAAGAAAGGAAGGAAAGAGAAAGAGAAAAGAAACAAAGAAAGGAAGAAAAAGAAAGAAAGAAAAGAGGTAAAATAAAATAAGTTATTAAAATAAAACACAAAATAATTATTTAAAAAAATTTTTTAAGTAATTAATAAAAAACAAAGTAAGAAAGAACAACCAAACTAAAAAACAAATCCACCAATGGTAACAAGCGCTGAAAAGTATACTGAAAAAAAAAAAAGGACAGACAGAACACTAGAACAAATGGTGAAAGCAAAGTTATACAGACAAAATCATACACAGAAGCATACGCATACACATTCACAAAAACAGAAAAAGGGGGGAAAAAAAATATATATATATATACACACACACATATATCATTGCTCCCAAAGTCCACCTCCTCAATTTGGGATGATTCGTTGTCTATTCAGGTATTCCACAGATGCTGGGTACATCAAGTTGACTGTGGAGATTTAATCCGCTGCTCCTGAGGCTGCTGGGAGAAATTTCCCTTCCTCTTCTTTGTTCGCACAGCTCCTGGGATTCAGCTTTGGATTTGGCCCTACCTCTGCACTTAGGTCACCTGAGGGCGTCTGTTCTTTGCTCACAGGACGGGGTGAAAGGAGCAGCTGCTTCGGGGGCTCTGGCTCACTCAGGCTGTGGGGAGGGAGGGTACAGAGTGCGGGGCGAGCCTGCGGCAGCAGAGGTCACCATGACATTGCACCAGCCTGAGGCATGCCGTGTGTTCTCCCAGGGAAGTTGTCCCTGGATCACAGGACCCTGGCTGTGGCAAGCTGCACAGGCTCCTGGGAGGGGAGGTGTGGATAGTGACCTGTGCTCGCACACAGGCTTCTTGGTGGCTGCAGCAGCAGCCTTAGCGTCTCATGCCCGTCCCTGGGGTCCACGTTGATAGCCGCGGCTCACTCCAGTGTCTGGAGCTCCTTTAAGCAGTGCTCTTAATCTCCTCTCCTCGCGCACCAGGAAACAAAGAGGCAAGAAGTCGTCTCTCGCCTCTTTGGCAGTCCCAGACCTTTACCCGGACTCCCTTCCGGCTACCTGTGGCGCACTAGCCCCCTTCAGGCTGTGTTCACACAGCCAACCCCAGTCCTCTCCCTGGGATCTGACCAAAGCGAGAGCCTCAGCTCCCAGCCCCCACCCGTCCCAGCAGGTGAGCAGACAAGCCTCTCGGGCTGCTGAGTGCTGGTCGGCACTGATCCTCTGTGCAGGAATCTCTCTGCTTTGCCCTTTGCCCCCCCTGTTGCTGAGCTCTCCTCCGTGGCTCCCAAGTTTCCCCACCACCACCCTGTCTCCACCAGTGAAGGGGCTTCGTAGTGTGCAGAAACTTTCCTCCTTCACAGCTCCCTCCCACTGGCGCAGGTCCCGTCCCTATTCTTTTGTCTGTTTTTTCTTTTTTCTTTTGCCCTACCCAGGTACATGGGGAGTTTCTTGCCTTTTGGGAGGTCTGAGGTCTTCTGCCAGCGTTCAGCAGGTGTTCTGTAGGAGGTGTTCCACGTGTAGATGTATTTCTGATGTAACTGTGGGGAGGAAGGTGATCTCCACGTCTTACTCTTCCGCCATCTTGAAGCTCCTCCTGTAGACGTTTTTGAGTGTAAATGTGTCGTCACACAAGGCCTGCCTTCCAGCAGGGCATCACTGGGGGCTCCTCACCTGCTGTGCTCAGGGCCAGGACCACCACAGTGGGGAGGGCAGAGGACAGGCACAGGTTGGTTAAGGACCACATCTCCAAGTCACAATAAGTGTCTTAACTGAAGTGTAAACTAATTACTCACATGATATCCTATGAATTCAGGGATCTGAGACAACCACAAATCAAATCTCTGCTCACGTAGATTAGAATCTAGATTTGCAATTTGACAAACCAAAGACTATGCTGATGAAACACAGAG
This sequence comes from Globicephala melas, assembly GCF_963455315.2. Classification (NCBI taxonomy): domain Eukaryota; kingdom Metazoa; phylum Chordata; class Mammalia; order Artiodactyla; family Delphinidae; genus Globicephala; species Globicephala melas. Next base: position 55,695,673 of record NC_083324.2, read on the forward strand.
GAGGGACCATTACGTAGGGTGAAGTTTGTGTGCCATGAGGTTAGCGACTTTCTTAACAGGAAAGAGGGAAAGGGGGTAGCCATGTAATTTACAGGATAAAAGGGGATAGGGGTTGAAGACTGCAAAAGTATACTTGGGTTTATCACTTCCTAAGATGAGTTTGCTAAGAATCTTTGGCACTCTGGAAAAGAATTTGAATGCTGGCCTACATAATTTGGGGCTCGACCTCCATGATGGAAGTAAGGGAAATAAAGATTCAGGAAATAGAAAACATACACACAAAAACTAAGAATAGCTACAACAACAGAACAACCAAAACATATATAGTTAATACAAAAAAGAGTACCCCAGGCAGTGAAGTAGGTAATTTTAGTATATTCAAAATGACCTGAGAATGGAGTAAAACCCATATGGCTAATTACTATACGCTGCTTTAAGGGACAAGTCTGTGCCTTTGGCTAATCCCTGTTTCTCAACCTTGGCTGCACATTGAAATCACCTTGGGAGCTTAAAAAAAAAAAAATACTAACACCTTTCTGTGAAGAGAGAAACCTGTGCATTGGTATTTTAAAAAAGATTCCCAGGTAATTCTGATGTACAGCAGGGGTTGAGGACCACTGATCTGGCCTATGTGACAGATGAAGATCAAATGCACTTCAATCAGCAGGGCAGAGCAGAGGCTCCACTGTAAGAATGTGATGAGTTGAATTTCATCATCTAAATAGATCTGACCAGGGAAGATATGGAAGGAAAAGATAACACAGAAGAACTCGCATGAAGCCTTTATCACTGAGGCACTGGACAAATAGGCCCACTCTGAAAATCACAGGGTACTAACAGAGAGTTCCTTAATACATTCAACAATATGGTCTGTTGAGGCCAAAATAAGAGAAAAACAAACAGTTCAAATTTTTCACAGTAGTATATCCAAAGGTATGGATATTTGTTACATTTGATATTTTAAATCACCAATATACCCAGCACTCAGAAACAACTTCTGTTAACATTTCTTCATAGCTCTCTCTCTCCATACTATTAGTCATAATTTTGGTTTAAACATTTATTTCGTAACTATCCCCCTACCATACTTAAACTCCATAAGGATGCAGACTGACTTGGTTTCAGTCATGCTTATGTACACAGAACAGTGCTAGGTACACAGTAAGTGCCCATAAGAATTTATGGAATTAGTTAATTTTGGTAAGCTCTTCTGTGTTTTTTAAAAACTTAATTTAATTAAACTAGGGATCAGGAAATTTTTTCAGTAAAGAGGTATATGGTGAATATTTTAGGCTTTGTGAGCTATGTTGTCTCTGCTGCAACTACTCACATCTACTATAGCAGCATGAGAGCAGCCACAGGCAACACCTAGGTAAATGGCCATGGCTGTGCTCCAATAAAAGAGAGACAAGCAGAGGGAAGGATTTGACCACTGAAGACCAACAACCCTGGGTGAAAATGATACATTATGCTAGTCTCTCATATCAGTAATGCATCATTATTATCACAAATTTGTGTATATCATCATTTCTAGTACCATAATTTTTAAAACCAGATTCTGTTGACATCTAAGTTTTTGACAATATTTTATATTATATACAATGCTATGTCACATCTCTGATAATTTCCTTACGACACATTCCTACCAATAGAGTTGCTAGGTGAAGCAATAGCCACATTTATGAATTTTTGTTAATTATTTAAAATACTCACAAACCCCTTTCCTGACATCATGCTCATCTATATTCCAAGCCAGCAGTGTAAATACCTGCTTCTCCAAAGCCTCATCAACATTATACATCATATACGTTTTCTTACCCACAAATACTTTATTATGCACATGATTAGAGTTCTATATTTACTTTTTCTTATTAGATGACATTTATATACAGTGAAATAAACAAATCTTAAATAAGCACTCAACAAAAGCATACACCTGTGCAACACAAATCAAAATACAGAACATTAAAATCATTCCAGAAAGTTCCTTTAAAGTCCCTTTCCAATCACTACCTGTCCCACTAGCACCCCAACAGTGCCACCATCGTTTGGATTAGTGCAGCCTATTCTAGAGCACCATGTAAATGTTGCCTGTTCTAAAATATAATATTTTTTATAAGTATGTACTCTATTTCTTTCATATTTACATTCCACCCAGAGAGACAGTTTTGAGATTCATCTCTGCTATTAACACTATAACACTAGTTTATTCCATTTTACTGCTGACTAGTATCCACTGCATGAGTATACCACAGTCTATCCCTTCTCCTTTGGAAAGATACCTAGGTTATTTTTAATTTTTGGCTATTTGAATAAGCTACTATAAGTATTAATTGTACAGAAATGAAACATCAGTTTCATTTCTTCTGGGTAGAGTTGCCGGGTCAGCAGGCAAGTGTATGTTTAGTGAATGCTATCAGTGTTTTCATGGTAGCCATTCTGGTAGGTATGCAATTCCAATTACGTAAAGGTTACTATCTTTATGATATTTTCCTACAGGTCCCTGCAATTCTGTTCATTTTCAATCTTTTTTTCTCTGTTCTTTAGATTGACTATTTCTATTGATCTACCTCTAGATTCATGACTCCTTCTGCCATTTTTATTCTAAAGTTTTTACACCAGATATTGTATATTTTCAGTTCTAGAAGTTTGATTTGGGTCTTTTTTATTGTTTCAGATTCTCTTAAGATTTCTTGTCTTTGTATTCATTGCAATCATATTTTCCTTTACATTCTTAAACAATTACAATGTCTGAGATAAAATCCTTGCCTGCTAATTCCAACATCTTAGTAATCTTGAAGTTAGCCTCTGATAATTTTATTTTAAGAATGGGTCATATTTTCCTGTTTCTGTGTACACTGAATAATTTGGCATTGATCATGAATATTGTGAATGATATCATGTAAAAAGTCTGGATTCTGTTGTTTCTCAAGAATTTTTTTTCCTTTTTCCCTTAGGCAGTCAATTTTCTTTGCTGAACTCAAATGCAGAAGCCTGTCTCCCTGGCAATGTATAGTGGATAGCAGCTCAAATTTTGGTTCAGTTCTTTTAGCCTTAACTAAGCTACCTGTCGTGTGCCACATACATGGACTGAGCCAGGGTTTATGCACAGAATTTGATGCTCCTCTTCTCTGGCTTGATCCTTGTTGGGATTTATGCTCTTCCCCTTCCCTCCATGTATAAATACAAACTTGCCAGGGCCTGCAGTTACACCAAACCCTGTGCTTGGTTCTTCAAACCATCAAGACCAACATGTTTTTGTTTTTGTTTTGGTCAGAGTCTCAGCCACCCTACAGGGCAGAGAGTCACCCAGTCCTACTCCCTTCCTTCAATGTTTGACTCTCCTCTGATTTCCATCTGCTTTTGCTTACCCTCCAATGCCTTCAGGTAGTTGTCTTTAATATATTTTTTTCTACAGAAGGATGTGTGTGATAAGAGCTAGTAGGCCAGGTCAGAAGCAGAAAGTCTCCATTATGAATTTTTAAATCATATCAAGTTTACAGGTTACATATAGTAATACTGGGTGTGGTTTGCAATTAACCCACTGAAAGTGAGAGCATGTTTAATAATATACTTAATAATATGTAATTTATCAGGAAGAAACTTTGTGTCCTTTGCTCATTTTTTAAACTGGATATTCACTGATTCCTTACAGATAGTAAATATTTATATACTAAGGATATCAAATCTTTGTCACATGTTAGAAATATTTTCCTAGTTTGTGATCTTTCTTTCTATTATGTTTATAGAATATAACATACAGAAAAATTTACTTTTTCTATATTTATAGTTTTGTTGTATAAAATATAACATGATTCTTATATGTTCATTATGAAGAACAATCTATAAAAATAAAAAAAATCACCCATAATCCACACTCTTCCTCCCATATCCCTTTAAAAAAAAAAAAGTAATGTTTTCATTTTGGAGAATATGAAAAAAAACTACACGTAGGAAAACAAATAACCTATGATCCACCTTTTTCCTTCCCACATTTCCAAGTATTAATTTTTTTTTTTTTTTTTTGCGGTACGCGGGCCTCTCACTGTTGTGGTTTCTCCCATCACAGAGCACAGGCTCCAGACGCGCAGGTTCAGTGGCCATGGCTCACGGGCCCAGCCGCTCCACAGCATGTGGGATCTCCCTGGATCAGGGCACGATCCCGTGTCCTCTGCATCGGCAGGAGGACTCTCAACCACTGCGCCACCAGGGAAGCCCCTTATTATTAAATTTTGAATGTATTTTTTTTCTATATGAATCTATCATTTTGTTATAATTAGTATAATACTAGGTATACAATTTTATATCATGCTTTTTTAAACTCAGCATTATGAACGTGTTCAGATTTGTTAATGATCCTTCATAAAATCAACTAGTAATTACCACATAATATTTTGAGTGTATTTTTCATATGATTAACAAGGTTAATAAAAATCAAGAAGACTTTCAATTTCACTAAAAACTAAACATCAAAAAGTACTGTTTTTTTTTTAATTGGGGTATAGTTGTTTCACAATGTTGTGTTAGTTTCTACTGTACAGCGAAGTGAATCAGCTGTATGTATACATATATCCCCTCTTTTTCAGATTTCCTTCCCATTTAGGTTACCACAGAGCATTGAGTAGAGCTCCCTGTGTTATACAGCAGATTCTTATTAGTTATCTATTTTATACATATTAGTGTATATATGTCAATCCCAATCTCCCAATTCATCCTGCCCCCCCTTACCCACTTGGTGTCCATATGTTTGTTCTCTACTTCTGCCTCACAAACAGGTTCATCTGTACCATTTTTCTAGATTCCACATGTACGTGTTAATATACGATATTTGTTTTTCTCTCTCTGACTTACTTCACTCTGTATGACAGTCTCTACGTCCATCCACATCTCTACACATGACCCAATTTCATTCCTTTTTACGGCTGAGTAATATTCCATTGTATATATGTACCACATCTTTATCCATTCATCTGTCGATGGGCATTTAGGTTGCTTCCATGACCTGGCTATCATAAATAATGCTGCAATGAACGTTGGGGTGCATGTGTCTTTTTGAATTATGGTTTTCTCTGGGTATGTAACCAGTAGTGGGACTGCTGGGTTATATGGTAATTCTAGTTTTAGTTTTTCTAGGAACCTCCATACTGTTCTCCATAGTGGCTGTATCAATTTACATTCCCACCAACAGTGCAAGAGGGTTCCCTTCTCTCCACACCCTCTCCAGCATTTATTGTTTGTAGATTTTTTGATAATGGCCATTCCGACCGGTGTGAGGTGATACCTCATTGTCGTTTTGTAAATTATAAAAATAAACATTTAAGTTCAACATGTACCTCAAATTATTATGCTATGTGAGTATGACCACATTTTTAATGAGTGAACGGTCTACAGTGTATATATGTTAGGGCTCCAGCCCCCAAAAAGAGTGTTACAGAAAACAGCATTAGAGGTGTTCCCAGAAAACGAAGTGAATAATAAAAACTGCTTAAGTTATTGGAAGAAAGTAACTCTTTAATCTAGGTGAAGGCAGGGATAAATAATACACAGCAAACAAGATCCGTAACTAAAAAGCAGTTAACTACAAATAAACTAGCACGTAGGCCAAAAGGACAAGTACTAGACAAAGCATATCATCACCTACCAAATCCACCACTCATGTCTGACACAGCACCGGTGTGCTGGGCAGCCACTTCCAACTCATCAGAGTCGGCACAGAGAAATGGTATTTGCTGCCTTTGACCACACATCATTTTGACACAAATGGCTAATTTAGCCTCTTCACTGTGGTGTGAGACCAGGTACCCAGCACCAGATACTGCAGCCAGCAGTACTGAAGGACAGTTTGATGAATTAACAAATCAATGTAATCATGAATTAATTCTGGAATGAAAGTGGTCCAGGTAGAACCTTAAAACCAAGGAACAAAAATGTCAGTCTTTATCACTGTCCAAATCGACGTGCATCAAACACACACCAAGAGAATTGACACTTACACAAAAATATTAGAAAAATACCAGAACCACCACAATTGGATAAACATTCGCTTCCTTTGTTTCCCTTGAAAACAATGACAAATTTTTATTACCGTCCAATACAGTGGCTTCAAACTTAGACGTCTACCAGACACCTCAAAGTTCACGTCCAGAACTAGACTCCTGATCTATCGATCGCCAAAAACTAAAATAAAATAATAAAATTTCTCCACACACAGCCTTCTCCATCTCTGTTAACCACAACTCCATCCATTACTTGCTCAGGACAAGAAACAGGGAGTCGTCTTTTTCTCTCTTAACTCTGTCTTCAAAATACACCCTGGGTGTGCTCAGTCTCACCATCTCCACCATTACCACCCCTCCACTTCACCATCCTCTATCAGGTGGACCATCACAGTAACATCCCTAAACTGGCGTCCCTGGTCTGCCCTTGCCCCATCCCATCTACTCTTAACGCAGTGGCGAGTGATGCTAGCACATTGCAGATCAGACCCTGTCTCCTTCCACTGCTCTAAGCCATTACTACCTTTCATTTGGCTCCTCAGTGCCCACAAGACCCTGATTCTATCCACTGTCACCCTCCTGAACACTCACTTCCCGCTCTCCTCCTCACTCATCCCACCCTAACCACAGGGACCTTTCTGGTGCTCCTCAAACATGCCAGCCGCATCCAGTGCCTCAGCATCTTTTCACGTGCTACTCCTGTTCACATCATTCCTCCCAGAGATACTGCACATCTCACTCCTTCACCTCCTACAAGAATTCTGTTCAAATGTCACCATCTTAGTGAGACCCATGCTGACCACCTACTAAAAACTGCAGCCCCGGGGATTCCCTGGTGGTGCAGTGGTTGAGAGTCCGCCTGCCGATGCAGGGGATGCAGGTTCGTGCCCCGGTGCGGGAAGATCCCACATGCCGCGGAGAGGCTGGGCCCGTGAGCCACGGCCGCTGAGCCTACGCGTCCGGAGCCTGTGCTCCGCAGCGGGAGAGGCCACAACAGTGAGAGGCCCGCGTACCACAGAAAACAACAAACAAAAAACTGCAGCCCCTTCTAACACCAGCACCCTCCCCACTGCCTTACCCAACTTTATTATTCTCCAGGTCACTTATATTTACTTACAATATTTATCTCCCTCCTTCCCTGAAACCTAAGGGCTATCATGGCAAATGTCTTTGTCTGTTTTATTTACTGTTCATATAATGGTGACTACTAAGTGGGAAATACTCAGTAGATGTTTTTGAATGACCACATTCCATATAACCCTAAGGGTCCATTCAAGTGCCTAAGAGAATCTGAAAATTCCGTTTTGGCTTTGTAAAAATATATTTTTAGTCATGTAATAATTGACCAACACTAAAACATATGCAAATAGTATTATCAAATGCTAACACTTTGGAGACAGCCAATATAGTAAAATATGATGCCAGAAAAACTTGTTTATGGGCCTCAGAACAAAATTTTTCTATTATATCTATTTAATTGAACAATACTCTGAAAATCTGAGTAAATCATAAGAAATCATTACTATTTAGAACTACTTCCTTATGTGATTTAGGATTTACTCTATATTTTGCATCCCTCAAAAAACTGAACCACAAAAATTAACTGGGAGATACATACTAGGCAACAACTGTTATAACATCTGATTTCAAATTTGCTTCCTGAAAATAATTGTTTTCATGTACTGACTCTGTAAATGTAACAAAATCAGTAACTTGTAATAATACACACAAAAATACTGCTTTTATCTGTTTTAGACATTACAGTTTGAAACAAATTCTAGCCCCATCCCAAAAAGAACTGATTATTTTTTAAATAGTTCTAAACCTACCAATCTAGTGCATTCCAGGGTTCTGTACAAACCAAACTTCCCCTTTATTTTCCGCAGACATACAAGATTTCTCTAAGAATGTATTTAGTAAAAATATAACTATTTGTGTGTATTTTCAAGAAGTTTACCAGTTACAGACTCTGATTAGAATCCCAATCACAACTCAAGGATCATCAGATAGCTTAAATGAAGTGTGATCTCGTACTCAGATTTTACATACAAGGGCATGGTACTGTTTAAAGATGACACTTAGTTTTGGATTAATTGCTCATAAGATGAAAGGATTTAAGTCTATTACAGTAGCAAAATAATTGAAAGTCGAATAGCTAGGAAACTAGGAAAATAATACAAACTTGTTAATACTGATAGAAGTTATAACTCACATTTTTATTAATAATATTTACTCATTTTAACAAATACTTCTAAGTTTCAAGCCATGTAATTTTTTGGTTTTGTGTTCAAATGTAGACTTTTCACTCTTATACCTTCAGAGATGAGTTGCATAAATCAGTTGTTAAAAACACTAGATTCATCTGCTCTGACAATATTCCCTGCTAATTTAGTCAATTAAAGATTTAGCTGAAAGTGGGGTGGGTGGGTGATGAACTGGGAAATTGGGATTGACATATATACACTAATATGTATAAAATGGATAACAAATAAGAACCTGCTGTATAAAAAAAATAAATAAAATTCAAAAAAAAATTTAACTTCTAAAACTAAAACATACTGCACCTTTCTTTGTGAAAGAAGAACTAGCCATTTTATTCAAGAGGAGTACTAATGTCCAATTACAGATAATTTTATTACAAAATTGCCATTATTCAGAAACAATACCAATAAGTCAAGACAATCATTAAGTCCTACAACAGAAGTGTGAATTAATAAATGTAACTGAGAACTACTAAGTCAATGAGCAATGACCATATCATATACTTTGTTCAGTTTTAAAAATCATTCAGCTGTACTTGTGACTGACAGAGGTCTATTATTTGTGATGCCACTGGCATGACATCAGCCCAACAGACATACATAATAACTTTGACTGAACACAATTATTTAATTAAGTATTATAAAGTTATTAAATACATAATAACTTTTACTGTGTCCATGTGCAGAAAAGAGTTACCATGGCAGGCCTGACACCGCTCTCCTTAGACAGGCCTGCTTACAAGGCTGGCCCTTAGCTGGTGTCAGAACCTGGATTTGGGAAGCATTCCCACCATTCCCTAATTGATGAGAGCTGCTCACTGCGCCTAAACTGTCTGGGTAAACCACGTGGTTTGAGTTCAACACATGCTTTCCTTCTGGGAGTCTGGAATTTTGGTACATATTATGCAGAGGCTGCCACATTGACTGACTCCCAGTTAAAAGTCTGAGGACCGAGTCTCTAACAAGTTCCCCCGGAGACATTTCACACGTTGTCACAATTCAACCATGGTGGAATTAAACTCACGCTGAGTGGCTCTACCAGGAGAGAACTCTAGGAAGCTTGTACCTGGTTTCCTCTGGACTTCGTCCCATGTGCCTCTTCCCTTTGCTGGTTTTGCTCTAATAAATCTTAGCCATCAGTATGACTATATGCTTAGTACTGAGTCTTTGTAGGAAATCACCGAACTCAGGGGTGATCTTGCGGACCCTGACACAGACCAGTGTAGGTCCAAAGAAGAGGACTTGTGCCTTAAATCTCTTTATATTTCTTAGAATATATAACATACTCTTATACATAAAAGATACTCATATTTTGTGATTTTATATATTATCCTCCTAACATATCCAAACCAGTCTAAAGATGTGTTGAATCTCTACATCAGTGTAACTTAACATTGGTGAACCGGTTAAATGGCAAAAATACATGTGATAATACACGTACAATTCAAACAACAAATGAAAAGCTCTGGGCAGGTTCAGGTAACAGAGTTGGATAGAAGATTGATTACTTTGACCATTTACAGTCTGCAGTCCTCCAATTTGTTTTAATGATGTCTTGATAGTTCTCTGCCTGCAAATATCCTAAAGAAGATCCTGGGGCTTCCCCGGTGGCGCAGTGGTTGAGAGTCCGCCTGCCGATGCAGGGGACACGGGTTCGTGCCCTGGTCCAGGAAGATTCCACATGCTGCGGAGTGGCTAGGCCCGTGAGCCATGGCCGCTGAGCCTGCGCATCCAGAGCCTGTGCTCCGCAACGGGAGAGGCCACAACAGTGAGAGGCCTGCGAACCGCAAAAAAAAAAAAAAAAAAAAAAAAGAATATCCTAAGCATTCTTAATTTGAATTTCTTTTTGTGTTAATTCATCCATCTTTGGAATTTAGCAAAATATAACATATTTCAGTTGTGTGTGACTGATAAAGACGGCAGGCATTTTATCAAGCTTCTGTGTTATTTAACGACAGTTCTGTGATGTGTCAAATAAACAATCCATGCTTCCTTATACTTTATACAATTCCTGTAGAACCAATCCTACCTATTGGCCAGTAGATCAAAAAGACTGCCACAGAAAACAATGATACAAAAGAAACATTGAAATATGATAAAAGAAGGCCCAAGGGATGAAAGGAATGAGTTGGAGAATATATCCAGGTTAAAGAAAGTTCCAGGCCACCCCTGATGTCAAAGTACTTTTCTGGTCTTGATCTGTCATAACAAAAAGAAAAAAAGGTTCTTACTATTTTTAAGGCAAACTTCTTTACTCAGCATAGAGATGTTATATCAAATGCCAATTATGCATTTCAAAAAAGCAAAGAAATACAATGAATTTTTACAAAACACAGCAATTCGGTGACTCTTTTTCTTATGAAGTCTCTATTTCCAGAAAAAAAAATTTATAGCACTAGAATGCATACTTTACCATTATGTATGAACAAACAATATTTTTTAAAATATTACTAACATAGAAAATATAAATCATTAAATTAGTGAAGAGTCAAACACATGGGAAAAGTCACAGAGCAGGAAGTAGCCTCCAGAGGTCATCAAACCATCCTCCTAAAACACTACACATTGGTAAGTCCCCGATTCAAGAAAAAGCAATGATTCCACCATCACACTTGATGGAAGGGGACTTCTGTTTTGGCTTTTGGGAGGTGGTGGCCATTCTAGAATTTTTCTTCTGTACCATTCCCAGCGTATTCAGCATTCATTGTGTTACTTTGGTCGTTTATTTTAGTGGCTCTACTCACTGCCACTAATACCACTGGCAAAAGAAGAACATTATGAAGTTTTCTATTTAAATCCATTGTTCAACTGCCTTTCTTTTGATGTATGCTTTACCAACAGAGTTTATAATCTTGTGAAAGTTTATGTAGTAGTGAGATCCAGATTCTCAATTCTGTATCTAATCCCCAAGTCAAGCCATCTTTATTCATCAAATCAAAACTAAGTTATAAAGGAAAAAGTGATGAGCATTCTTTTTCTCTTCAAAAGGAAACAAAAAAAATCTATTTTATAAAGACAAAGATTCTCAAGTTGACACCAGTTTACTACAAACACTGCTTAACTGTCACCCAAAAGCTGAGACTTTCTTGTTTCAGGTTATAATTTTCATTATATGGAAATGGCAAGGTTACCATGACTTCATAAAAATTAACTGTAGAATTAGAATCTTGTAATTATAGATAAAAGTTAAATTTTAGAAGTATCAGGGGCTATAACAATGAAACATTCTAAACATTATCCACTACTTAAGACAAATTTTAAGTGTGTTTAAACATAAGGTGAAATGTGCAATGCAGACTAAATCAGTGTAGAGTAAAAACCCAATAGTGTACATATAGATAATGAAGGGATCAGGGAAGCTGGTTAAAACTTATAATGAAGAGAGAACTAGTAAGAATATAGCAACCTGGCTGAAATTGATATTCATTAGGGTACTCTCACATCAATAGGGAGCATTTGGATGCTGTGGTCTTTATCAGTGTCCCAGCTGGTAATGGCTGAAGGTTAATGCCTTACCCCATTCTGTTCAATTTTCTATCCTAATTAGCCCTCCAAATCTATAGCTGTGAGCACCAAGTGTCTGTGCTCAAAAGAAACTAATTAATGCTAGCAAATTAGATCAAGTCCAAAGATCCAACAGCCAAACTCTTAGTTAAATGCTCCTTGTTAATAGGAAGTGTAGCTGTCAATAACTGCTGTTGGTGACTATAATGAGGCATCCTTTTTTTCATTGAAAGTGATTTCATTTCTCTTTGTCACTGGAAAAGCTGTTCCATTCCCTTCACAAACCTAAGTTGCTGGCAGCCTGACCCAATTCTTATGATCAGCCAGGTTGAAATGACATGAAAAAATAAAATAAAATCAAACAGAAAAGCTTTCCTACATAATCATGTTTCAGGAATTTAACAGAAAATCAGATCACTTATTAGAATTCCTATATCTTTACTCAAGAACTGTACAATTAGGATGCATAATGCTTTTATGTAAAATCCTGTAATTATTTAATAAAACAAAGGCTATAAACAGTAAATAAACCACAATGGAAGTGTTCTGATTCTAAATTCCGTCTTATTGTTCAGTTTAAACGTAGCTGTTCTGCTCCCACTTGAGCAATGCCAGTTTATGTTCTCTCCTAGTTCACATGGTTAAACAGGAAGATCATTCTTTTATAAAATAATCAATTTTAGATTCTAAAACACTGTTTTGGACCATATGGCCTGACAAAAAATCGATATATGATATCTATAAAAATTCAAATACTCAAAGATCATTTGTTATAACGTGTTCTAGTAGGGACAAATGCATTGAAATAACTCAAATGGATCTCAAATTTTAAGATGCTTTCAGTCTTCAGAAGATTTTAAATATGGTTAAAAAAAAAAAAAAGATCAACATCCTAAGCAACTTAAGTTTTGATAAAGAAGCAAAAACTAAACATTTTCTTTTCTGTACCATTACAAAGTAATAGGTGTGTAACACAAATATTTTAAAGTTATACGCTATTTCTTTCATTTCAAAGACCAAAGTTTCATTGCCTAAGAGCAAAGCAAAGGTAGTTCTGAAACCCAAACTCGACCATTTCACATTTTCATCTGAATCATGTAAGAAATCTGTAATTGAGTTATCTAGCTTTCTTTCATTCTAGATATCAGAATAACATGTTACAAAACCCTATAATTTTATTATCCATTTTTAAGTTTTATCCTCCCTCACCTGAATCCGGATATTTTTTTAAAGTCCTATGAGGCAGGTGGAGGGTTACCTCTTGAGACCATCAGCATGACACCCGCTGACGCCAGGTGTGCACTGAACCCTACCCGCAGGTGCCAACGGAGTAACTTCTCCTGCCATCTGGGGGTGGGGGAAAGGAAGGTGCTCTGATTATACAACTAATTCATAATGAAACCAAGACCATCAAATGATACTAATAAATTACTGATAACTTGTTAATAAATTTATTTACAGATGGATTTAATTCAAACCTGATTTATAGGTGGATTTAAAATGGGAATAGCTCATGATAAATCATTTAAGAAAAAGAAATGACCATCACACAATGTCAATTCTGAGGAACTATTCTTTTATTGCCTTTGTCCATCAGTCCCAGAGGTCATTCTCTAAGGAGATAGCATCTAAGGGACAGAAATGTGCCTAGCACCCAAATGTTATTGACACAGTCCCCAAACTACAGCTGACACAGCCTGGCTTCCCGCAGAGAAACTTGCCGGGCACTGCAGCCCATCAGCCCCACTAAACATTACTGTGGTCCCTCAACGAAGGCTACAAGGGATGCTGGGAAAACAGTCCACGTCAGCACAATTTTACCACTGTTTCTTTGCCATGGACATTCCAAGAGGAAGATTTTTTTTTTAATTTATTTATTTACTTATTTATTTTTGGCTGTGTTGAGTCTTCATTTCTGTGCGAGGGCTTTCTCTAGTTGTGGCAAGCGGGGGCCACTCTTCATCGCGATGCGCGGGCCTCTCACTATCGCGGCCTCTCTTGTTGCGGAGCACAGGCTCCAGATGCGCAGGCTCAGTAGTTGTGGCTCACGGGCCTAGTTGCTCCGCGGCATGTGGGATCTTCCCAGCCCAGGGCTCGAACCCGTGTCCCCTGCATTAGCAGGCAGATTCTCAACCACTGCGCCACCAGGGAAGCCCCCAAGAGGAAGATTTTTATTAAAAAAACATTTCTACAATAATACTGCTATCTGCTTTTCTAATTACCCACCATTTATGGCCTCATTTTTCATCTTCTACGCCTTTGTATTTTTCACTATAATATTACATATTAATCAACATATCTCTAGATTTATAGAATACAGGCATATTTTATATTAAAACATTTTTCAAAGAATACATGCATATGTGGGTGTCTAGTGCATGCATTTACATAAATATCTTCTGCTCAGAAATGTAGAATATAGAAAGGTTTTTTAAAAGACTTGTAAGTACTACTGAGATTCCATTAACAATTCAATAATAGACAACAACGCCAAAGAAAATCATCTTAGACTATATTCCTATATGAATATGTTGATAGAGGAAAAACAGGCACACATTACATTTGATGTTTCTTCTTTCCCTATCAGAATCACCAGAATAACTTGTTTCTCCAAAATATGAATACAAGTTTTTCTCTCTATATAACTGTACATCTGGGAAAAAATGCTTTTTACTAGGAATCTGGGAGAATATTTTTAAATTGTAAATGAATTGAACACTGCCTGGAAGTTCTGAAAGCTGAAATACTGGTATCTGAGTGAAAGGGTAAGAAGCAATTCATACATATTAATTCATAGACTACTTGATTCCAAGGCTAAGGATTAAATTCAGATCATGTTATAAAAAACGTATTTGATCTTCATATGAATATTTGAATCTTACCTTGAACTTGTTCAGAACATCTCTCTCGGGCCTTTTCTCTCATTATTTTGGGGATCAAAACATCTTTTTCAACATGTCTGAGATGCTGCTCTGAAAAAAAAAAAAAAAGATCTTCCTTTAATATAGTAAAGTCTCAGGTAAATCACCAGTTTAGGGGAAAAATAAGCACTCTGGTCTACTTAAAATAAAAGCCTAGGCAAATATATTAAAAAGTGACTCTTCTATGACCTCATGAAATTGTGACTCTTTAGTCGCTGAAAATCATTCTAAATATTGTTTTATATATAAAAGAAAAAATGTGAGGGTGTAGGCAACATCTTTCTAAAACATTCTGCAAACTATGTTGCAACACTTATTTGATAACACATTCCATGTAGTCTTGGCAAAATTAAAGTCATAAAGTGTTATAATTTTTTAATTCATATAATCCACAAAAAGAGGATTTTTAGCAATACAGTACTGAGATCCAAGGATAGATGAAGAGATCCAAGATTAAGAGACATGTGAGTAGTTTCTCCACCCAGTAACAAGGGTAGCTTAAGAAAGAGCTGGCAGAAGAAGAAAAAGTGGAACTCGTGTGCATAGAAAAACAAACTACAGGAGGTTTCTGTGCACTTTAAATAGAACTACCTCAGTTAGACTAACACAGCAGCCGAAGCACCTGCTCCAAACTCCCACCTGCTCCTCAAATTCCTAGAGAACCCTGAAATCCAAAGGGGTAAGTATCCTCCAAATGATCAGGAATTCTGAAAGGCAAAAGGCAGATGAGATCAGATTAAAGGAGGCAATCTTATCCCCAGAGTTTTTTCCCAGGAAAAAACTGATACCAAAAGTAGGAAGCGGGCTTCCCTGACGGCGCAATGCTTGAGAGTCCGCCTGCCGATGCAGGGGACACGGGTTCGTGCCCCGGTCCGGGAAGATCCCACATGCCACGGAGTGGCTGGGCCCGTAAGCCATGGCCGCTAAGCCTGCGCGTCCGGAGCCTGTGCTCCGCAACAGGAGAGGCCACAGCAGTGAGAGGCCCGCGTAACGCATAAAAAAAAAAAAGGTAGGAAGCATGCTCCACGCTCTGAAGCAGCAGAAACGGGGAGAAGGAGACATCCCTAGAGGAAACCAAAGCATTAGTGGTCGAAATACCACAGCAGGAGCCAAAGGAGGTCACTCTTCTGCTGCCTTCAGACCACAGGTAAAATAAGTAAATACAGGCACTTATCTCCATAAGATCAGAAAGTCTCTCAGTATCTATCTAGTGACACTTAAGACCAGGAACCCCTAAACTTTTCCTGGTTCCCAACATCCTCTGGATGCAGCTATGAAGTGATACAGTATTTGTAGAGAGGGTAAGAGGGCATCTCAAAAAGCAAACAAAATCAGCAACAACCAAACAGCCAAGAATCACCTAAATTTGTTGAAGGACAACACAGTGAAAAGGAGAACCCAACTGTAATTAATCAAGAAGTAAACAACTCCTAAGAGGGTGAAAAGAGTAAAGAAAATAAGATTTTCAAATAAATATAATATACTGAAGCAAATAAAAAGACATGAGTTCTCAGAAAGAAACAAATCATAGGTCACCTAAATGCACTTTGATGAAATATCTGAAGCTCAAAAATCCTAAAAGCTTCTAAAGGGAAAAAAAAAATCACCACACAGAGGAACAGGACCAGATTTACATCGTGTTTCACAGGCAAGATGTGGATGCAAGAAGATAATGATGAAATAACATCAAAGTTCTCAGAAAGAATTACTTTATATCCAAGAATTCCAGAGCCAATTAAGAGTGAAATTAAAGATATTTTCAGATATGTAAGAACTGAAAAGTTTCTCTCTTTCAACCCCACCGAAAAAGAAATGATCTTTATCATAGTGTGACAAACCAAGCCACTAATCCAATGTGGTGATGGAAAACAAGAATCCTTCTGTATGCACAGGGCGCCCATGGGCAGGAGTTCAGGCAGGTAGAGCAGAAGTGACTCTTCTCTGCTTCTGTGTCTGGGGCTCATCTGGGAAGACTCCAGCCACAGGCCCTGACTTCAATAGCCACAAAAGCTGGGGCTGGAGGATTTACTGCCAAGAAGACTTCTTTCTTCACATATTTATCTGATGTGTGGACTGGAAAGGCCAAATCACCTACACAGGGTACAGTGGGTAGGTGGCCTTTTCTGAGCCTGTTGTGGAAGCCATGCAGCCTTGTTCCTGCTACCTTATATGTTGATTTCAAGTCACTGGGCTCAGCCTACACTCCAGTGGAGGGAGGGCCACATCACACAGAGCCTGAGAGAGGGAAGATACTGTTGTAACCTTCTTTGTAAAATAAAATCTGCCACAAGAAGTAATAGAGAATGTATTCTGATCAAATAAAATGAATCCATGATGTACAAGTGTAAATATATAAGGCATATTAGAAAACATACATTTAAATTTACATGTTAAAACTGTAGAGTACTTGAACAACATCATCAACTAACTTGACCTAACGTTTATAGAATACTCCACTCAATAACAGCTGAATATTTACCAAGATAAACTATAGTCTGGGCTAGGAAACAAATCTTAATAAGTGTAAAAGAATTCAAATCATACAAAGTATGTTCCCTGACACCGGTGTATTTAAAGTAGAAATCAGTAACAAAAGGATCTCTTGATAATCTTCAAACATTTGGACACTAAATAACACACTTTAAAATAACCCATGGGTCTAGGAAGAAATGAAAAGGGAAATTAGAAAGTATTTTGAAATGAAAGAAAATATATCAAAATTTGTATGAGGCAGCTAAAACAGTACTGATAGAAAAATTTATAGCACTAAAAGTTTACATTGGAAAAAACGGATAGTCTTAAATCAATGACTTAATCTTCCACCTTGAGAAATTAGAAAAAGAATAAAGAAACACAAAGCAAAGGAAAGAAATAATAAAACCTAAGCATAAATCAATGAAATAGAAACCAAAATAAACAAGCAAAATGATAAAGAAAAGCAATGAAACCAAAACTGGTTCTTTGAAAACATTATTAAAACTGATAAACCACCTTGCCAGTAAAAAAAGGGAGGTCACAAAGATCAGAAATGATACACATTTTTATATAATAATAATGTATTTAAGTGATCTTTAAATGTAGGTCAATAAATTTGACAACGAAGATGAAGTGGACAAATTCCTTGAAAAACACAAATAACCAAACCTAACTCAAAAGGACATATAACCAGCAGAGCCCTGTATCTATTAAGAAAATTGAATCTGTAGTTAAAAGCTTTCTCACAAAAAAATTCCAGACCCAGAGAGCCTCACTGGTGAATGTGGCCAAACATTTAAGAAAGAAATAATATCAATTCCATACGAACTCTTTCAGAAAACTGCTCTGAAGCCAGCATTACCCTGATACCAAAACCTGATAAGACATTACAAGAAAAGAAAACTACAGTCCAATATCCCATCATGAATACAGATGTAAAACTCTTTACAAAAGATGAGCAAATTGAATTCAGCAATACAAAAAAGGATAATATCTCATGACTAGGTGGGGTCTATCCCAGGATTGCAAGCTTCACTTAATATTCAAAAGTCAAGAAATGTAATTCATCATATTAAAAAACTAAAGAAGGTAAGACACGTGGTTATGACAAGCCACAGAAAATACATTTGACAAAAACCTAATATCCATTCCTAATTAAAACCCTCAGTAAAGTAGGAACAGAAGGAAACTTCCTCAACAAGATAAACGGCATCTAAAGAAAAACCCACTGCTGATATCATATTTAATGGTGAAACACTGAATGTTTTCCTCCTAAAACAGGGAACAAAAGATAAAGAAGTCTGCTCTTACCATTTCTATTCAGCATTATACTGGATGTTCTAGCCAGTGCAATAAGGCAAGAAAAATAAAAGGCTTCCAGATTGAAAAGGAAAAAATAAAACCATAGTTACTCAAAGATCATATAATTGTCTATATAGAAAATCCAATAGAATCTACAAAGAGTTACTAGAACTAGTATATGAGTTCAGCAAGGCTTCCAGATACAAGATTAATATACAAAAATCAAATGGAAATGACATAATAAAAAGTCAGAGGACTAGAAAATAATTCAATAATAACCTTCCAATCTATAAAATAGAAAATGGCTTTTTAAAAAATGAACTGGGGCTCAGGAACCTGCAAGACAAGAAGAAAAGATCTAACATTGATTTTACCACAGTCTCAGAAAAAGAGGTAAAAAGAATGCAGGGCTGAAAAAATATTTGAAGAAATGACTGACACTTCTACGAACTAGTCAAAAGACAAAAACCTATTAATTCAAGAAAACAGTTAAAAACCTAAAGAAATACACACCCAGACAAATCATAATCATACTTCAGAAAATGAGAAAGAAAAATCTTCAAGGTGCAGGGCAGAAGTTGAGACACAGATGTAGAGAACAAAGGTATGGACACCAAGGGAGGAAAGCCACGGTGGGGAGGGGATGGTGGTGTGCTGAATTGGACGATTGGGACTGACATTTATACACTGATGTGTATAAAATTGATGACTAATAAGAAACTGCTGTATAAAAAAATAAAATTCAAAAAAAAAATCTTCAAGGCATCAGAGAGAAATATAGCAGAACAAAAATTCAAAAGACAAAGGCTTTCTCTTCAGAAACCAGAGGCCAGAAGGAAGTGTCACAGTATTTTTGAGTACTAAAAGAAAAGACCTGGCAATCAAAAATTCTATAACCAGAAAAAATGTTTTTCAGGATTGAAGACAGAATAAAGATAACTCAGAGGAAAGGAAGCTAAGGTAATTTCTTGCCAGCAGACCTGTTGTAAAAGAATGGCTAGAGGAAGTTATTCAGACAGGAAGGAAATATTAACAAAAGGAAACGCAGAACAACAGGAATGAAGATAGGACAACACAAAGAATAAATGTAATAAACTATTCTTTTCTCGAATTTTAAAAATTATTTTTGACAGAAGCAAAAATTATAGCATTCTCAATGTATATAGAGATAATATTAAAGATGACTTCCGGATAAAGGAAAGAGGATAAAGCAACTTCGGTGGTAGTAAGATATCTACATTTTATTTGAAATATAAAATGTTGATGCTAGTAGACTGTGATAAGCTATGTATGCATAATGTAATCTTTAGAACAACCACTTAAAAAAACTAAGAAATAAATTCAGAAACCATACAGATAAATCAAGTGGAATGGAGTTAACCAGACAGTAGTAACAGAAAGATAGCAGGAAAACCTCCTGACACCTGGAAATTAAATGACACACTTCTAAATAATTCATAAGTCGAAAGAGAAAGTAAAAGAATACACTGACCTGAATAAAAATGAAAGCATAACATATCAAAATTTGTAAGACAAAGCTGAAGCAGTGCTTACAGGGAAATTTATAGCAATAAATGCTCATATTTAAAGTCTCAAACCAATACAGTTGACCCTTGAACAATACGGGTTTGAACTGTGAGGGTCCACTTATACGCAGACTTTTTCCAATACATGGGTACTACAATATTACACAATGGCAGTTGGTTGAATCCACCACATTTTATTAGGACAGCATTACTCAGATACCAAAAGCAAATCAATATTTTTTTTAAAAAAAGCCCTAATATCCTTCATGAATACAGATGCAAAACTCCTCAACAAAATATTAGCAAATCAAATCTGGCAATGTATAAAAAGAAAAATACACCACACCAAGTGAGCTTTATTCCAAGGATGCAAGGTTGGTTCACTATTTGAAAAACAACCAATGTGATCTATCATATTAACAGTGTAAAAAAGGAAAGCCATAAGATCACATCAATTGACGCAGAAAAAAACATAAAATTCAACGCTATTCATTAAAAATGAACAAACAAAACTCAGTAAACTAGGACTAGAAAGGAACTTCTTCAATCTAACAAAGAATCTGCAAATAATCTATAGCTAACATTATACTTAATGGTAAAAGACTGAATGCTTTCCCTTTAAGAACAGGAACATGGAGTAAAACTGCATAGAACCATACACACAAACATATGCATGTATATAAAAACTGGTGAAAACCGAAAAGGTCTACTGTCTAGTTAACAGTATTGTACCAACGTCAAGTTTCCTGCTTTTGATATTTGTACTACAGTTACGTAAGATTTCACTGTTGGAGGAAGCAAGGTGAAGGGCACAAGAGACTCTACACATTAGTATTTTTTATAACTTCTGTGAGTCTGTAATTATTTCAAAATAAAAAGTTAAGGGAAAAAAACTGCTAGAAGAAATCACAGGAGAAGATCTTTATGTATTTGCAGAATATTTAGACTTGCTTACCCTCGACCATAAGAAAACAATTCAATTAGAAACGGGCAAAATATATGTATCTAACAAAGGACTTGACTCTAGAATATATTAAAAAACTCCTAATTATCAATAACAAAAATAGAAACAACCCAATAAAAAAGAGGCAAAAGGCTATAGTGGACACTTCAAAAAGAAGATACACAAAACTGTAAATATATACGTGAAAAGGTGCTCAAAATCATTAGTCATTAAGAAAATGCAAATGAAACATATGATGTCATTTCACACCCACCAGAATGACTAAAATGAAAAACAGTAATGACACCAAATGTAAGGAAGAAACATGGAGCAACTGGAACTTTCATACATGCAGGCGGGAGTGTGAGATGATAAACTTCTTTGGAAACCTGCTTGTTAAGTTATAAAGTTAAATATACACCCAGCCTATTTTCCACTCCCTAGGTGTTCATTTACCCAAGATAAACTAAAATATATGTCCAGAAAACAACCTGTACAAATCAGTTTATAGAAGCATTATTCATGATAGCCCCAAACTGGAAACAACCTAAATGTCCACTGAATACTATTTAGCACTACAAAAGGATGAACTACTGGTTTACTCAACTTGGGTGAATCTCAAAAATTATGTTGAGAAAAAGAAGCCAGGCACAAGAGTACATACCATAGGATTCAAGAACATGCAAAACTGGGCTTCCCTGGTGGCGTAGTGGTTGGGAGTCCGCCTGCCGATGCAGGGGACACGGGTTCGTGCCCTGGTCCGGGAGGATCCCACATGCCGTGGAGCGGCTGGGCCCGTGAGCCATGGCCGCTGAGCCTGCACGTCTGGAGCCTGTGCTCCGCAACGGGAGAGGCACAACAGTGAGAGGCCCATGTACCGCAAAATAAATAAATAAATAAATAAAAATTTTAAAAAACACACCAAAAGTTAGTTGGGAAAAAAAAAAAAGAACATGCAAAACTAATCTACAATGATAAAAATCAGAACAGTAGTTATCCATGGGCATTGAGACGGATATTCTCTGAGGGATGTCCTGTTTGGGGTATATGCATTTATCAAAACTCACAATCTGGGCTTCCCTGGTGGCGCAGTGGTTAAGAATCTGCCTGCTAACCCAGGGGACTTGGGTTCAAGCCCTGGTCCGGGAAGATCCCACCTGCCGCGCAGCAACTAAGCCCACGTGCGCAACTACTGAAGCCCGCGTGCCTAGAGCCCGTGCTCCACCACAGCGAGAAGCCTGCGCACCGCAATGAAGAGTAGCCCCACTCACCGCAATTAGAGAAAGCCCTCATGCAGCAATGAAGACCCAAAGCAGCCATAAATAAATTTAAAAAAAAACTCACAATCTGTAAATTTCACTGTATATATATATATATATATATATATATAACTTCAACTGACAATATGTTAACATTAAAACATGATACGAATCTATACTCACAGTGGGTGATTTTAACAAGTTAACTATCAGAAATTAAATAATTAAGTAGACAAGAAGTTTTATAACTTTCTCCTTCGAGAGACTATTCATCTTTTATTAGATTTATTTCTATCAGGAAAGGTATCTTTTCATAAATAATATGTAATTATTTATTGCTGGTAGGTAGGTTCAACAAAATTTTTTATATTGCCCTTGTAACCAATACAACCTTACTTAATTCTCATTAATTGTAATACTCTGCCAATAGATTCTCTTCCAATTTCTTTTTTTTTAAATAAATGTATTTATTTATTTTTGGCTGCGTTGGGTCTTCATTGCTGCGCACGGGCTTTATCTAGTTGCGGCAAGCAGGGGCTACTCTTCGTTGTGGTGCGTGGTTTCTAGGCACACAAGCTTCAGCAGTTGTGGCACATAGGCTCAGTAGTTGTGGTGCACGGGCTTAGTTGCTCTGCAGCATGTGGGATCTTCCCGGACCAGGGCTCAAACCTGTTTCCCCTGCATTGGCAGGCGGATTCTTAACCACTGCGCCACCAGGGAAGTCCTCCAATTTCTATATAGACAATCATCAGGAAAGCTCTGTACCTTTCTTTTTCAATTCTGTCTATGTCTTTTAGAAGAACAGTGAGTAGTAACCAGCAGCACCTGTCTTGAGTGCTCAAATTCTGCTTAGAATTTTTGAAGTTATCCTCATGTTGAGATCTGCCTGTGACTTTACTCTATCTTTGTGTTGTTTTGGTATCAAAGTCACATTATTTAAACAATACATTAGGGACTTCTTTTTGTATTCTCTGGACCCCTTTGTATAAAAATCAAGATTATTACCAGTCCTTTGAAAGTTTGGTAGAAACCACCTGTGATGGTCAGCTTTATGGGTCAATTTGGTGAGGTGCTAGTCCCCAGGTATTCACACAAACTGTTGCTGGGAGGGTATTTTGCAGATGTGATCAACATCTTTAATCAGTTGACTTTAGGAAGATCATCCTAGAAAATCTGAGTAGGCCTGATTCAATCAGTTGAAAAGCCTTCAGAGCGCACTTGAGATTCTCCTAAAGAATTCCACCTGCAGACCATAGCTTTGGCTCATGACCAAGAGTTCCAGAGCTGCCCTTCCTGACACCCTGCCCTACACATTTCAGACCTGCCCAACAGTCAATCACATAAGCCAATATCCTGCCACGTATATGTGTACATGTGTGTGTGTACCTGGTTTAGTCAGGGTTTGGGAGTATGTATGTGTGTGGGAGATAGACGCAAAGAGAGTTTTAACTACTGATACAATTTTCTAAGGGCTTTCTATTTATTCTTGAGTCAGTTGCAGTTTTTAGTAAGTTTGTATTTCTCAAGGAAACTATCCATTTCATCTAAAATTTCAAAATAATGATATGAAGACGTTCACATGACTTCTTGCTCTTTACTACACCTATAACTGTATCCCAATTTTCACTGCCTATGCCAGGGGGTCAACAAACTTTTTCTGTTAAGGACCAGAGTGTAAATACTTCAAGCTTTGTAGGCTACAAACCACCTCAGTCATGTATACTCCTTTTATTTATTTATTTATTTTTAACAACCCTTTGAAAATGTTACTAACCATTCACAGCCTACAGGCCTTACCAGATTCTGCCCAGGGTATAGATTGCTGAACTCTGGCCTACATTATTGATTTATGCCTTCTCCTTTTCCTTAGCTTTGCCAGAGCTGCTATAAGATGAGAAAAAGAACACTAGCATACAGAAGGAACTGCAAGTATGGGTGGAGAGAAAAGGACAGATCGAGAGGGAGGCTCTGGAGGAGTGGTGGGACCTGAGGGGACTAAGGAACCAGAATGAGTCAAGGCAAGCTTCCCAGTTTTCTGGCTCCAAATGAAATGTGACCACTCACTGAGACAGGGAGACAAAAGAAACCCCAGGTGGTTCAGGGTAGACAAGCTGAATTTGAAGAGCCTGTGACACATCCTGTGAGTGGAAAGCTGGTATCTATTTGGAGGGAAGACAATAAAACTGGGGCAGTCTCCACACACTTCTTTTCTCCTTGTCTACAGTGAAAACCATATTTAGGCATCAGTAATTGACAGTATTATTACTGAACAGATTAGAAGAAATACTGTGATATGCTGATCTACTGTATATAATCAATTTCAGAATGTGATCTCTTCCTTTCACTCATACAGTTTTAATCTATACAACTCACCTATAATGTGTCCTGATGAACCCACTCTTTCTCTACACATCTTGCAGTGGTCTTAGATAAAGCACTAATTTTTTAAATTAGCTCCCTGAATAAAGACATAGCTTTGTGATACTGAACCATTTTTTCCATAAGTAAATTATAATACTGATTACCTAAATTTACCTATATTATAAATTCTAGGTTATAATATTCCTCCAGAAACATTTTTTAAATGGCTTGCAAGAACTCCTTCTGATCATTCTTCTAAAACATATGGCAAAGAAAATTCTAGAATCATATAAATATTGCTTTAGATTTTCTATACTCTTGGTGTTAAATCAGAAATAACAGACTTGAGAGTTCCCTGGAGGTCCAGTGGTTAGGACTCTGCGCTTCCACTGCAGGGGGCACAGGTTCTATCCCTGATCAAAGAACTAAGATCCTGCATGCCATGCAGCGCCCCCTCCCCCCAAAAAAAACAGACTTAAAAATATATAATTAATTCTGATACCACTTGGTAGCACACTTATCATTAAATGTCAATTTTTAATTAATTATGATTTTATACATATTTCAAAGTTTCCCTCAACACTACAAATATTATAGATATGGCACTTTTTATTCACAAAATTACAGGGTGATTCCCTCAATGTCAATATGATGCATATGTTATACATTTGCACCAAAGCCTACAAAAAAATCAAATTTTGAGAATTTGCTACTCTATAGTCACATGAATTTATACTGAGATGAAGAATCAGGATAATACCACCAGGGAAAATTTCCAAAGCTCTAACTTCTCAACATTCTATCATCATCTGAAAGTCAATTTTCACCTTTTTCACTAGCTGACATTGTTAGTTCAGACTTTGCTCTGGGGCTCACGTGTTCCTGCAACATGCCATCCTCAATTACAAGGCAAATGACAGCAGCACTTGTCATGAATCCACAAAAATAACAGTGACGCAACTCAGAGCATCACAGAATCTTCCACTGGGAAGAAGTGACACCACCGGAAGGGCAAGGAATGCCTTTTCAACACTGAAAATGTTCTAATTCAATTAATTTAATTGTTATTTAGATAATGCCACTTTTTTTGTCTTTTTTGGAACCTCCTAGCTGCACTTACTTGTTCCCGCAGACATTTCCATGCTACTGTTTACTGGAGGAAAAATAAGAAAAATGTTTGTAGTAAATGTGCAAAACTGTTCTTATTAGCAATGGTTTCTACTTTAAGTCCCTCTTCTATACCAGCTACCAAGAGTCTCCAAATGAAGGGCCCAGGCAGATAGCGTTGTGTACAATACAGCAGGACCAGAGCTCTCCACTGGTAGCTTTGCACTGCGTGCTTCACACCAGGAGCCCGGGAGGACTCCGGTCTCAGTGCTCAAAGACACTGATGCCCCAACCAGACTTCCCTGTGTCTGCCAGCTCGGTCATACCCACTTCTACAGCGACAGTGTAATATGAAAAAGGGGTGGGTGGGCAGGGGTATGGAGACTGGGAAAACAAAAACAGGGAAGATCAGTGTCCCTTTCCCACCGTCTTCCCTTCAAGCCACACTTGAATTGACAAAACAAAGAAAATCCATAGCAGGAAAGATTTTCCCCCTAACAGTCCAGCAGCCTCTGGCTATGAAACCTCAAGATGAAGGCCAGGAACACCCTTTAGTCTTCTTAAAGGCCCCTCAGGTTAAGTATCTGGATTCTGTTTTGCACATAAAATGGAGACTCACAGAGGGGATATAACCCAGGCCTCTGATAAAAGGGCAGGCCCCAAATCTTCTTCTACAACCCGACCCCTCACCTGGGGCAGTGGCCTATTTCAGAGGACTTCAGCAAACAAGGTCCCGTGAGCTTCCAAAGTCACGGTGAAGCCTGAAAGAACCCTTGGACAAGAAGATTGTTGGTTTCAGAAGCATCGTTTTGAACAAGCAAAATTCAAAACTTCACATTTCTTGATCAGAAAGTAAAGCTAAATGATTCTGACCATAGAGAAAATTATTTTAAAAAAAAAAAAAAAAGCAAAAGGACTGATTTGTCAGTTGGCTGAAAAGTACCTTCACAGAGAATAAACATCAAATATCAGGTCAGTCAGTAACAACAGAATCTTTTTATAAGCTCAAACTTACAAAACCCAGAAAGCACATCAATGAAGCAGATGTGCCTATTTCTGCTCTGCTTCTGGGTCACACACCACGGACTTCCCACAATCATTGTGCTACATTTGTACTCCTCTGTCCTATCAGCTTCCACTGGTAGTAACCACCTCGTTCACACCACATGTGCCCATTTCCCCAAAGCACCTATTTCTTGGACCTCAGATTCTGCAGATTGCTAGGTGTGAAAACTTCCTCTTCCACCCACATTACTTTAACCAAGATGAGGCCAGAAAGGGACAAGACTAAAAGTATACCAAAGCAGGAAATCGACTTATGCAAGAAGACATGCCAATTTTAGAAAAGCACTGCAATCTCCATTGTGGCCGTAATGTCTTAAATGAAAAGGCTTCACATTTACTTTATTTGGTAAAACTTCAAGACTGTCTTTTGCTACAAGCACAATCTCCCATTGATACCTAATAGAAAATCAGCCGTGTTATTACAGGAAACAGAAGGAATAAATGACAGCATGCCTGGGCCTCCCAGCAACACACCCCTGATTTATTTTCCCTCCGGTGTCCGTCTGGAACACAGTGGGCTACTTGCATCCTTACGAATGCTCCTCAATGCCTCTGTCCACACTAGCTCTACCAGTTCTTCCCCTCCACCTTGTAATAGTTCATAAAATTTAACAAAACACATGGACCACTTTGATAACACAGCAAAGGGAATTATTTTTATATTGAGACCTTATTTACTTATTTCAAAGATTCAATCCTTGCTTAAATCACTCACATCTTTCTCAGGATAGCCTACAGAGCCAGTCTGAGTTCTGAGTTAAAACCAGTTCCACAATACAACTTTCTTCCTACCACCTTCACCAGACTGCCTCTGGCTAACCTTGGCTGAAATTCAAGTTCACCTTCAGAACAAAAATTTATCAAAATGAGGATATTAAGATAAATAATTAAGATATGTGTACTGTAGAGGCTGAAAGCAAACTCTAAAGGAGTCTCAAAAATATTCTGAACTATGGTAACACTGAAAAAAGTATAAACACTCCCTAGGTAAGCTCTGCTCCTACTCCTCCCGCAGCAATCCCACAAGGCTCCACCTTAAAAATGGTACTTTTTATGCTGTGCTCTCAGTGCTTGCTACATCTCCAAATCTACTCGGCCCACATTTTCAAGTACCTGTTAGTAATTCCCAAGTCCCACCAGCATCAGAATTTCAACTTAAAATTTCTATAGTTTAGGGCTTCCCTGGTGGCGCAGTGGTTGAGAGTCCACCTGCCGATGCAGGGGACACGGGTTGGTGCCCCAGTCCGGGAAGATTCCACATGCCACAGAGCGGCTGGGCCCGTGAGCCATGGCCGCTGAGCCTGCGCGTTCGGATCCTGTGCTCAGCAACGGGAGAGGCCACAACAGTGAAAGGCCCGCGTACGGCAAAAAAAAAAAAAAAAAAAATGTATAGTTTAAATCTTTATTCTGCCACCCCAGTGGTTATATTCTCCTTCTTAGCTTAAAAAAAAAAGCCAGCTTAGATTTATATAGTACACAGAAAAAGCACAATAAATATTTTCAGAAGAAAGGAAAAAGTGGTGGCAGAAGGGATCATTTTACAAACGCCATCACAGGCAGGAGCAGGCGTTATGAACCTGAGGCTTACAAAGCTCAAAGCAATCTTGCATCATCACCCAGCAAATCACTAGTCAAGTCAAACTCAAGCTCAATCTTCTGTCTTTATTTTCCATCTCCTACATCTTATTTCCTTATCAAAGTTTACTTATTTAACATCACACTCAACTCTTGTTCTACCCAAAGTGCTCCCTGACCCCAGCACCTGAAAGCGAATTCTCCACCCTCTAACCCCACAGTGTTTCATGCACAAATGCTATGGCTCTAATCACACGTGGACTTAGAACACAGCACAGCACACTACCTACGAAATCTTCTCCTGCTAGATCAATGGTTGCTACAGACTGAACTGTGTCCCCACCACCACCATTTTCATGTCGAAGCCCTAAACCCAAAATGACTGTAGCTGGAGAGGCGATTAAAGTTAAATGAGCTCATATGGGTATAGCCCTAATCTGATAGGTGGCCTTGTAAAGAAGGGGAAGAACCAGTAGCCAAATCGGTCTGCACCTTGACTTCGAACTCCCAGCCTCCCAAACTGCGAGAAAATAAATGTTCACTGTTTAAGCCACCAAGTCTATGGAATGTTATTATGGCAGCTCAAGCAGACTAAGACAGGGTTTGGTACCAGAAGTTTTTGATTCTGGCTGCATCTAACAACCACACCTGAGAGGGCTTTTAAAAATTGTGATGTCTGGGTCCCACCCTAGACCAGTTAAAACAGAGATGCTGGGGTAACACCCAGGCATTGGTATTTTTAAAAGCTCCCCAAATAATTCCAATATCAGATGCTAGATTAAGAACCACTGCACGGGACTTCCCTGGTAGCACAGTGGTTGGGAATCCACCTGCCAATTCAGGGGACGTGGGTTCGAGCCCTGGTCTGGGAAGATCCCACATGCCACGGAGCAACTAAGCCCATGCACCACAACTACTGAGGCTGCACTCTAGAGCCTGCGAGCCACCACTACTGAGCCCGTGCGCCTAGAGCCCGTGCTCTAGAAGCCACCGCACCGCAACAAAGAGTAGCCCCCGCTCACCACAACTAGCAAAGGCCCGCGCGCAGCAATGAAGACCCAACGCAGCCAAAAATTTTAAAAATAAATAAAATAAATACATTTTTAAAAAGAAAGAAAACAGGCGTATCATGCCAGACACCCAAGGGTTAAGGGGCATAGCCCAAGACCCCTTCCCTCACCTGGCTGTCCAGCCTAAGTGACTGGAAGACATTAAAAAAATTTAAAAAAAACACTGCACGAAACTTAAGTATAATGAGGTCAGAGACCATGTCTCATTAACCTCCATAACTCCAACTCCTAGCATATAGTAAACATGCAATAAAACTATTTAATAAATGACACATGTATTTAAATTTTCTATATTTGATAATCATTATACTAACAAATAGTTGAAAAAATATATTCATTCATTTGATATTCATTCTGTTAAACACTTATCAGGCACCTACTATGTACCAAGCAACATGCTAAGGACTGTTTATACACTGATGTACCTTATTCTGCAGCATAAACATTTAAAACTCTGTCTTTCAATTAATCATATTTAGTTAATTAACAAATCCTTTAATCTGGTAAAACCTCCCAGTAACAGTTCTTTAGCAAAATCACAATGCAGGATAGTAAACACCACGTTCTTAAAAATGTTTTCCCTCAATCTCTTTACTTACGAATGTAAAAGTATAATGGGGGCTGGTGGGGGGAGAAGGTTAATTTGGGAATCAAATTTGGGCACATTTTGTGTGGCCCACTTCTATCAAGTCTAAGGTACTTGCGTTTTTGACATCTATACACCTAGACTTTCCTAAAAATATAGCATTAACACCCCTAGAGATAAATAACCATACTAATCAAGTCAATGAAACATGAACTTTCCGTGCTGAGTCAAGAACCCCTTGAGACCAGCTGGAAGTATTTAAAAACATACAAGTTTAAGGCTTGAAGCAGCCTCAACTTCTGATACATCTTACTCTCCCTGCCCCTCATCCTCAAATCTCAGATTATGCCATTCAGAATTCTTAAAGGACCTGAGGTTACTGGCAAAGTCTGAAACAAGTCAGTCCTACTCATTCCCAAATTCAATTCGGTGCTAAATGCGTAACAGTACAGTGCCTCCTGGGGCTGGTGGAGAATGTCTTGCAGTCTAGGTGTAATTAACTGGCCTATCCTTTCTAATCATCCTTTCGCTAATATAAAGGTATGGAACCATATGAAAGACATTTACTGGTCACCACGCAAGGAAATATTCCCATTTTCACATCAGATTTTTCTTCATCTCTCAAGTTATGTGATACATATAGACATACCCCGTCTATAGGTTTCATTCCATTTCTCAAGGAAAAAACTCTAGATTAGAATGAAAGAAACTCCATACCCAGGTTATTTGATATTTTGGTGGTTTTTAAAATTCCAAATATTAAAAAAAAATTTGCAAAACACTGGAGGGTGGTGACCATCAGGGAAAGCATCCTCTGAAATTAATTTTTTTAAAAAATGAACAAGACTTAGATAAGTGTGGGGGTGGGGCAGAAAGGGAAAAATTCCAAAAAGAAGGAACAGCATGTCAAATGGCCTAGACGAAAAACAAAAACAATTTGGCATGTTAGGTATATTTAAACTTTTTTACCACAACCCCGAGACACTTTACACCTGGACGCAGTACACACATCTATGTGTATTTATGTATGTGTGCAAGGGTATCCCTTCCTACCGGACCTGCCTACCTGATCCAAGCTCTCACTACCCAAACTAAGGTTCCTAACACTCACATAAGTTATTTTTAGGATGGAGCTGGTGTCCCTCCCGTGGCGGGGAACACAGGTGCCTCCTGAAGGAGAGAACCTGAAGCATCACACCTGCAACCTTCCCAGCACCGCCCTGGGGCATGGGAGCACTTTCCTTCTCGGGGTCCCCTCCCCCTACCCCTGCAGCAGGCCTGGGCTGACAGGCATCACAAAGCCCAGTTCCCTTGCCTCCAAAGCAGGACAAGCCCTGCAGCACACCCTTACTCAGCCTCCTCCCCTCCTGCTCCTGTTCCCCTCCCTCCCTGGCAGGTTTTTCCTAAGAACACTCCATGAATAAATGATCTGCACATAAAACACCCAAGTGGTGCCCAAGTGCCCGAATCTCGTTCCTCAATACCGTGCCCAAGTAAAGGAACCACAGCTTGTCTGAGAAATGAGTAATTCTATGGCTGGGCCAGGGGAGGCCCTACAGAAGCCAGAGATATCTTGTGTGAGAAAAAAAAAAGGAAATGCTCAAAAAATGATGGGAGCACATCCCAAGGACCCAGAAGCTGGTTTGAACGAACCCTCACTGGCCAAATCTGAGAAAACGTGAGTACCAAAATAATTACACATGGTAACAAATGATGAACCATGGAGAAGATAGAAATTCATGAGTCCACACCAGTAACAAATCTGTAAGTTTCTTGTCTACAGCAAAATGTCAACAACCATCTAATAAACGTGGAGAGAGCACTGGAGGTAGAAAACCATCATTCTGTAACCATCATAGGAAAGACTGAATCAGGCAAAAATCAATGGAGGCTCAATTACTTATTAATTACAAGAGAGGAAAAAACATAGCAAAGAAATGGGACAAGACCTTGGCCGGGTGGTCAAAATTACAACCACCCACGAGGGACGGACCTCCCATGCCTCCAGGTGTGATGCCCCAATGCAGATGGTTCAGCTGAGATCTCGCTTGGGCTCTGAATAAAAGTCAGATCAACACACAATGAAGGAAAGTTCTACCTGTCACTCTTGCACTTGCAGTGTCTTCCTGTTATTCTTGGATAAAATTCAAACTCCACCAATGGGTTTAGGAGACATTGCATGATCACAGTCCAAACCCCACAGGGCCTCCAAAAACATCCCTCTTTGACTTCAATGCTTCTCTCTTTCCTGTGCTCTCTGCTAATGCCAGCGTTTTTAAATTTCGGAGAACAGAGGACTTCCCTGGCAGTCCAGTGGTTAAGAATCCGCCTTCCAATGCAGGGGACTTGGGTTAGATCCCTGGTCAGGCAACTAAGCTCGTGGGCCACAACTACTGAGCCCATGTGCTCTAGAGCCTGCTCGCCGCAATGAAAGATCCCGCATGCCGCAACGAAGATCCCACGTGCCGAAATAAATAAATTTCAGAGAACAGTTTCAGGTTGTTAATCTAATGAGACAAAAGCAATATATTTTCTAGTGCAAACATGATTTGAGCTTAGCAATACATAAAACGTGGGAGTCAGATTTTTAGCTCTCAACTTGAATATAATTTGTGTGTAACCAGATACTGTGAAAACACAGAAGCAATAAAATAAAAAATTTTCTAATCAACTACATTATAGTATTTTTCCATATTAATCACACAATGCTCAGAAAAAGAAAAAAAAAAGATTCTCCCAACCGTTTAGATGTCTAACTTGAAAAGCAGAATCTTCCAGTGACTGAGTGTGCTGGTATACCTAAAGCTCATCTACCTCCATCTCCTTGGGAACCACTAAAAGAACCCATGCAACCTAAGTATTCCAAGAGCCGCCATAATGCCATCCTCCCAAGATACACACATCTTACTCACGGATTCCCCTTATTCTTCCCCACGTTCTTCCCCTTATTAGACTTCTGGAAGAAAACACCCATGAAGGGAGACACACGCACACACTTAAGGGAAATTCTCTCCTGCTGCCCCCACTGTGAATCCACCCTAATAGACGGGGCAGGGAAACTTCCTACCCTGCTCAAAGAGGAAAAGGTAGAAGAAAAACAGAGGAGAAGGGAATCTCTTCCAGTTGTTAGAAAAAGTAAGAAATCAAACTTCTCAGGCCCAGGTTCCTGTGAGTTGTCATCTGGGAATATAATCATGTCAGATGATTTCTCTGGACTCTGGAAGCAGCAAAGGCTTAACTGGGTGTCCTTTCAGGACAGCACTGGGCTGGACTTCCCATGACTGGGCTATTTTACAACTCGTTAGGGGCAGAGGTTAAATTCTAGAACTTTATCCAACAGAGATAGAAATAATATCTGACCAGTGGGAAAGATAATGCCCAAAATGACAGTTTATGGTCCTATTTAAATTAACCAGCTTTTATCTAAGCCAACAATCTATGACATATTCTAGCATCTACCTTCTCAATGCTTTCTGGAGTGTTTTTTACATTTTACTGGTTCCCTTACTAATTACTGAGTTGAAGAAAATCTTCAACACATATTCACTTTGTATTAGCATAAGTAATCATTCTACCTTTCTGGAAATTCTGCTTCAACAAGTACCACTTGTAACACCCTTTCTATAGGTGATCAATAAACAACCTCTAAAATTTCAATCACCTAAGCTTGACTGGAGTTTTAAAATAAATACAATACTTGCAGAAAGAGTTATAAATTGGTAAAGTTATAACTTGGAATAAGACTAACTGCTTAAGTCCTTTTATAGGAGAATGAACTATACTGTATATTTCTTGAATCATTACTATGTGATCAAAGGTCCTGTTTACAGCTACAGATGTAGGGAGAACTTCCCTAGGAGCAGGGAGATTAGGCTGATAAGAAAACAAAGCTGAAGATCAAGTCAATAAACCTGGGAGATTTCAGAGCTGTGTTTCTCCTCTGCATGTTAGAACTGCCCATGGACTATTTTAAACCGCCAGAGGCTTGGGCAAAGTAATTCTGAACATCTGCAAGTGCAAACAGCAACTAGTATTTTTTTTAAATTTCTCTCTGTCACACTTTCCCTGGGTGTTTTGGACTCTCCTCCAGCTTTTCTTCTTTGCACTCAAATAGTAAGAGAAAATAGGGAACGTAATTATGGCTGATAAGCTTCCAAAGACTGCTGGTATTGCCTCTACATTCACAGAAAGGAAAATTGCTTAAATAAAACTACATATAAGTATGCAACCTGCATTTCATTGTTGGGTTCAGAATTTCTTGAGAAAAATGGACAGTTTGTTAAAATGGCAGTTAGTTAAAAGCCGCTGCCAAATGAAAATCAAACTTGTATGAAGATTTTTTAAAACCTAACATAAACCAATGAGAAAACAGATTTTGCTATATAAGCTTCATTTGGCACATCTACTCATCTCAGAAACATACCACTGTGTACTGTAAGAAGCAAGAGGAATATCAAAATATGAACCTATGTTTCAACCTATGAACTAAACAAAAATTAAGTTTAAAAAGAAAAAAGCTGACTTCAATACATTTGTATCCTGATATTTAAACAAAGAAATATTTAAAAAATCGTCCTACTTGCTGAGTCCACTTTCTTACTTTCCATTCCAGTTTTGTTTCCATGTCTGCTTTCATCTGAATTTCCAATGAGCATCATGTTGTTAGACTGGACCATCACCAGCCACCCAGCTGAAGTCAAGAGCCTAGGAATTACTCTTCATGCCTCCCTTTCGCTCACCACTCTTATTCTATTCAACAGCAAGTCCTGTCAATTTCTCCTCCAAAACATCTTCCGAAGCTTTGTCTTTCTTTCCATGTCTTCCTAATACCAGCCCAGGCCCATACATACCAACATATCTGGCCTGGACTGCTGCTAACATCTTAACCTTCCTCTCAGGGCCCCTCTACAATGCTACCACTGCTATCAGGGTAGTAAAGGCATAAAGTATCATATTATGTCACTGCCCTCTTTAAAACCTTCCACACGTTTTTGATAACATCAGGAAAAGTCCAAATGCTTTCTTATCACCGCTCAAGCCCTGCAGCATCCAGGTTCTGCCTACCTTCCCAGCATCTTTCCTGACAGATCTCCTCCACACTCTGGCCCTCACTGCAATCAAATCATTTAAGCACTTGCACCTTGGAGCGCCTTAGCATACTGGTTCCTTACCTCTTTACAGGACTGCTTTCTCTGGTCCTTCAGATGCCAATTCACATGACACTTCCTCCTAGTGCTCTTCACTGACCCTTCCACCTAAAGTGGTCCTCGCTTTACCATCTACCTCTGTCACCGCTTATTTTCTTCACGTTTACCACAATCTGTAAAAGTGTGTAACGGGGAGAGAGGGCTGCTGCCTTCTTTCTTCCACCACTAGAACACAAGATCTAGACAGAGCAGGGACTTTCTGTCCTATACACTAGTATCCTAAGGCCTAGAACATGACACGACACACAGTGAGGTGGCAACAAGTATCTGCTTACTCCATAAGGACTCAAACGGCGGCACGGCCGGCAGCACGGCCTGCAGCCCGGGCTGGACGTGGGATTCTGAGTCCCACCCGGACTCGGCTCCCCCAGCCACAAGACTTGTCAGCTACACGTCTATTTCCTTGTCCCTGAGTCACCAAAGGGGCTGTTTCACTTCTTGCTCTCCAAAGGTCGGAAGCCATTCCTCCTCCCACCGCCTTGAGTTTTCACATCCATAAAACGAAGGGAATGTCCTAAAGCCAATCAGCACTCTCCCCAGACCCGCAACTCTGCGAGCATCCTTCGCGCCGGATACCGCAGGGGACCCCTGAGGACGGCGTCGGAGGCGGGCACTGACGCCGCGCAGCACCAGGAGGGCGCGCCGAAGTCAAGGGGACGGGACCGGGAGTCCGGGGACACTTTCCAGAGAAACGGGCCCTCGTCCTGACCGGTGTGTTCAAGTCGGACCACAGATATTTAAAGGAGCCTGTGCCCCAAACTGTGCAAAGAGCATGATGACAAGGAAGCAGGCGCTAGAGGGGAAACGTCTGCAAGCCACAGTCGGACCACCATCCCCGAAACCTCCCGCCGACGGCCGGCGGGCCGGGCGCCGGGGACGCGGGAGGGCGGGGCGGCCTCTGCGCCGCGCCACCTCCAGCCCGCCCCCTGCCCCACGCCCGCCGCACGCCCCCGAGGATCCGTAACCCCCGCCTCCCGCCCCGTACCTGTGGGGTCGAGGGCCATGTCCGCGCGCGGGAGGTGGCAGCCGCGTGGCCGCCCGCACAGGTGGGGCGGGGCTGGGCCCCACGTGAGATGCGGTGGGCGGCACGCGGGATCAGGAGGAGGAGCGCGGGGCCCTACGCAAAACTGGGCGGCCCCTACTCCTCTGATTTCCTGGTCGCGACTTCCGCCGCCCACTGCGCCTGCGCACACCTAACCCCGCGCTCAACCCCGACCCGAGTGAGAGAGGACTTGTTGGAGGGAAGGGCCGGGGAGGGCGCGTCGCTGCGCGCCCGGGGTCGGGGGGCCGCCTGGACCGCGCAGGCGCGCTGGGGACCAAAGGGAGTGCCTGCTGGCCCATCCTGTAAGTAGCGTGCCCGGGGGATGCGCGTCCCGGGGCGAGTCGGTTCAAGTCCAAGCCTCTCCCTGCACTCCCGCCTTCGAACCAAAGGAAACAGACTGCTCCTTTGTTTTTTCTTCGTTAACGTTCATTCATTCATAAGTGTCTATTTCATGCCTGCTAGGTTTCAGCCACGGTTCTGAATACTAGAGGGAAATAACTGGATAAAAATAAGGTCCTTAAGTCCCGAGGCGCACAGTGTTGGCGGGGAACCCGGGTATGGGCAGCACGCTGCTAAATGCGGCGAGCGGCACTTAAAGGTGGTGCAGCATCCTTGCACTGTGTGTAGCACCCTGATTCCGCGCCCCCCCCCCCGATCGGAAGCCTGTGCCACCCCTGGAGGTTACAATTAGGAAGTGGGCGTTAGGGGTACCTCTGTCTCGTGAAATGATACCCTCAGGGCGCACAGACCGACTTGGGTGATGCTACAAATCCCCACTCTGGCAATTAAAGCTGCATGTTTGTGAGAAAAAAATGAAGGAAGGTGATAGCCATCGTCCTCAAGAACCCCAACTGTCCCCTTCTCAGTAGAAGAAACTCTGAGTAGCAATGATGCTCATACCCACTCACCAACCAGCCTTCAGAAAGGCTCCCTTGTCGTATCTAGGTGTAGCTAGCTCCAGCCCCCGAAGGGTGAGGTGAAGGGTGAGGTGCGGATGGGGACAGATGCGGATGGGGACAGATGGGACAGATGTTAGAAAAACAAGGAGCAGCTGCTTCCCTGTGAGGGATTTAAAGCTTTCAAAACGATCCCCTCCCCACCTACATGCAGGCCCTTCTCCCCTGCTGCTGCTTCCGCCTGGTCAGTTGGCAGAGAAGCTGACGAGGTGGAGCAGGGCTGGGAAAGTGGGTCTCTGCTCAGCAGGTCTTCCGTTTAAGGGCCTATTTGGGCATAACGGCCCTTATTACAGCTGTAGAATGAGGTGCCAAACTGGAGAATTAATGTTTCACTCAGCCAGGCAGGAAACTGGGTATGTTTATAAATGTGTTTAGAAGCACACCAAATTCATTCTGGAGGTGAAGAATTTAATGTAGAAAGTAACTCTTTTTGAGGAGATGAGGTGAGGTATAAAAACACAAGTCAGACACACTTAAGTAGTTAAACAAAATCTTCCTTATACAAACGGGTGTCATGGTAAAGGCGGATCCTTGGAAAGCATCAGAGACCTAAATGCCTCCACCTGAATCCTGCTTCATGACCCGTTAGCTTTCTAGGTTGGCTAAGTCCCAACGCTTCTCTTGACTTTAGTTTCTAATTTGCAAGGTTGTTGTGAGAAGTAAATGTAATACCATTAACACTCTTTCAGTCATTCAAGGACCACTTCCACAGTTTTTGCCATCACTGAGTATCACTTGAACCATTATTATTTTTTTTTATTTAAATCAACTCACTTAAAAAAAGAAAAAACCTAAATGAATACTCTCTACTTTAGCCTTATCCTAAGCAAGAATATCTGTAAAATCATGGGTGGTGTGTGCCCCATAAATCAGTGTATGGTCAGGCCACTCAGAATGGCTGTTCTCTTGCTCTCTGTACATCCCCTGCCCAGCCAGTGCCTGCCTCACCTACACCCTACTCATATGACTGACCTTCCTATGTACTTGCCCCAGGCCCCAGGTCCTGCCCACTGTCTGCCATACACGGTGGGATGTTGGTCCAGTACCTTGCTTCAGACACGTAAGCTCTCTCATCCATTAAACCATTGATGTCTCTGTTGCCGACTCCAGGCAGACTCCTTTCTTGGGTCTTGAAGCTCTTCCTGCAACAGACTGCTAGACCATCACACTAGGAGCACTGGCAAAAACAGCACATCACTGCCTGGTACACAATAGCGCATTCCTCTCCTCCCTCATATGAAACTAGGTCGTGTGGGGGCAGTCTTTACAATCTGCATGGGAAAGAGAAGTCATTTTCTTTTAAGTTAAATCATAAAAAGGCAATTGGCAATTCAAAACAGAAGAAATTTCCTAAGGGATCACACTATGAATAGACAATTTGGGGGTGCTTACTGCCATAGGAGCAGAAGAGGGAGGAGGGTCCGTAGTCCTGGGAATGAGCAGCAATTGTTATCCAGCCACAATCCTGGGATTCAGGCATTGAGACCCTAATGGCCCCACAGTTGCTGTCACAGAAGATTGAGTGCCAGGACGGTTAGAAAAGACGTCAAAGATAAGGAGAAATTAAGGTTGGCCTTGAAAGATGGGTGGCAAGGGTAGGCAGAGAAGAAGGCTTGCCATGCTAGAAGAATGAGCAGAAGTGTCTGGGGTTCGAGCTGTTCTTGAAGGGGCGTGGAAAAGGAGGGAGGGAAGAGAGAGAAGGACACAGGAGCAGGAGCGCAGGGGGAGCTCAAGGCTGCGCTGCGGCTCAGGGGTGGGCGACGCCCGAAACCATATTGATGAACATGGGGAAGCGAGGATGGTTATAAATAAGACTGAAAATATTAGAAAACCCAGATTCCCAAAGCCTTAAACATTAGGTTGCAGAGGATTTGAATGTGTTGTTATAAGCAGCTGAACGCTAACAAGTAGAAAAATGGCATTGTAGTCAAAGTGATGTTTTTCAAAGATTTTTCTGTAGGACAGATTTCAGGGGTGCGGAGAGAGATAGGAGTTGAGCAGAACAGTAAGGAGCCTATTGCAGTCGTTGAGGCAGAATCAGATGATAACCTGAACTGAGGTGTGTGAAATGTACAAAGAAAGGGTGAGTGTGAGAGTAATTGCAAAGGGAGAATCTATACTTCCTAATTGTACTTAGTAGAAAAGGAGTCGAGAAGGATTTCCAGGTGATTCCATTCCTTGACAAATGTGTACAGACCAATGAGAAAGTCATGGTGATTTATTCCTGAGGGTCAATCTGCCCTTGACCCTCATTACTGGGGAGCAATACTGAGACCAAGGGGAAGTCAGGGAGAAGATGCAGGACACAAGGGAGCGAGGACAGCAGCTGAACCATGGCAGAGCATGTGAGGTGTGTAGACTAAACGTCTGTGTACGTGCATATATTTATGTATACATATATATTTATTTTTTAGTCTAATAGCCAAGGAATGTGCAAGTACAAACAAATATCTTGTTTATCAAGTCAATTCTGACTGGATCTAGCATTCCTTTTTTTTTTTTTCCCCCCCCCCGGTACGCGGGCCTCTCACTGTTGTGGCCTCTCCCGTTGTGGACCACAGGCTCCAGACGCGCAGGCTCAGCGGCCATGGCTCACGGGCCCAGCCGCTCCGTGGCATGTGGGGTCTTCCCGGACCTGGGCACGAACCCGCATCCCCTGCATCGGCAGGCGGACTCTCAACCACTGCGCCACCAGGGAAGCCCTAGCATTCCTTTTTGCTCTAAGTTGAAATCCAGTTATTGTTTTGAAATTGAAATGGTTAGTCAGCCCTGGCTTGCTTCTAACTCCGCCTAGCTTCTGAATCAAAGACGATACCTTTTTGTGTGTGTGATTTTTTTTAATTGAAGTACAGTTGATTTACAACATTGTTTTAATTTCTGCTATACAGCAAAGTGATTCAGTTATACATTCTCTTTTAATATTCTTCTCCATTATGGTTTATCATAGGATACTGAATACAGTTCTCTGTGCTATCAGTAGGACCTTGTTGTTTATCCATTCCATATATAGTAGCATACATCTGCTAACCCCAAACTCCTACTCCATCCCTCCCCCAACACACTCCCCATTGGCAACCACCAGTCTGTTCTCTATGTCTGTGATTCTGTTTCTGTTTTGCACGTAGGTTCATTTGTGTCATATTTTAGATCCTACATATAAGTGGTATCATACGGTATTTGTCTTTCTCTTTCTGACTTACTTCACTTAGTATGACAATCTCTAGTTTCATCTATGTTGCTGCAAATGGCATTATTTCCTTTTTTATGGCTGAGTGGTATTCCATTGTATATATGTACCACATCTTCTTTATCCATTAATCTGTTGATGGACATTTAGGTTGTTTCCATGAAAGACCATACTTTTTAATCCACCTATAGCTCTGCTCTGCCCGATCTTTGAGCCATTGAGAATTAAATTTGGAAGAATATTAGAAGCCCTGTTCCTACCAGTAGACAGACTTTGGAACTAGTTCTTGGTTAGAGGATCTCTATCTGAGGGTCGCTGGTGGCCCTGTCTGCTTTCTGAGCTGTGATTTAGCTCCCAGAACACCACAGCCTGTGCCCTCTCCGATTTGAATGGCCTGAAGTCCAGGTTGGTACTTGTACTATTCACTAGGGCTGCCATTACAAAGTACCACAGGCTGGGTGGCTTAAACAACAGACATTTATATTCTTACAGTTGGAGGCTAGAAGCCCAAGATCAAGGTGCTGGCAGGGTTGGCTTCTGCTGAGGCCTCTCTTCCTGGCTGTAGATGCTATCTTCTCCCTGTGTCTTCACATGGTCTTCCCTCAATCTATGTCTGTGTCCAAATTTCCTTTTCTCATCAGGAGACCAGTCGTATTGGATTAGGGCCCACCCTAATGAACTTCCTTTAACTTAATTACCTCTTGAAAGACCATATCTCCAAATAAAGTCACATTCTGAGGTACTGGGACTCAGGAATTCAACATATTAATTTGGTGGGGATACAATTCAACCCATAACAGCTCTTCCCTGAATCCCAAATTACTTGGCTGGAGCCCTGACAACCTGACCTAGTGTTAGCCTCTCCCCAGAGGAATATACTTTGTCCCTGTTTCGCTGGTGGTTAAATAGGACCCCTTTCACTCAGGATCAGCCCTCTGAGCCACTTCAGAGCTCCTGTCCGCCCCTCATTGCCCATATCCAACTGATCACAACTTCCACTCAACCTTTATTTCTTCTACAACCACACTGTCATCACTCTTAGTCCAAGATCACATTTGCAGAGATGATGACAACAGCTTTCTACCTCGCTTTCTGTCCTCAGGCCTTTCCTCCACCCACCCATCCATCCTCTCTAATCCATTTCACCCTCAAAGTCAAATATGATCATAAAACTTGTCATATCAAATCCTTCAGTGGTTCCCTGTGCAAATAAAACCATTTCCTTTAACGAGCTCACAAAACTCTTTATAAACTAGTCCCAGCTACTATATCATTCTTTCATAATCATTCCTGTACTCTGCAATTTCTGCTATATAAACTTATTTGCAATTGTTTATTAAAGTATCTGTGAGACTATTCTGTGAACTATCCCAGGAAAATGGGTCAGATTCTGTGTTGAACATAAACATTTGAAACATTGCAGAAAGAGTATGTAGTGGAAGGAGAGGGCCTTTAGAACTAAACAGAGCTGAATTCTAATTCCATTTCCCCTTCTTTTTAACTTTTTTTATTGAGATATAACTTATATACAGAAAAGGGCACAAATATTTGTGCAGCTGAGTTTTTAACATATGTCCATACTTTTGAACCACCATCCATGTCAAGATATAAAACATTTCTCATCATCTAGAAGGTTCCCTGATACCCCATCATATCCAAACCCCACCCCACAAAAGTAACTACTCTCTTGACTTCTATGAGGATTTATTAGTTTTGCCTGCTTTTGAACTTTAATAAATGTAATAATACAGTGTGCAGTCTTTCATATCTGGCTCTTGTTCAACTTGAAAGCTAAGAGACTCATTCACATGTTGAATGGACCTACCCATCTCCTCTCGTACGTCTAATTTCCATTTGATAAGTCATTCTCCACCTGAGCCTCAGTTTTCTCAATAAGACTATCCCTGCATGACTGATGTGAGCGTTAGATGACCTATATCAAATCTTACTGATGCTTTCTGCCACAAAGCAGGCTGTTCCTGAATTCTAGCTATTGTTACTGTGATGAGTATCTTTTACTTTTAGAAAATGGATCTTTTGAACTATTATTGCACTATATTCAGTTTTTTTGTTTTTGTTCTTGTTTTTTTAACAGAGTAGTTCAGAGCTACTTTGCCTTCAGGACTGAAATCTAGGTAACAACATGTTTAAATCAAGATTATGTGAAGCACCCTTCAAAGGAGATTTAACAGTGTGCCCTATCACTTATCAGGTGAGAAAAGAAAAGTGTGAAAAAATCACCTCTCACCTCTGCAGAAGGCTTTCTGTGTTTTATGTTTTATTTTTACTGTGTATCGTTTTTGGGGTGGCCTCCTATGAGAGAGACCACAATTTTCTCTGGGGTCAGAGACTCTTATAATAATAAAGATCATGATAATATACAACATGACTTACACTGGATATCTCTTACGGTGGTCTCCTGCAGATGCTATGATCTTTGGAAACTTTTTTACAGGAGCTGACAAACTTGACAAACAACAGTAGTGCTTTTTGTTGTACACTGAGTCTGAAATATCAGTGACATCCTAGTTAGCTGCACTGAAAACATCTCAAGGTTCTTTTGCTTATTTAGAGGGAATAAGCAGTGAGAACTTTAGTGACATACACCAACTAGCTCTGCATTGTTAACCTGACAAGGACAAACTTGCTGAATTCATTATCTATTTCTCCTCCAAACTGGAGAACCTACTATGTACCATGCACCATGCTAGTCCTGGGGAAACAAAGAGAAGTAAGATGAAGTCCCTACCCTCAAGGAACTCAGAGTCTAGAGGGAGAGAGACAAACACATCAACAAATAATTACAGCCCAACATGAGAGAAGGTGATGTGGTAGCCTGGAGGAGGGAGAAATTAATTTGAATACCAAGGACTTTATATAAATGCTTATACTTGAATACCAGTGTCCTCATGTCCTGACATGACACCTCTCTTTAAGGTGCCTGACCTTAAATAAGTCAATGAAGCTTTGCCTCAGGACAAATTAGATACGGGTCTAATTACATCAGTTTATTTCCTGAGGATGAAATTGTAAGATGCAAAATGTAGAAGCCATTAAGAGACAAGTTTTCTATCATGTAAAGAAAAGGTGATGCCTCTTTTCAGCCAAAGAGATACAGACATTTGAGACTGAGAAAATCCAGATGAACTGGAACCTCTGGTTATTTTCACTGAGGTTCAGCTCTATTCCTGCCTTTCTGCGTCTTCACTCTTCTTTGAGCCACAAAGACTTGTGTATGGGACATGTCTGGTACACCCTCTCAGCCCCAGCTCTTGCTGTGGCCACCAGCGCTTTGTAGGTTTCAACCATCGTCAGGTGCAACCTGGCGGCACCTCGTGTGTCTCACTCGCTCCTCTGACACCTTGGAGTGGAGCATCCACGGGCTCTCTCAGCTGTCATACACACAACGACTTGCAGAGGGAGTTAGTGCCCAGGGGCCCACCTTGATCAAGGTGGGTGGGATCCAGTGGATAAATATGTCCTGCTTTCTATTCCCTGGGCAGACAGTTCTGAAGCACACTTTATACGACACCTCGAAGGCCCCGTGGTATCCAGCCCCAGTGACCTGTAACATG
Source organism: Globicephala melas (assembly GCF_963455315.2). Lineage (NCBI taxonomy): Eukaryota > Metazoa > Chordata > Mammalia > Artiodactyla > Delphinidae > Globicephala > Globicephala melas. The sequence goes on from NC_083324.2 coordinate 55,739,591, forward strand.
GGTCCACGTTATTATCCTTCCCTCCTCCCCTGATTCATTCTTCCCTCTCACTCCTGCTCCTGGGATTGTACTCCAAGACAATCCACTTGTACATGATCTAGGCTACAAAAGCACTTGATCTAGGCTACAAAACCACTTTTCGTTTAAGCTAATTCAAATTGGTTGTCCTAATAAATACAAACACCTGCAATGGTTCCCTCACTGCCCACAGAATAAGATCATAAAGCAGCAGAACAGAATGGGAATCCGTGGAAATCCGACCCAGAATTTACATTCTTTTTTTTTTTTTTTGCGTCGCGGGCCTCTCACTGCTGTGGCCTCTCCCGTTGCGGAGCACAGGCTCCAGACGCGCAGGCCCAGCGGCCACGGCTCAGGGGCCCAGCTGCTCCGCGGCACGCGGGATCCTTCCAGACCGGGGCACGAACCCGTGTTCCCTGCATCGGCAGGCGGACTCCCAACCACTGCGCCACCAGGGAAGCCCCCGAGTTTACATTCTTGACTTCTCTGCTGCCGTGTGAATGTCTGTCACCCTTTCCGCAACCATCAAATTCTAACTATGCAAAATGCCATTGGAAATACATAAAAATCCAGGCACAAAAGAACAGACTACTGTCCCCAGCCCACTATTTGCCTGCTCTTTTCCTATTGTGACCTGAGTCTACATTCCACACTTTATTTCACTGTTTAGTGTTGAAGTTTTAGGTTGTTTCTCATTTTTCGTTTAAAATTAACACTGAGATAAATATTCTAAAAATAAAGCTTTCATCTCTAGCTCTGTTTATCTCTGAAGGATAATTCCTAGAAGTAGAATTACTGTGCCAATTACTGTGGATAAATTGTCAACAATAGGTAAAGTCATTTAAATATATTGGCTAAATTGATACAAACAGGCATGTTGTTAAAGCTTATTGAGTCTCATTAGCAGTGATAAATATTTTGCATGCTTTTATTGTCCTCCTATGAATTGTGCATATTATTTCCCATTTAAAATTAGGCTGTCACTATTTTCCTTACTGATTTATACATTATCTTTCTATATAAAGCCTTTTTCTGTCCTGTTTGTGGCATTTATTTATTGTAATTGTTGTTTTCCTTTTACTTAATTTGACAGACTTACATATGGAGTATTTTTCTGTGTTGTTTATCCCATTATTTAATTCTTAGCGAGAGATAACTCATTCTCTCCTCTATGTTTCTTCTGTTTTCTGTTGGTTAAATAATAGATTTCTATTTTACATCTATTTCTTTTCTTCCTCTTTATTTCTTCTTATTACAGTAGGAATTGAATATCTAACTTGACCACTTTTTCCAAATAACAAACCCACTTTCCTAACACTATTTTCCCAGAAGTAGTTACTGAATAACCTCTCTTTTCCTTTTCAGCTCTATCTTATCTAGGATCTATTTCTAGGCTATTCATCCTGTCCATTTCTCTGCCTATTTCTGTGACTGCTGTTACTGTCACAGTCTTTTCATTTTTCAACTGACTCAAGCTCTGGATAGGTAACGCAAAAGGGGCCACCTGTGAAATACTGCTAATGACAGCCTCTTCAATTTACCATTAAGAGGGCAACATAAGCTGCATTTTCAGAAGGTATGAATAACCCAACTCTTAGTTAATTATACTGGAAGTATATAGTATCCCAATTATAAAAAGTATTAACCATGAAAAATTGCATGCCCTGTTTACTTTCAGGGTAAAAAACACCTTCCTGAATTTGTAGATTGGTTTTGCTTTGTAGGTTGGGTTTAAGTATAAATGATAGTATATTTCTCCCATAAACTAAATAGGTTAAAAACAAAGAAGAAACTGTCAACTTCTCTAAACCAGATACAAGAGATAACAGCTAAGCCACTATGTCAAATTTAAAATGAAAAGTTTTAACTGGGACAAAGAAATTGACAGCAAAAAATCCTTACAGAAATTATGGTATTATATAAAAAGCTCAATTTTGTCACAACTAGATGAAATTCCCTATAATTTGTAATTTCAAATTATTATTGGTAACAAACAAGAACAATGGGCGATGTATGGCCTGATAAGCATTATTCTCTAGTGCTGACGCTTTTCTGATTTTGATTCTTTGATCTCTTGGTCCAAGAGTGGCCCGTTTTCTCAGTTTCGAAAGTATAGAGATATTCCCTTCCACTACAAGGCAAATAAAACCACCTTGAGAGGCCACTCCAAAAAATGGGGAACAATAATTCCCAATTATGTCCAGTGTGCAATACTGTCAATATTAAATAAAGAAGCAATGTTGGAAATGCTAGCCAATGTATGACATGCAATTGGTAGTCAATAAATGTTAGATGTCCTATAGTAGTACTTATGCAATCTGTGAATCCCAGAAATACCTTAGGCATATCGATGAGCTTACCCTTAGGAAATACAAATGGCCATAAGCGATCACATTTTCTGGTCAAGAGAGTGAGTTGCTCTTGTAGTGGTCCTGAGAAGACTGTTGAAACACATGAGTACCCAATTAGACACCTGGTGTTCTAGAAAGGCTATTGGAGGAGAGAAGGAGTAGCTCTGCTCCTTGGGGGAGGTACATTTTCCACTATGCAGAATAGAATCACATTCTCTAAGAGGACGTTTACTGTCAAGGGATGACAGAAGTAGGAAATCATTAAAGGTGCTGCTTCCATAAATGGGTGCAGAAGCATTCTCAGCTCCTCTGAGACATCCAACACTGTTGCCTACCCCCATCTGTCCTTTTAGAAAACCTTTTATCTCAATAAGATTGATACTATACTCACCTACTTCTCCCACGAATTCAGCTCTTTTTTTTGTTCTTTGACTAACCCTCTTTCATTTAAAAATTTCTGGCTTTCCCATTACGTTCAATTTTGAGAGCTCTGGCCTTCTCTGTGGCCTTTCTCTTAGAAAAGTGATCCATTCTCAGGGATGCAACTGTTGCATTCTATGTGGAGGGTTCCCAAATGTTACTTGAGTTCTAATTTCTCAAGTTACAGGCTTGCATCCCCAGCTCTCCACTGAATAGTTCTGATGTCTTACTGATAACCTCAAACTCGGCACATTAGGAAAGACTTACCTTCTGTCATCCCTATTTCAATCAATATTGTCAGAGCTCAGCTAGTACTTAACATCTGAGTCATCTTTGAATGGGAAGTTCTGTATTTCACTCCCTAAATCCAAACTATGTTGTGTAACTTCCTGTAAAACCATGCATCTTTCTTTCCTCACAGTCAGTGTATCTGTGCAGACCCATACCCCTTTCCTAGCCAGACTATTTCTGTAGCCTCCCAACTGCTTCAGACCTGCAGGTTTTCTTCTCTCCCATTCATTCTGTGCACAACTACATGATGCCTTGTAAAACCATCTTCTATCTCATGTCATTGTTTCCTGCAAGCCCTTTAATGACCCCAGATTTTCCACAGGCTAATTTCCAAATTACCAGGCCTACCTCTGGCCTGATTTGAGTTTATAATCCCACTCCTTCCCCCTTATCTCCATCAATCTGGAGCCCCAGTTCATTCCATTTATAGTAAGTTTCAGAAACGCAGTTACTCTTTAAAGAAAGGGTGAAACAGAGCCCTAAAACCTTTCTGAGATACTTTGTATTCTGTCCAGGACACCTCCTTATGATTACAAACCCATTCTTTAGAGATCCACTTTGATTCCACAAATTCAAAGTAGCACTAGTGTTCTAGAAGTCACCCCAATAAGCACCTTTTGACACTCCCCTTATAATCCGAACATTGAGAACATGTAATTTTCCCAAGTTTTTTCTTCATTCATACAAAGATCATAAAAAGAAATAGAGGCTTCAATGTTTGTATTTTCATCACTTTAGGTTTATTTTTATTATAAAATATTTTAAGTAAAAAGTATAATAGGTAGTCCTGTACCATCACCAGATTTATTAGATGGGAAAGGTCAAACGACATATTTACTGCAGGTCACTTTAGAAAATGTTTTTCACTTTGGTACATTCTACTAGTGAATGTTTGCTCATTGACAGCTATTAATGATTGGATATTATAATTTTAATCTGTTGATTAAGAAGCAAATAAACTTGCATTGATTTCTTTGGCAGTGTCTCAGGGATCACAAGAATGAGTCCTGTGACCCAAACTTCTAGTTTACCTGAAGCTCTATAAATTAATACTGTGGCAATGACCCAGAAGATACAAAATATAGTGAAATTTCTGTAATGTTTGTGTTAAATGTTGTCTATGGCTTGATGGGAATGGAAAAAGAGTCCGTCTAGGAAAGAACAAATCTGTAGGTATTCTTTTATTAGACTCAGAACTAAGTTATCCAGTGAGTTTCCCATCATGTCTTAGCTACCAGGAAACTTGCAGCATTTTAATTGCTAAGTTTCATAAATTAACTCATCCCAGGTCCCTGATACATCTGTTATTCTCCTCTTTTTTAACAGGTTTTTGTACTTTTAATTCTTAATTGTCTTATTTACATGCTTTAAAAAATGAATTTAATCATTTATTGAACATGTGGGTGTTTTTAAAAAAACACAGAAACATACTAATGTGACATACTGATGAAAATCAGAGAATTCCAAGATACAATTTTTCACCTCAAATTTAATCAAGTTTCTTATAGAGATGACATTGATAGTTACTTGTTTTAAAAGAGAATAATAACAAAGCCTAATTTTCATGAAATCCACAGTAATCTAAAAGCTTTAATTTCATTTTACGATCCACTTTCTCTTAAACACCAAACTTTTTACCCAAGCTAGTAGCAAAAGAATTGATGAAGATGTATCAACTTTTCTTGCCATTTTGATAACATAGTCAAGGACTCAAATTGAAATTTTAAAAAATGGAAAGAGAAATAAGATCACTGAATTATTTACAAATGGAGAACTATGTTGCCCACTAAAGTCCCTCATTGTAAAAGTGAGGCATCTCAGTCTCTGTTCATGGTCCACAGATCAGTCTGGCCACTGTATTCATTGAAGCAAAGCAATGGGAAGAAGCTACAGGACTTCAAGGAGAGGGATCAGTAGATCTTAAATGATTGCCCAATGGAAAAAACGTCCAGTCTAGAACCCAGCTTTCCTGACAGGCATACCTGGGATCATTAAACCTGGTTTGTGTAATGTTTCATGTTGAGGCATTCCTGTTTTCAGCAACAGTATTATAAGCCTATGTTGGCTAAAGTAACCACTGTTAAAGGTCAGGATTTATTTGACTGTGTAAATTCTCTCAGGTCTGTTGAATAGCTATGTCCACTGTTGAATCTCTCATTAATATCCTGGGCATTGACATAGGTGTTGATTCAGTGGTGAATAAAACAGTGCTTGTGGCCCTCAAGAGGCTTATGTCTACAAGTAAGTTTTTAATGATCATAATGATCTCGAGAAGTAGTGAGGCCTTATGGGGACTGGGTTGTATGTGCACAGGAGGGCTGCCTTATTCAGCCCTGCTTGTCTCATCATTTACTGTTTAGCACTGATTCTGTAGAAAAGGATGTATACTTAGTATAAAGCACTGGGCTAATTTGGGATGGGGTAATGAATTAGCTATGTAGCTGGATTTCAAGGCATTAACAGGAGGGTTAATATGTCTTTCAAATGCCACACTATGAGGCAACAAGTGATAGTGCCACAAATATGCACTTTGGCTTTAAAATATAAATATAGATAAATATTTTTATCTAAAGACTTTACTACAATGAACATGGAATACTGGTCTTAAACCTCCAATTATTAGATCTACATTCCTCCTAAAGTATCACTGCCTTTTCCCAATTATTATTTCTTAAAGAGAACACACAGATACACTTAGAAAATTAACAAAACAATGAAGATGAAGCTTATCTCTCAATTTGGTTTTTATGCATCTATCAAAAAAGAACTTGCTGTGATAGATGTTTAATTGCCTATTCAGATTAGTCTGCATTTTAAATGGAAATGACAAAGTCCAGAGGAAAAAAATAACTGACTATTCACTCAAATATGATTCTCTTTTCTTGGTTCTTCCCAGTTTATGGTCCTGAACTATACCTCTCTTTCCCTTTTTAACCTCATGTATTTAAAAATGCTTATGGCAGCTCTACTTTTAATTTTTTGAGGCTCCTCCATACTGTTTTCCAAATTGGCTGTACCAATTTACATTCCCACCAACAGTGCACTAGGTTTTCTCCACATTCACATCAGCATTTGTTATCACTTTTCTTTTTGATGATGGCCATTCTTATAGGTATGAGGTAATATCTCATTATGGTTTTAATTTGCTTTTCTCTGATGACTAGTGATGTTAAACATCTTTTCATGTACCTGATGACCTTCTGTGTATCTTCTTTGGAGAAATGGCTGTTCAGGTTCTTTGCCCATATTCTAAACTGGGTCATTTGTTTTTTTTGCTATTGAGTTGTATGCATCTTTAAATATTTTGGATATTAACCCTTTATCAGATATATGGTTTGCAAACATTTTTTCCCATTCCATAGGTTGTCTTTTCACTTTGTTGATAGTTTCTTTCGCTGTACAGAAGCTTTTTACTTTGATGTAGTCGCACTTCTTTATTTTTGATTTTGTTGATTGTGCTTTAGGTGTCATATCCAAAAATCATAGCTAAGACCTAAGTCAAGGGGCTTTATTCTTATGTTTTCTTCTAGGAATTTTATGGTTTCAGGTCTTACATTCAAGTCTTTAATCCATTTCAAGCTAATTTTTGTGAGTGGTGTAAGATATGGATCTAGTTTTATTCTTTTACATGGACTTTTTCAAATATCCCCAGTATCATTTACTGAAAAGATTATCTTTTCTCCATTGAGTATTCTTGGGTCCCTTGTCAAATACTAGTTGACTGTATATGCTTGGGTTTATTTCTGAACTCTCGATTCTGTCCCATTGGTCTATTTGTCTGTTTTTATGCCAGTACCATACTGTTTCAAAGACTATTATCTTCATAGGATAGCTTGAAATCAGGAAGTGTGATGCCTCCTGCTCTGCTCTTCTTTCTCAGGATTTGTCTATTTGGGGTCTTTTGTGGTTCCATATAAATTTTAGGAGTGTTTTTTCTACTTCTTTAAAAAATTGCCTTTGGAATCTTGATAGGGATTGGACTGAATCTATAGATGGCTTTTGGTAGTGTTGACATTTTAACAATATTAATTCTTCCAATCCATGAACACAGGATACCTTTCCATTTATTTGTGTCTTCAATTTCTCTCATCAATGTCTTGTAGTTTTCAGAGTAGAGATCTTTCACTTCCTTGGTTGAGTTTATTCCTAAGTTTTTTATTGTTTTTGATGCTGTTGTAAATGGGATTGATTATTTCGCTTTCAGAAAATTTGTTGTTAGTGTATAAAAATGTTACTGATTTTTGCATGTTAAAAATCATTTTTTGTATACAGCAACTTCACTAAATTTTTTTGTTTACAGCAACTTTACTAAATTCATTGATCTAACAGTTTTTTGGCTGAGTTGTTAGAATTTCTATATATAAAATCATGTCATCTGCAAATAAAGACAACTTCACTTTTTCCTTTCCAATTCTGATACCTTTTATTTCTCTTTCTTGCCTGACTGCTCTAGCTAGGACTTCTACTACTACGTTGAATAGGAGTGGTGAGAGTGAGCATCCTTGTCTTGTTCCTGATTTTAAAGGAAGAGGTTTCAACGTGTCACCATTGAGTATGATATTAGCTGTGGGCCTGTCATATATGGCCTTTATGATGCTGAGATATGTTCCTTCTATGTCTAATTTCTTAACACATTTTTATCTTGAATGGATGTTGAATTTTGTCAAATGCTTTTCCTGCATCTATTGAGATGATTATAGGATTCTTTTCTCTCATTCTGTTAATGTGATGTATCCCAGTGTTTGATTTGTATATGTTGAATAATCCATGCATTGCAAGGATAAATCCCACTTGATTATGGTAAATGACCTTTTTAATGTGCTGCTGAATTTTGTTTGCTAGCATTTTACTGAGTTTTTTGTATCTTTGCTTATCAGGAACATTGTCCTGTAGCTTTCTTTTCTAGTAGTATTTGTTTCTAGTTTTGGTATCAGAATAATGCTAGTCTTGTAAAATGAGTTTCGGAGTGTTCCTCCTCTTTCATTTTTTCAGTCCTTGAGAAGGATTGGTATTAATTCTTCTTTAAATGTTTGGTAAAATTCACCAGTGAAGCCATCTGGTCCTGGGCTTTTCTTTGTTGGGAGATTTTTGATTACCAGTTCAACTCCTAGTAATTAGTCTATTCAGATTTTCTATTTCTTCCAGATTCAGTCTTGGTTAAGTTGTATGTTTCTAAGAATTTTTCATTTCTTTTAGGTTGTCTTGTTTGTTAGCATACAGTTGATCATAATAGCCTCTTATGATCCTTTGAATTTCTATGGTATCCATTGTAATGTCTCCTTTTTCCTTTATAATTTGATTGATTTGGGTTCTTTTTCTTTTTCCCTCGGTTAGTCTAGCTAAGTATTTGTCAATTTCATCCATCTTTTCAGAGAACCAACTCTTAGTTTGGTTAACCTTTTCTATTGTTTTTCTGTTCTCTATTTCATTTATTTCTGCTCTAATCTTTATCATTTCCTTTCTTCTGGTAACTTTGGACTCTTCTTTTTTTAGCTCCTTAAGGCATAGTGTTAGGTTGTTTGTCAGGGATATTTCTTGCTTCTTAATGTAAGTGTTTATTGCTGTGAACTTCCCTCTTAGAACTGCTTTTGCTGCATCCTACAAGTTCTGGTATGTTGTGTTTCCATTTTCATTTATGTCAGAAATTTTTAATTTCTCCTTTAATTTCTTCTTTGTTCCATTAGTTGTTAAAAATTAAAAATAGAACTACCATATGATCCAGCAATTCCATTTTGGGAATATAACCAAAAGAAAAGAAAGCACTAACTCAAAAAGATATCTGCATCCCCATGTTCATAGCAGCATTATTTACAATAGCCAAGACATGGAAGCAACCCAAGTGTTCATCGATGGATGAATAGATAAAGCAGTTGTGGCATACAATGGAATATTACTCAGCCATAAAAAGAAATGAAATTGAGATATTTGTAGTGAGGTGGATGGACCTAGAGTCTGTCAGACAGAGTGAAGTAAATCAGAAAGAGAAAAACAAATACCATATCCTAACACATATATATGGAATCTAAGAAAAAAAAAAAGGTCATGAAGAACCTAGGGGTAAGATGGGAATAAAGACACAGACCTACTAGAGAATGGACTTGAGGATATGGGGAGGGGGAAGGGTAAGCTGTGACAAAGTGAGAGAGTGGCATGGACATATACACACTACCAAACGTAAAATAGATAGCTAGTGGGAAGCAGCCACATAGCACAGGGAGATCAGCTTGGTGCTTTGTGACCACCTAGAGGGGTGGGATAGGGAGGGTGGGAGGGAGGGAGATGCAAGAAGGAAGAGATATGGGAACATATGTATATGTATAACTGATTCACTTTGTTATAAAGCAGAAACTAACACACCATTGTAAAGCAATTATACTCCAATAAAGATGTTAAAAAAAAGATACAAACTCCACTGATAACTATATAATGATATGTCTTAAGTTTAAACATCTCTGAGACATATTTTGTATCTTATCCGCCCCTCTAGGCTGTAAAATGACAGTAGATAGGGATCAACTTTGTGTTTGCCACACGCTGCACGTTGGTCTTAATAAACATTTTTTTCTTCAAAAAAAAAGAAGTCGTGGCATATGTTTGCAATGGAATATTATTCAGCCATAAAAAATGAAGAAATCTTACCATTCACAACAACATGGATGGACTTTGAAGGCATCATGCTAAGTGAAATAACTCAGAGAAAGACAAGTACTGTATGATCTCACTTATATGAGGAATCTAAAAAAAAACAAGAAAACAAAATTATAGAAAAAGGAATCAGACTTGTGGTTATCATAGGTGGAGGGTGAGAGGAAAGAGAATTGGAGGAAGGTAGTCAAAAGGAGCAAACCTCCAGTTATAAGATGAATAAGTACTAGGGATGTAATGTATAACATGATGACTATAGCTATACTGCTGTATGACATATAGGAAAACTGTTTAGAGAGTAAATCCTAAGAATTCACATCACAAGGAGAATTTTTTTTCCTTTCTTTTCTTTTATTGTATCTATATGGATGGATGTTAAATGAGCCTATTGTGGTAATCACAATATATGTAAATCAAACCATTCTGCTGTATGTCTAAAGTGATGTATGTCAATTATTCATAAAACTGGAAAAATGCTTAATTAGGGAAGGATCTGAAATTTTCTTCCTTCTTTTTTGAGGAGTCATGCAATTAAAAAGTTGAGAATCTGCTTAGATGTTTGAGGAGCACAGATTATACTGAACAATCTACCCTTTAAAATGAAATAGAATGTTGTAATCATAAATAGCTCTGCCTTGCAGTCATTTCTGTAATTCTGTCTAACATTCATATTGTCATTTGATTAGTTAATCATCCATTTTCAAAGGTGTGAATGTGTTTTCACACGTCTGCTAAGACAGTGTTAACTATGAAACTATAGATAGCAATAGAGATTAATTATCTATTGCACAAGTTCCCACACCTTGTGCTTACCAGATAGAGGAAGAGAGTGCATGTCAATACAGGTGTGATTTCAAAAAATGGAAAAAAAATATGAACTCAAATGAGTTCAAGGTGTACTTTCAATTGCCATATCTTTAAAATGTTAACCGCATTTACACTTTTAATTTTATTTCATAAAACAACTGATCTCCCACGTGTAACAAGATTTGTTTCCTGAGTGGATTGATGCATCTCTTCCTTTACAACGGAGTGAATGAAGTAGAGGCTTTTTATACATGAATTAGTCTTTCATGGAATTAGATAAGGGAACAGAACTCTTTATCAGATTTAACAATGGTTGTAACTTCAGTAAGACAAAACTAGAAAGTTTAAACGTGTCCTCTGAAATTGAGCCTTCTGAGCCCTCTGGTAACTCAAAACAATAACAATAACTATGATTATAATTATAATAGTCGATTTTGCCGCTGCTCTCTGACCCTAATGATGAGATCTGTTAATTTAGAGTCTGGTTCCCCATCTCTTTAGGGTCTTGATTTTTCTATCTCTGTGACTCATTAGTTTTGATGTGTAGATATCATGACTGAGAAGAGGGACTAAGGGACAGAAGTTTATCTGTAGCCCCCTTCTTTTTGGAAGTAAATATATGTTCAAATTTTAACCCATTATGAGAGATCATACTCCCTCAGTACTAAAGCAATATTAGCTTTGGCCCTACACTAAAGTGGTACAATTGATCATTAATATCCTAATAGCCTTCTTTAGGCTGGAACCCAAGTACTGAAAATGAACACGAATTTACTTTCCTCATTCAGAAGATGTCTCTTCCATCTCATATGCTGTCTTCTTTCTTCCAAAGTGTGGGTGAAACCAGCTCCCAGGCCTGTTCTGTGTGGACATTCAGACAAAACTGCAGACCTCAGAGCAGCAACCTTGTTCTTTAAGTGCCTCCAGCTTAAATACACAGTTCCAAATTGCTTCTTCTTTCTTGGTTTGTTTATAACAGCAAGCAAGGAAATGCCAAACCATTAGGGTTTTGGGTAGCAGGAAAATGAGTTAAAAACCAAATAACATTGGTTTGTTTTGGACAAAGTAGCATAATATTCCAATATTTCTAACCAGTCGAATAGCATCATACCATGTTGCATCACTGCAAGTGGGGTGGTCAATTCATATTTAGTTCCTCTTCCTTAATAAAGTCCCAGCTCTACACTAATGTACTTTCCACTGAGTGAATCAGAATGGCCATCATTTATCACCATGGCCCCACTTAGATTTAGAACACTTTTGTTCTCAGACTTATTTTGACCTTCTGGAAGGCCTAAGTTAACCAGGCAACACCTGAGAAAGCTTAGCCCTGGCAGCATCACTGACAATTTGGCAACCTTCCAACAGTAACATTTGGGAGAAAACTGGTAGAAAAGAAGAAAGTGACATGTGACCAAGGCCGGAGACTTGTTCTTGTAAATGAGATTCCAGAATAGTAAGCTTCATCTTCATTGGGCATGCCTTCCAAAGAAGGAGAGCGCTATGCCCTCAGGGGCGTATTCCAACCTTACTGCTTTTGCCCATCTGCAGACCGACCTAACAGAGAGAAGACACAGTGGGTTGAAAGAGAAGGGAGTTTGGGATGTGGGAAACCTCAGATCTTAAGGTTTAAGATTTTGAATGTTTTGACCAGCTCCAAATGTGCTCATTAGAGCCATACATTGGCCAGCCTTATTGTCTATATGCCCTCTAATTTGGGGCAAAAAATAAAATAACTGAAGTTTCTCTTGAATTCAGAGTTGGTTCTGAAACAGAATGATTCTCTGGGATGTGAAGCAGGTGACCTTCCCCATTCTTTGGAGTAGTCTAAGCCAGAGAGGGTCTTGTGGATGACAATAAACTCCTCATCATTCCTGGCTTTGGGGACATGCTCCAGAATCATCTTGAGACATACCAGAGTCACAAAGAGATTTAGGAGTATGTCAGTATTGACATCTGTCAATGCCCTTCCAGTTTTCTGCTTGGCATTTAGAAATAAGTTTTATAGATATCTAAGGTTCAACAATAAAATAAAATCATTTCAATTAACAGGTCATAGTACTTTCTGTGTGTTTGTTTTTTTCTTTATTAGTTGTTACAAATAATTCCTTTGCAATAGAATTATTATAGGAACTAAAAATATTAAATATTTATATTATTATGCCTAATATTTACTATGTGCTAGACCCTCAGCTAAGCACTTTATGATCTCAATTAAATCATCACAACAAATTTACAAAGTATAACAAATAAGGCAAATAAAATACAGAAATGTTAAATAATGTACTTAAGACTACAAACACAGAGAAGATTCGTAATAGCTAAAAAGTAGAGCATGCTTATTTGCTAGCTGGATAAGGAACAGTGACATTACAATGATTCTTCTTAGTCTTCAAGTGACATCCTACTTTTGTTCCATATATGCTATCAAGTCTCCAAAGATGATCCTGCAGTGAACCACACCTCTTGGCTCCCTCCCATGACCTGTGACTTACTCAGAGCTATTAGAATGTGGTAGAAGTGGCACATTGTGTGGCTTCCAAGATTAGGTCAGAAGAAGCTTAGTATCTTCTGCTTTGGTCCCATGGAACACACTCTCTGGGACTGCTGATATGCTTTCTCAGAGTTTGATATCCTAAGACCATCATGCTAGAGAAGCAATGTGTGGGCACTGCAGTTAAGCCCAGACTTCCAGCCATCCCACCAGAGTGCTTCAGACATGCAGCGAGGTTGTCTTGGACCCTCCAAACCAACCCACATGCCACAGCTGAATACCACTAAGTGACCTCAGTCAGTGTCACAGGGAGCAGAAGAATCACTCTGGAGATCCCTGCCAGATACCTAACCCACAAAATAATGAGTATAATTACATGGCTATTGTTGAAGCCATTACATTTTGGTGTATATGGTACCTGGAAAGAGGGTGCTCCATAACCCAAATCTTAAACATGTGACAGTGGCTTTGGGATGGGCAGTGGGTGGGTGTAAATTCAAACACCTCAAGAGGCCATTGATGAGGACTCATATGACAGTGAAGGAAGTGTTATTTGAAGATGGGGAAGCAGGAATCCTTGTCATGAACCTGCACACAGTTTGGCAATTTTGTTGACTATGGAGACTTGGAAAATAGAATGGGTACTTGAAATACTTATGGGCTTGACTGTGGAGATTTCCAGGCAGAATGCAGAAAGTGCCAACTGGCTTCTTCTACTGATTATAATAACTTACAAGAAGAAAGAGGGATGAAATAAGGAAGGAACTGTTAACTTTTTCAGTCAAATTTAGAGGAATCACAATATATTCAGGATTCATTGGGCTTGAAAATAAAACTGTTTTCCATCCCCAGTGTCTCCCAGTAAAAGATTTTCAAAATAATAAATGGCAAGACCAAATCCAGAACTATCACTGGAACATGACTTTAAGGTAAATATCTCAAGTATGCAGTTGTAAGATACTTTGTTAGGATCTCAGAAAGATTTACGGGCAGACTTTTATAAACTCTCTCAGTAACAATGAGGCTTTTAAGAATTTTAAGGGTTTTGTCCCATAGCATCCATACATGTGGCCCAGATATGGAAGGACTTGTCTCTGAAAGAAATGTGGGTGTGGCTTTGTTTATTGAGGATATTATAAATTAATACAAGAAAACCACAAAATTGGTAAGGGAATCAAAACAGCTTGGAATGAAAGGGACAGAGATAGTATAAAAAATTAATTTCTATATGCAGGAAGCAGGCTAAGAAAGCTACCTTGCTGCAAACACAGACTTTTTTTATGGAAGAGAAATCATGATTCAGAAGTAGGAGCCAAGAGCCCACAGGTCAAAGCCAAGAGCCAAGAATAACGCACTTGCAGGGTGAGAATTGGGCTTCAATCAAGGGGAGGTGGCATAAGCCTGGTGGATTTCAGATTTGCTACAGACCTATGACTGCTCTGTACCTTCTGTTCCTTCTCTTTTTGGAGGAGACCGTCTGTTATGGTAATCCAATCTCTCACCATTTTGGGTTGAGAAACATTTCTGTTTAATTCACAGGTCTTATGATCAACAGGAACTTGATGACATATAAAACATATGAACAGATGAAAATATATGGACCCTTCTAAAGAATGCTCACAGTAGCTTCAATCATTATGATCTCAAAATTGAAACAATGCAAATATCATTCAACAATGAAAGAAGCCAGACACAAAAGACTACATATTGTATGATCCTGTTTATATTAAGCTCAAGAACATATGAATTAAGCTATGATGATAAGAGTTGCAGGAGAGGCTGGCTACCTCTCGGGGAAGAGGAACTGACTGGAAAATGTCATAAGGAAATCTTCTAAGGTGATGGAATATTGCAAAGCTTGGTCTGGGTGATGGCTACATGGCTGGATACATATGTGAAATTAATTGTGCTATACAATTAAGGTTTGTGCATTTTTACTGTGTCAATTATATCACAATTAAAACTAAGTAAATTGGCATTGTCCTGGGAGATCCAGATGTAGTAAACACACATGCACCGAGAGAATTTTCTTAGCACTGCACTGCTCTCTGGGTCAGTCATTAGTAGGGTTTAATAGGGCATCCCTTTCTTCCTTTTCTCCAAATATTAGCTGAGAAGGAACTAAATTTTAGTATCAGTGAATTCTTATACCAATTATGATTTAATCACTGCTATTGTACTTCTTGTTTTCTGTTAGAATATTCTTTCATTTTGAATCATTCTCTTTGGAGGTTCTTGCATTAATTTTGCCCTTGGTATTTCACTTTTGACTTATACCGATATTGGAATCCATTACTTTTCATCATCACTTTAATTTAATGTCTTTCAATGTCAGTAGTTCCTAAATCAGTCTTCAAATCACAGGCTAACAATTCATAAGCCATTAGAGCAGTATTTGTTCATAACTCTCATTGGTATTGTGCAAATCACCTCCCCGATAGTTTTTATAACTAGGAGAAGGAACACTACTTTGCATATGAACTTATATTTTGTTTTATGATGGGTAATCTGGTTTTGTTCTTCCCTTTTTTATTCCTTTGCTTGAGATAAATTCACTGCTTCTTGCATGTTCCAAATTTAAACCTGACACCTAGATAGAAAACTGACAAACAGGAAATGACTGAAGGAAGAGGCTCTTCCTACCATGTTTGATACCATCAAACAGACACTGTTTGTAAAATCTTTTTCTTTTGTTTGGGCACAAAGGAGTGGGACAGTAATAGCATCAGTTTATACACTTATCCCTTTGTGCCTATGTTAATAATAAAAAAGTGATTGTACAATTAGTACAGTCTCTTCCTGTTCTCGCTATGTAATTTGGTCTGGATCAACAAATTCTTGCCTAAGATTTGGTCTAGATTATTTAGCTCAACACCCTTTGCCTGAAGAGTTACAAACCAATAATGATAATAAAATGTAATGTGTCCCTTTCGGGGCATTTTCCCTAACCCTTAGAGAAGAGTAATTGTGTGTTCCTATTTCCTTCATTCCTCATGAATGGAGGCTGTCCTCTGCTGACTCAGTGCATGAACTTCAAGCCAATCTCTTAGATAATAGGCTTCCATCTTCTAAACAAAAGTGATACTGGAAATAGGCCATGGTTTAGGTGTGAAATTCAGGATGTTTCATAACTAACCATGTAGGCCAACCTTGGATTAACTTTTTAAATTAGGCTTTCAATCATAAGGTTAGTACGGGCTTATTATGACCATTGAAACTGTGCAGAAGCATATTTTCTAAAAAAGTAAAAGTCTCCCCTGCCCTCTGCCTCCCACCTTCACTCCCTTCCCCACAAAGTAACCGTCATCACCAGTCTGCAGAGATCTTTCCCTTTCCATGCATTTCCACTTAAATACCTCATGTATCTATGTAACTGTTTTTTTCTCTCTCTTTACCTAAGTGAAGTTGTACTAGACAGAATGACTCAAAATTTAGTTTGTTCACTTAAAAATATAATGTGGATATCTCATCTTCTTACTAACAGCAATTTATCTCTTCAAACATTTTGAAATAAAAAATTTTGTGGTTAATTTTTAAAATTATTCTTACTTTTTACAAATAATATATTGTCTTGATAGAAATTAAAATATTACAGATGGGGCTGAAGTTCCTTTGAATCCCTTCTTTGATTTCTGTCCCACCCTCAACACTCTCTGGGTCACCACTGTGAGCAGCTTTGTAAATGTCCTTCCAGACCTTATTCTTCGCATTTACATACCATTATTTACAAATTCATAACAATTTATAGTAGTGTTTTGTATATGTGTTTAACTTAAATAGTTTTCCACTGTATGTAATGTTCTACCTTGTTTTATTTTTTACTCAGCAACTGAGTAAAATGTAGTTAAATGTAGTTCCTTATATCATAATTATACAAAACATATACATTTATTAATGCATTAAAAGCAATACCCACCTACCAAAATTTGTAGTTTATGACTAGAATTTTATTTAACTGGTAAAATTTTATTTAACTGATAATAATTTTATTTAACTGATAATATTTAATTTTATTTAACTAATAAATTTTATTTAACTGATAATAAAAAATGCAGTAAAATATGTGACTTTGTCAATAATTTTGACAATATCAAAATGCTTCCTTTTGCACAGGAACGAAGGAAGTTAGTGTGAAGTGGAATTACTGGGTCACAGAGGTATGTATTTTTGTTTGTTTCAATAAATACCACTGAATTGGCCTCAGAACTGTCTGTACCAATTTCAGTTCCCCTTCCTTCACACTATCACTAACACTTGATATTGTCAGGTTTTAAAATTTTTATCAATCTGATAGGTAAAGAATGGACTGTAATTTGCAATGCCCTGATTATTAGTGAGGTTTAGCATCTTTTCCTAGTCATTTGTGTTTTTATTTCTGTAAATGACTTGTTTATATCTCTTATCTATTTTGCTCTCATGTGTTTTAACTTTATTGATTTGTAGAAATACTTTGTATAATTTGGATATTGATCCATGTTGTATTTACATATGATACAAATATCTTTTTCCAAATTTGTCACTTCTCTTTGAACTTTGTTCATGGTATTTTGTAAGAGATTTATTTAAATTTTGATATTGTCAAATTTATTGGCAAGGTTGTGGGCATATTCTTCTAAATTTTCTTTACTAGCACTTAAATAAAGTATCAGGGTTACTAGCTTTGATGGGTAATTTTATTTGTGAACTTGACTGTGCCATGACATGCCCAGATAGCTGGTTAAACATTATCTCTGGGTGTGTCTGTGAGGGTGTTTTTGGAAGAGATTAGCAGTTGAATTGGTGAACTGAGTAAAGCAGAAAGCCCTTCCCAATATGGGTGGGCATCATCCAATCCACTATGAGCCTGAATAGCACAAAAATGTGGAAGAAGATTCAATTAACTGGGCTTGACTGCTTGGGCTGCAACATCAATCTCTCTTGCCATTGGTGCTCCTGTTTCCAGGTCTTCAGACCCGGATTGGAGTCTACACCATTAGCTCTCTGACTCTCAAGTCTTTGAGCTACATCACCAGCTTTCCTGGGCCTCCAGCTTGCAGACAGCAGATAGTGGGGCTTCTCAGCATCCATAATTGCATGAGCCAATATATTGTAATTAACCTCTCTCTCTCTCTCTCTTTATATATATATATATATATATATACTCACACACACACACAAAAAAAAAACTATAATATATAAAACAAAATTTTAATATATATAATTTTATATGTTATATATATAACAACAGTATATATAAATATAATATATAATATATATAATTTATATATAAATATTGGAAGATTTATCAGGGAAGAGATTCATTCTTTGGAGAATAAATGAAGAGGTTTACATATACAAATTACATATTTTGTAGACAGACTTTTTTAACCTACTGATAAAATTAACATATTTCGGTATAACCATTCTATACCAAGACTGTGCTAAAGGTCGCAAGATTTACATACAGGGGCAAGGTGTAATGTCATGGGAGTTTAAGAGAGAGATTTGATCTCTCTGCTGTTGGTGGTGGCAATGGTGTATTTGGGGAAGAGCAGGATTACAGAGGGTCTAGTGGTATTTAAGATATTTCTTGATTTTATGCAAGATTACAAGTGGCCACAAATTATCTGACACTGTTCCCATTGAATGTGGACTGGCCTGTGACTGCTTTCATAAGCAGAGACTGCCACTAGTGACACCCGGCCACGTCTGGACCAACCTTTTCAGAGGACTACTGGCAGCTTCCGCTTTGGTTTCTGGGCACCCTCAGTCGCCATGACGACCTTGGGTTAGCAAGAGAGGAGCCAAGGTGAGCCCAGCCCTCCCGCTGCTCTTGCCAAGGCACTAGGACATAAGTAAAGCCATCTTGGAGCTTCCAGATATGTTTAGCAACCTTGAACATCACCCAGCATCCCTTTTGATCCCATGTGCCTGAACTCCTGATCCGTATAACCACAGACTTCTCACAGAGCAAACACAAACCCTAACGGAATCATCTAGAAATAAATTCCAATGTCTGCCCTTGAAACAATTAGGTGTTTTTGGTACTGTCAGTCTAGTGCAAAGTATGAGCACTGTGGCTTGATTCAGTGTGGGATCTGCATTGTAAGTATCAGGACAGGAGAGGATGGGGGATCAGCAGGCACCATTTTCTTATTTTACACTTGACAAACTGTGCCTGAGAGAGACTGAGTGACCTGGCTAAGGACTCATAGGGATTAGTGGCAGAACCTAGAACAGACTTTGGATTCCTGACCCTTCTGGAGCTTTTTGCTGTACTGCATTGCCAGCCCCAAGCACGTGTGTGGCCACGTGTGTACAGACCCACTGCGCGCAAAAAGATTATTTGGTCTTAAAATTGTATAACTCATTAATTTAAAAACTATGTTACAAGCTGATTTCTAGAACCAAACAATCATTTTAACCACCAGTGTATACAGTAGTATGCTAGCAAATGTTTAACACCTGCTTCTCTGAAGACAAAAGAAGTCCTAATTTGTAGGATTTGCTAAATGCTATGGTGTAGGTGATCCCACTGTGGCCAAATTCAAGCTACCATTGCAAGGTTACCTGACATGAACTTGGGAGTTGGGTAGAGACGTACAGGGGCGAGCTGGCCCAGCACGCCAAGGAGGACACCACTTCAGGAAAAGTCAACATAAACACGCCTGTCTTAATTTGAAAGAGACACATCTGAAGTGATTACTCACAAAAGACTCTAAAAAATGAGTCACTGTATTGCTTCTTTGAAGAGCTGGAACTTTTAAGTACATTTAAATATTATTGGGGGAACAATATTTCAATTTACTTATAGCATATAAGTAATGAATCACTGCCAAAAACATTGATAGCCCTTGTGGACAATACTCACCAAATATTCCCCATGCTCCTCACGTTTCCCAGACTCCCTTGCCATTGGGTCAGACCCATGTGACAAGTTTAGACCAATGGCTTATGAATTGATGTGTGTAACCTCTGGACCAAGGTAGTCAAGGGCTGTGACTTCTCTGTCCTGCACAAAGCCTGGAGGCCAGAGGCTGAAGTGGCGGCATCACAGAATGAAGGGAGCCTGAATTCTTGAATCAATAAATGGAAGACAACACTGCTGACCCTCTTCAGACTTTGCAAGAACAAGAAAAAATTTTATGTGTCTAAAGCCATTGAGATTTGGGGGTTTGTTACGACACCACAGCAAGGATTATCTTGACTAATAAAGTTATAAAATCAACTTGAAAGCTAACTTCCTTTCCAAGGTACTTTTCATGTATTTGAACTGGTAGAAACAAGACGACGACATGACTTAGAAACAGAAGAATGAAAATGAGATAAAAATGAGCCTCCAGTTTCCTATTAACCAGCAACTGTTTCTGATGCTTTTTAATATGGGAATAAGGCTCACAGACTATTAGGAAGCCTTTTATATATAACATTAATTTTTTAATAGAATTTTTATTTATTTTTTAGTAAATTATTTTATTTATATTTGGCTGTGTTGGGCCTTCGTTGCTGCACACGGGCTTTCTCTAGTTGCAGCGAGCAGGGGCTTCTCATTGCAGTGGTTTCTCTTGTTGCAGAGCACAGGCACTAGGCATGCAGGTTTCAGCAGTTGTGGCACACGGGCTTAGTTGCTCCACGGCACGTGGGGTCTTCCGGGACCAGGGATCAAACCCGTGTCCCAGGCACTGGCAGGCGGATTCTTAACCACTGTGCCAACGGGGAAGTCCCTATAGCATTAATTTTTATTTGGAGGCCTAACCAATTTAAATTATAACAATAATGTTTATATGTCTCTTTTAGAGCTATCAAATCATTTTCATATCCTATATGAATTAGTTACTTCATTCATTTATTTATTCATTAAACAACTATTTATTGAATGTTTATGATATTCTGGTATGAGATGTTGGGAATATAATGGTGAGAAAAAAACAGCATAGACTCTGCTCTCACAGAAGCTGGAATCTGGGGGGTTACTCAGAAGTTAATCAAATAATCTAACAGTTTTTTTTTTGTTTGTTTTTTTGTTTTTTGTTTTTTTTTTTAATCTAACAGTTTTAAGAGCTTTGAAGGAAAAGCATGGGATGCTGTGAAAATGTAACAGGGGCATTTCTTTGATGAGTTAGTGGTTGAAGTGGTAAGACAAATAACATTCCTTTCCCTGAGGAAGTGATATTTGAATGGAAATATGAAGGATCAATAAGAATGAAAATAAAGAGAGAAGTAAGTGGGAAGAGAGTATTAGTTTCTTATGGCTGCTGTAACAAATTACCCCAAACAGTGACATACACGAACATAATTTATTATCTTACAGTTCTGGGGTTCAGAACTCTAAAATGGGGTCAGCAAGGCTTCATTCCTTCTGGAGGCTTCAGGGCAGAACCTGTTTAAGGGAAGGATTGCCTTTTCCAGGTTCTAGTGCCCACCATGTGCCTTGGCTCCTGGCCCTCTACCGCTCTGCTTTTGTGGTGTTGACTCAGAACCTCCTGCCTTCCTCTTATAATGACCCTGTGATCACATTGGGCCATCTGGATAATCCAGATAATCTTCCCATCTCAGGATCCTGAACTTAGTTACACTTATAAAGTCCCCTTTGTCCTATCAAGTAACATATCAATAGGTTTAGGGGATTATGACATGGACATCGTTGGGGGCCATTATTTTGTCTACCAGAGTGTGTGAGACAGAGGGAACAGCATTTATGAAAACCCAGAAGTATAGGGAGCTTGTCTCATTGCAGAAACAGAATGAAGTACTGTGACCAGAGTGTCACAGTGAGGGGGGGACACTGATCTGAGATTGGCCTGGAAAGAGATGCCAGGCTGGGTCCTGCAGAAACTTGGCACCTTAGCCAGCTCAGGCTGCTGTAACAAAATGCCATGGACTAGGTGGCTTAAACCACAGACAGTTATTTCTCACAGTCCTGGAGGTGGGGAGTCAAGATCAAGGTGCTGCCCTATTTGGTTCATGGTGAGGCCTCTTCCTGGCTTTCCCAGATGACTATCTTCTTTCTGTGTCCTCATGTGGTAGAGAGAACAAGAGCAAGCTCTCTGGTCTCTTCCTATAGTGACACTAATCCCACCATGAGGGTCCCACCCTCACGAGCTCACCTAAACCTAATCACCTCTAAATACCATCACACCAGGGGTTAGGGCTTCAACATATGAATTCTGGGAGGGACCCAATTCCCTTCATAGCATCTGTAAACTACTTCAAAGGTTTGGGTCTATGATTATCCTAGAACACTTGGAAATATCTCTGTTTACCAAGAAGAGATCAGCTAAATGCACTTTCAAGACTGTTTCTAGCCCTGAAGTGCTGTGGAATCCAAAATGTACCAATTAAAATTCATAATAATTCAATCTTGTAAAATGCAGATAATATTAGTATCTGCAACACAGAGTTGATGTGAAGACAGAAAAAGAACCTCATGTAAAGCATTTATAACAGTGTCGGGCACATAAGCAGCACTATATTAATATTAGCAATTATTCCCTAACTATGCAAAATGAAGTCTTATGGATCTATAAGGATCTATATTATAGTTACCTGTCTTTGTGGGATTTTTAAATGAAAGATGAGTGAGTTGGGGTGGGTGGAGGATGAGGAAGCAACACAATTCAGACTGAAAAAGAAATGGCAAGCTAGGGAGTATGAAACAACAACAAAAAACCCAAATAAAGTGGCTATCTAATTGTGTCCCTGGTGAATCCAGTTCAAAGGGACAAGACAGACTGAGTGCATAATAGAACAAATGAAGCACAGTTTGAAAATCTCTGGGAATTCTGAGACGTCTTAGGCTTCCCCTGATGGAGTTGAAAATTGTAGTGAGCAGAATGCTGGACCCACAGTGTATTATCAAAGGACAGGGACCACTTATTCAAGCTAGACACTTAGTGCTGTCACACTGATGTGACAGAGAGTGGCACTCAAGCACAGACACGGGGCCATTTTAGTCAAGATAAATATTCCTCTGTGTTGTAGTATATTCTGGGTTGAAATCTGCTAAGGCATACAGACATTGTTTTTAAGTTAGTCCAGAATGACAAATTTTCTACACAACTTGTAAGAAGTACTGTACTGCTGACTAGTAGGTAGGGCTTAATGTTGTTTGACTTTATACTGTCTTGGGTTGGGTTTCCCCAGAACAGACATTGGGACAAGGATTTGAGTGTAAGTAGCTTATTTGCGAGGAGATCCCAGGAACTGAAGTGAGGCAGGGAAGGGAAACCAGCCAGTATGGGGTTGGGGATGGGGGTGGGGGTGGGGGAGCTAAAGAGCAGATTTCTGCTGTGGGCACTGGGACCCAGCCCCCTGGAGCTCTCAGCATGGCACAGAAACCTCCTTAGGGCTGCTCTCTCCCCAGGGTACGTACACTCCCATCTGTTGTTGGCTGAGGACTGCTTGGGGGAGGGGAGGCCAACATTTGGGGGCCAAACCTTCTCTTCCAGTCCGAGAAAGGCCTCCTGCTGTGCTTGAGGTAGAAGCTGTAAGAACCTACCTACCGGACAGAAAGTGCCAAGAGGATACGGCCCCTGCTGTGTGGATCTCAAACTTAACATTCTTGGCATCTATGAAATATATTGAAATGTACCCAGCATGACTCAGACCTCTCTTGCCTACCCATGGATATCACTCTAACAATTTTCTCCTCTCTCCTCTGCATCATCAAAATTTCCCTCTCAGCTGGATATGGTTTTGCATAATTATAAAAACATGCCCTGCCATTTTTCCATCATGATCCCCTTCTCCCTCTAGTTGATGCCAGATTCCTCTCTTTCCATTTGCAGAAATCTCATTGAAAAAAATTTTTGTACTCTATGTCTATAATTATTTTCCTTTACTTCTGGAATCAATTAGAAACTTTTTTGCCCCAAAAATAGATTTTCAAAAGATCACCTGTGAAAATCAACAAAAAATAAGTAACATTGTATTTGGTTTGTTTAGTTTTGGTTGTTTTAACAGAGAAAGTAATGGTGCTGGTAATACACATAAAATCAGTCTCTTGCTGTTAAGTTTATACTGTATTTAGCAACTTATAGATAGATAAGTCAAGGTCATCAGTACCTTTCATGACAGCAAACCAAACGATCAATTCTCAATCCTATTTTACTAGGCTTGTTTGACACAGTTTTATATTCTCTCTTTTTTGATAAAATTTTTTTCCACTTGGACATCACATTCTCTTGGTTCCTCCCACCTGACTTGTTTCTTTTGCTGAAACTTTGCTGGTTCCTCCTTATCTCTCTGACTTCAAAATACTGGTGCATCCCCACCCTTAATCTCAGCCCTTTGACATCTTCTCTTTTCCATCTACTCTTTGGTGATATTTATTGGTTTAATGACTTCAAATACCATCTTTATGCTAATGACTCCCAAATTTATCAGCTCAGGATTGCCTTCATAACTCGTTTCCGTTCAAGTAGTTCTTACCTCAGGATGGTTATGCCCCCCACTCCCACTTTGAAAGATATTTAGCAATGACTGCAGACGTTTTTGGTTGTCACCACTGGGGGGATGGGTGCTACTTGCACCCAGTGGGTAGAGGACAGGGATGCTGCTAAACATCTAACAATGCACAGGACGCCCCACAACAAAGAGTAATCCAGACTCAGAGATCCACAGTGCTGATGGAGAGGACCTGCTCCATTTTCATTCATACGACAGCCATTTAAGGTGCCCATGGGATGTCTAACCAACATCTCAAACTTAACAGCTCCAAGACTCAGCTCTGACCAATGCATCCTTCCCCAGTTCAATTAAAGGCATCTCTACCTTTAGAATTGCTCAAGCAGAAAAAGTTGGAGTCATCCTTGGCAACTCTCCCAGCCCATAGCCAGCCCATCAGCAAGCTCTATGGCTCAGTCTTGAAATCTCCTTACCTTTATGCTATTACCCAAGTTCAGACCCATCTACTACCTGAACTATTGCCTGCATTTCCAAATATTACACCCCCTTCTCAGGTCTCCTGTAGTCTATCTGCAACCTGAAAGACAGTGGTCTACTTAAAATGCATGTGGAGTCAGGTCACATTTCTGCTCAACATCTTCCAATAACCTCTGGTATCACTTAGAGTAAAAGTCAACATCCTTTCAAATTAATTAAAGGTACATTAGGCTCATTGGCAAAACATGGAGCAGAAGACTTGCACACAGTTTCCAAGAGCATCGAATGGCAGAGCCACTTTGGAAAATCACTAGACATTATCTGGTGAAGGTGTAAATTAACACATCCTACAGTCCAACAATTTCACTCCTAGGTATACACCTGGAGTTGAGAAATTCCTGCTCTTGTGTACAGCAAGTTGCTCATAACAAAAACTGAAGACAAGCTAAATATACATAGATAGGAGAGTGGATAACCAAGTTCAAGTACAATAGAACATGAATGAATTCCAGCTATATCTGCAACATTGATGAATCTCAAAATAATACTGACAAACAAAAGCAAGTTGCAGATGAATTTATATATATACACACATACATATATACATGAAGTATATGTGAGTAAAGTGCAAAGGCACTTAAAAACTAAACGATATATATATATATCAACAGATATAGTTGATAACTGATAACAAAAGGTAAGAGAGTGAACAACACAAAATACTGGATACTGGTTACCTGGTTGGGGAGGCAAGAAAATAGGCTTTTAGATGAACACCCAGGGAGTTAACATCAAAGGTTTTTGTAATATTCAGTTTTTTGAGCTGGGTGGCAGATCCTCATGATATTATAATTTTTTAAACTATACACATATTGTATAGTGTGCCACATGCAAATATTTTTTGTACATTGTACTAGTATCAACTTCTATGGAATTAAAAGCAAAAGAGTCTTGCATGTATAACCCTTATATATTGGGTTAGCCAAAACGTTTGTTCGGGTTTTTCTGTAACATCTTCCGTAACGTTAATACTGCATCCTTCTAACCCAGAGAAAAGTCAACTGGTGAGTTTTAAACAACAAAAACCCAATATCACGAAACACTTCTTCACGTATTAGTTGTTACTTCCTTTGTAGCTATCATGGGACTTGGAAATGAATACAGGGAAGGCATTTAAAAATGGGACAGCAGTGGTAAAAAAATTTTTTTTTATAGTTAGTGTGCAGATCGTTTATAAGTCAGGGTTTGGGGAGGAAAATGGCACTGTTTTAGTTACCTATTACTGTGTAACAAGTTACCAAACACTTAGCAGCTTAAGATAACATGCCTGTATTATTTCAGTTTCTATGGATCAGGAATTTTGCCAAACCTTAGATCCTCTGCTTAGGGTCTCACAGGGCTGGAATCAAGGTGTGGACTGGGCTGTGTTTTCATTTGGGGACTCAACTGGTGAGAATTCCTTTGAAGCTCAGAGTTCATTTCCCCATGGCTGTGGGGTTGGGGTTTAGCTCTTGCTGGTTGTTAGCTGGAGGCTGTGTGCACACCTACAGGCTGCTTGCAGTTCTGGTCACATGGTCACTTCTCCTACGTGGCCACTTCCTTCATCAAGGAGAGGCTCTAGAATGCACCTGTTTTAGCGAGAAGAGTCTTACACAACATAATGCAACCACAGGAGTGACATCCCAACACTTTTGCCACATTCTCAAGAGGAGAAGATTGCACACAGGCAAGAACACCAGGAGGGGGGATTGTGGGGGGCCACCTTAGAGTCTTCCCACTGCACGGACACATGAAAAAAGATGATTGATTAGAGTTTAATGAAGGGTCTATTTACCAAGAAAGGTATGGGCAAGATTAAGAGTTGGCAACAGGGGATCTGAAGCACTCCAGGGCTACCAATACCAGGTAGACTTTATTACTCCCAGGCTCAGGGGAGGGCTAGGGGCTGGGAATACAATGGACAGAGAGGGCTGGATGCCCAACAGCGGGTGCAGCTCTGACCAGGGGGCACAACCACTGCCAACTTGTAGCCTAGAAAGGAGAGGGCAGGGGCATATATAGTCCAACCAGCAATTTTCAAAGAGTGGTGTGGGGATTCCTTGGTGTCCCCAAGCCCTTTCATAGCTATTTTCAAAAGTATTTTTATAAAAATACTGAGATATTTGTGTTGTTTTCTCTAATTTTCTCTTGAGTATACAGTAGAATTTTTCAGGGACTACATGATGTGATATGGCAACAGACTGAATGCAGAAGCAGATATGAGAATCCAGCTGCCCTCTATTAAGCCAGATATTAAGGAGATTTGCAAAAATGTAAACCTGTCAGTTTTATCACTAATTATTGTTTGTTTGGAAAAATATATTTTTCATAAAACATTTTAATTACTTTAATGTACTATGGAATTATTGTTATTTTTCAACTACATTAATAAGTTAATGTAAAAATTTCCAACAGATGTAATTTTTCTCTATATCATTTTCTATATCAATCTATTTTATCATATACCTATGTCAACAGATACAAGTTTTTCAGTTTTTATATCTAATATGGTAAAATCAATAGATACAATTTTTGTGTTAATTTCTAATATCAATAGATATAATTTTTATCTTTTAAGAGTTTCAGTGAGTCCTAAGACCAAAATGTTTGAGGCCCGTTGCCAAAATCCCATCCTTCCTCCACTTTCTGCTGTCCTGAGGGTGGTTCCCATTGGATGAACGAAAGTGGAAGCCAGGAGAGAAGCCATCAGCTTGGTGGATGTAGTCACAAAAGTCAGACTTCCTTTTGACTCTTTGGGTCTTGAGTAACTCCCATCCTTATCTCCCTCCTCACTTCATACAGCTTGGCTCTGGGCCAGCTCTGATCCACTCTAGTGCTTGTTCTGAGTCAGAACTGCAGGTCCTGGAAAAAAATATCTTATTCAGACCCCACAGCTCCATCTGCCCAGCATGAACACTTGGATGACATGGGATAAAGTCAGACGACCAGGCTTTGCCCCTGTCTGTATTAAAAACCTTTCAAGACTCTTCCACTTCGGTTAATTTTTTTTCATTTTTTGAATGGAAGTATGGTTGATTTACAATGTTGTATTAATTTCTGCTGTACAGCAAAGTGATTCAGTTATATATGTGTGTGTGTATATATATATATTTTTTAAATATTCTTTTCCATTATGGTTTATCATAGGATACTGAGTATAGTTCTCAGTTATTTTTAGTCCATGGTCTTCAAGAAAATTCCTGATAGCTTTTATAAGTCCCTTGAGATTGGGAAAGGTTAGAGGGATTTTGACCACACATAAATAATTGACCTACTGATATATATTTCTGTCTCCTCATAGATAGTTGATTTAAGTCAGTGTACAGGGCCTGATTTGTTCTGAGATAAATGATGAGGCAGAATTTCTGAATCTACACCACTGATCAGAGTTTTCCCTTTAGGTCTCAGGGCTCTCAGTATTGGCCTGCCAACTTCCTCCCTCTCCCATGAAGGTTTGCACACATATGGTGGCTTATCTTAGTTTGTACCTTGCTGTCTTAAGTCTCTCTTTTTTCTAACTTGTTGACTTTGATGACGTGATGTTCTGTTCTCTGCATCTTAGAAGAGAAGGATATTCAGGTGGCATAAGTGACTGCTCTGTCATGAACCAAAGATGGTGCACCACAGGTGATGTGCCAGAATGAATCCAAATCTTGCCTCTTATGATACAATGTTGGACTTCTGCTTTCAGAATTAGAGAGCAACTGGAACTTGGTGGAAAAGAAACATAAAGCAGAGATTGTAGAGGGACTGATTGGCTCTCTGTGATGAAGTGATGAAGACTCAGATGGTTGAAAATAGTGCTTTGTAGGCCTAGAGGATCAACTAGGACCAAAGAATGGGGCTCAAACCTTTCACCACAGCTCTCTGTCAATGAGAACTTGCTGATACCAACCAAGCACTGACTAGATGGTGCTTTCCTTGTTATTTGTAAACTTCTGTGGGTATCAGTCTCACAGATTTTCTCATGGTCTTCACACTCTCTCTTGATTATTTTTATCTTGTATATTCCATTCTATGAATCTTTGTATCTGAATCTGACCTTGCTCCTGTTCTTCTGTTTTTTGACTTTTTTTTGCCATCTCATATTGATTCATTATTTGGATCTTGGTATTAATAACTCACGGTTAACTATAAGGCAACAGTAGAAAAGTAGTTTCTACAGAGACTTATAGCGACAAATCTAGCTTCTAGCTCAAGATTCTAGCATCTAGCTTGTCACAGGCATTCCACAAATATTTGTTGAATGAATGAATAAATGAATCAAAAATAGCCTTTAAGCTTCCATAACATGCACAAAACCACACATTTTTAGCAATACTCATACATTTTTATAACATAATTATCAGCCATATTAGCTTGAAAAGAGAGCATAAACATGTATGTGTGGATATTTTTGATATGTTTGAAAATAATATGCAAAGCAGAATATATACAAAGCAGAATAGAAGGTGACACAGACATCTGCAGGTCAGTGCAAAAAAAAGTGTTACCAGACGAAATGTACAAATGATAAACATTTTCAGTAAAACATGTTAATAATAAAGCATAAGGTACATTTAAATTGTACAAGTAATATTGTACGTTATATTTAAGAGATGTTTGGGTCAATTTATAGCTTGGCACTCAGAAATGGGTACCTGCCATCTTCAAGATTCAGTTTTTATGGCATGAATTCCAAGAGAAACAAGTATAATTTTATATTTTGTCTCTGTTCTCTTTTTAGTTATAAAATAATTTCTTCCAAAGGGATAGCGAGACATCAAGACTTCCCTTCTTTCAAGTTTTCCTGGCTATAGCAAATGGGTATCTGAGTGGCTAACATCCTTTCTGTGCCTTGGAAGACATCACAGTACTTTTTCCCCTACTGAGCATGGACTTATCAATACAGATTTCCAGGTAGCTCTTTGGCTGAGCTTACCTGACATCTTCAACTTAGGTCATTTCTTACTTCAGAAAAAATCTCATTTGCCAAATAGCAGCCTCCATCTCATTGCCATATATATATATTTTTTAATAAAAGTGACTTTTCTCTTCTAGACGGCCATTTTACCAAACATTGCCCAGTTCACAGGGTTCCAGTGAGGTCTTCGGAAAAGTTTTCTTTATTTGGGGTTAGTTTAGTTACTGACACTGCCTGATGTCAGGAGTCATTCCTGGCTCCACTGAGGCCCAGAGTCAAGATGTCCACCTGTCGGGGGAGAGAGCAGCAGAAAGAGCACCCAGCTGCGGCGACACAGGTTTATCTGGGCCCATACATGGGTCCACCTTCCTGCTTCTTGCTCTACAATGCACTCCTGGGCTTCAACTTGCTAGTGATTCTCTTGGGTGCAAGCTTCCCAAAGGCTATGGCCATGTCAGTCATGCTCACCACTGAATGCTCAGTTCCTGGAAGTGCCTGGAATAGTGTGCTCATGAATGACAGAGGAAGGACAGAAGGAAGGAAGAGAGGGAGGGAGGGAGGGAGGGAGGGAGGGAGGGAGGGAGAGAGGGAGAGAGGGAGGGAGGGAGGGAGGGAGGGAGGGAGAGAGGGAGGGAGAGAGGAAGGAAGGAAAGAAGAAAGGTTGGCTAGCTGATTATCCACTCTTGGTGCCCTGTTTCTCTGGTTTGGACATTCTGGATTCCTTTGCCATTATTATTCAGTGAATATAATTCCATCCCCTGTCCGCTTCCCCTTGCTTGTCCTGACGTCTGTTTGTCCCCTTCTGGCTCTTGATTCCTGCTCTAGTGGCCATATACTGTCTCTTGACACTCTAAGGATTGTGGGGTTTTTTTCTCTAGACATAAAAATGCATTAATTAGATGCTTTTTGCCTGGAGTAACAACAAACCCTGGCTCAATTGCTTTAAACAACAGGAATGGCCAATATCTCATGTAACAAGAATTCCAGAGGCAGAGCAGCTCCGGGTGTGATCTGATTAGGGCTCTGCCTCTGCTCTTGCGGTTCTCATGGTTCTGCCTCCTCCATGTTGGCTCTTTCCTCCCAGTGTCTTCACTGGTCATAACGGAGCCACCTGCTCATGTAGAAGAACCCGAACCCTGTGCTGGGTCTAGACCAATCAGCACCTCTTTCCTGGGGTGAGGGAAGCCCATGAACCTGAACTTGAAGCTGGGAACTCCAAGAAAATTGAAGTCACGTTAACAAGGAAGAAAGGAATAAGTATTGGGAGAGAAGCGTCTTAGTTTTGGTTACCCCAGAAGCAGATCCTAAAACAATGTGTAACTAGTTTATTTAGGAGATGAAACCAGGAAACACCAGGGAAGAAGGGAAGTGAGAGAAAGAAGGGAGGGCACACTGTAGATCAAGTTACAAGAATGGTCAGTGAAATTCATCAGGCTGGGGTCAGTGTGGCTATTTCTCAGAGTTACCCCACCAGGTTGTGCTGGGGTTTCCTCCAGGGGTACTTACACCCGGCACCTCCTGTCTGTGCCCCATGAGGCTTAAAGAAAGCCCTCTGGCAGGGAGCTGTAGGTGCTTCCAGTAAAAAAAGTGCCTACAGGATGTGGTAGGAGCGCTGACAGCATCTGCTCCAGCAAACAGCAGGGTTTGCCACCGACACCAACTGTTTAAATTTGTAATTTCATCCTTAGACTTTTAGAACAACAGGGCCAGCCCCCAGACTAATCTAAAATAAATGCAATCTTCATCAAACCATGTGCCTTATAAACATGAACAGTTGTTCCAACTGAGCCGCAGAGATTTTTGGAATGAATTCTGTGTTCCTGATTACCCTTGAGACTCAGATGTCAACTTCGAGAACAAGTGGTGGCAGGGGTGGGCCTGTGGGGAGGCCTGCATCAGATGCTTTTTCATTTTTAATTCTTTTTTATAACGCTGTATATTTTTTAACAAGGCATAACGTTTTCAAAGGAAATATCTTTTTAAACAGGAATGACAAGTAGCTCTAAGAACTTTTTAAAAGAATCACTTTTAAAAAATTAAGACGATATTGTTAGAGCAGTTTAAGGTTCACAGCAAAATTTAGGGGAAGGTAGAGATTTCCCACATACCTCTGACCCCACGCATACATAGCCTCTCCCATTAAGAAGCCCCCCACACCGAGTGGTACATTTGTCACAATTGATGACTTACACTGACACATCATAGTCACCCCAAGTCCATAGTTCACATTACCACTTACTCTTGGTGTTATACATTCTATGGGTTTGGACAATGATGTATCCATCATTATGGTACACAGAGTATTTTTACTGCTCTGTTCACCTCCTTACCCCTAGCTAACCCCTGGCAACCACTGATCTTTTGACTATTTCCATAGCTTTGCCTTTTCCACAATGCCATACAGTTGGAATCATATAATATATATCCTTCTCAAATTTCTTTCACTTAGTAATATGCATTTATGGTTCCTCTATGGCCTTTTCATGGCTTGGTAGCTCATTCCTTTTTACTCCTGAATGATGTTCCATTGTATGGATGAACCACAGTTTATTTATCCATTCACCTCCTGAAGGACATCTTGGTTGCTTCCCATTTTTAACAATTATGAATTAAGCTACTATAAATATCCACGTACAGGTTTTTATTTCAGCTCCTTTGGGTAAATACCAAGAAGCATGATTGCTTAATTCTTTCAGAGTATACTTATTCTTGTAAGAAACTGTCCAAGTGTCTTCTAAAGTGGCTGTTCCATTTTTCATGCCACCAGCTGTGAATGAGAGTTCCTGTTGCTCCACGTCTTCACCAGCATTTGGTGTTGTCAGTAGTCTGGATTTTGCTATTCTAATAGCTGTATAGTGGTAGCTCATAGTTTTAACTAGCATTTCCCTGATAACATATGATATGGAGCATCTTCTCATATGCTAATTTGTCATCTATATATCTTCTTTGGTGAGGGGACTGTTAAGGTCTATGGGTCCATTTTTAAAATCAGTTTGTTTCTTATTGTTGATGTTTAAGGGTTGTTTGTATATTTTGGATAACAGTCCTTTATCAGATGTGACTTTTGCAGATGTATTCTCCCAGTCTGTGGCTTGTTTTCTTATTCTCTTGACAACATCTTTCACAGAGCAAAAGTTTTTAATTTTAATGAAGTCTAACTTATCAATTCTTTCTTTCTGGATTGTACCTTTGCTGTTATATCTAAAAAGTCATTTTCATACCCAAGGTCATCTAGGTTTTCTCTTCTATTATCTTCTAGAGTTTTACAGTTTTGCATTTTACATTTAGGCCTACAATCAGTTTTGAATTAATTTTTGTGAAGGGTGTAAGGTCTGTGTTTAGATCCTTTTTTTTTTTTTTGTATGTCTTGTTGTTCCACCACCATTTGTTGAAAGACTATCTTTACTCCATTGTATTGCCTTTGCTCCTTTGTCAAACATCAGTTGACTACATTTATGTGGGTGTATTTCTGGGCTCTCTACTCTGTTCCATTGATCTAGTTGTCTACTCTTTGCTCAATACCACACTGTTTTTACCACTGTAGCTTTAAAGTAAGACTTGAAGTTGGGTGGGTTTGATGTTCCAACTTTGTCCTCTTTCAATATTATGTTGGTTATTCTGGATCTTTTGCCTCTCAATATAAACTTTAGAACCAATTTGTCAATATCCACAAAAAAACATGCTGGGATTTTGACCAGGATTGCACTGAATGTATAGATCAAGTTGGAAAGAAGTGACTTCTTGACAATATTGAATCTTCTTACCCATAAACATGGAATATCTCTCCATTTATTTAGTTTTTCCTTGATTTTGTTCATCAGAGTTTTATAGTTTTTCTCATATAGCTCATGTACATATTTTGTTAGATTTATACCAAAGTATTTCATTTTGGGGGGTGCTAGTGTAATGGTGTTGTGTTTTTAATTTCAAATTCCACTTGTTTATTGCTGGTATATAGGAAAGTGATTGGCTTTTGTATATTAATCTTGTATCCTTCAACCTTGCTATTATCACTTATTAGTTCCAATAGGTTTTTGTTGATTCTTTTGGATTTTTTACACTGACAATCATATCATCTGCAAACAGTTTTATTTTTTCCTTCTCTCTCTATATGTGTGTGTGTATATATATATATATATATTTCCTTTTATTGTCTTATTGCATTGGTTAGAACATCTAGTATAATGTTGAAAAGGAGTGGTGAGAGGAAACATCCTTGCCTTGTACCAGATCTTAGTGGGAAAACTTAGAGTTTTTCACCATGAAATATAGTTATGGATTAAGTATTAGCTATAGAGTGTTTATAGATATTCTTTATCGAGTTGAGGAAGCTATCCTTTTGCATTTTTTTAAACTAGAAAAGTTCAAATGGAATGTCTCTGTGGGGAAGGCATAAATAAATGTGAAATAAAGAGGATTCATTTCAGTATTGTGATGGACTGAATTGTGTCCACCCCAAATTCATGTTGGTGTCCTAACCTTAGTACCTCAGAGTGTACCCTCATTTGGAAATAGGGCTGTTGCAGGTGTGATTTGGTAGGGTAAAATGAGGTCATTCTGGAATGAATGGGTGAGCTCCTACTCCAGTATGACTGGTGACCTTATAAAAAGAATAAATGTCCTTATAAAATGAATATATGTGTGAAGGGACAGACACACACAGCGAGAAGGCCATGTAAACGTGAAGACAACGATGCAGGAGTTAAGCCTGCATCTATAAGCCAAGAAATGCCAGCAAACTGCCAGGAGCCAGGAGAGAGGCAGGAAGCAAATTCTCCCTCAGAGCCTTCAGAAAGAACCAACCTGCCCATACCTTGATCTTGAACTTCTAGCCTCCAGAACTGTGAGACAATACACTTCTGTTATTTAGAGCGCTTTGTTATGGTAGGCCTAGAAAAGTAATACAATAACTGTGAAATGTTTACGATGATTTCCTTTAAGAGCGAGTGTAATTGCTACTCAAGATTTCTGAGAAAGGTTGTTCTGTTAGATGTGAATGAATGTTTGTGGTCCTGGTCTCTTAGCACCAGTGGTAAATCACAAAGATTTGGGTCACCTCATCCTAGTTGCAGGCATGAAGGAGACCATGTAAATGTATATTTCAGGAATTAGTCAGACTTATCCAGATTTTTCAGGACAAAAATCACTACAGGAAAAAACTGCTGTAGTGGGCTTCCCTGGTGGCGCCAGTGGTTGAGAGTCCGCCTGCCGATGCAGGGGACACGGGTTCGTGCCCCAGTCCGGGAAGATCCCACATGCCGCGGAGCGGCTAGGCCTGTGAGCCATGGCCGCTGAGCCTGCGTGTCTGGAGCCTGTGCTCCGCAACGGGAGAGGCCACAACAGTGAGAGGCTCGCATACCGCAAAAAAAAAAAAAAAAAAAAAAATTGCTGTAGTGATTGCTGGAGACTTTCAATAATTTTCTTCAATAATTTTGTATTGTAAAGCCGTATAACCCTTTCCTTTGTGTGTCTGATAGTCACTTATAACCTGTTTGTTTAGTGAGGTCAGTTAGACTAGGGTTAGAGAAGGGGTGTGAGTGACAGAGGGGAAAGACTTAGTCACCTTGTTGGGAAAACTGGGATACTGAATGGGGAGTGCGGTAGATGGAATTACAACTCTGTGATTCAGCTCAGTTTCTGTTTTAAAAGGAGCCCTTCAACAGTTTTGCAAACATTATTCCAAGCTGCCATTCAATAAATGTTTTTGCAAAATTTCATGTGCATATCAAGTGCATTACTCTGGATAGAGAATGCATTGTTTTCAGCAGAGGTTCAAAGCAAACTATAAAAAGTGATGTCGACAATAATTTGAAAAATCACTTTGTCAAGTAGGATTGGCTTTTTGAAATTACATTAAAGAATCTTTATTGTTTATTTTATTTTTATAATATTGAAATACTCTGCACCAGCCAGTGCTTTACATAGCTTATTTTTAATACTTTAAAGGCACTCAGGTGGTTATTATTGTTTCTGTTTTGCAGGTGGCAAATCAAAGGCTTAGAGAGGTTAAGTAATTTGCCTGAGATCACAAAGCTCATACAGGGTCAAGGACTCATATCTGGCTCTGTCTTGCTCCAAAGACTCTGTTCTTATTCTAAGTCTCCCGCCTCTTTATTTGATCATAGTCTTTTATTTGAGTTTCATTAAAGCCAGTTGTAAGCACCAATTATGGTAGGAGGCATTCTTACATGGTGTAGGACTATAAACAAAGTAAGCTCTAGATTCTTTCCAAATTCCAAGATTCTGCAGTACTGTGAGAAACCTAAGAAATTCTTTGGGTATCAGGGCCTTAAACAGAATGAATGGAAGTCCTTCCCCTTACAGAACGCCTGCCAATTGCAGCCAGAGCAACTTTTCTAAGGCATGAATCCGGGGATCACGTGGTTCCCTTACTTAAAAGTCCCCCATGGCTTTCACCTGAACTGCAAAATCTAGTCTCCTTGCCCTATTCCATGAGCCTTAGAGAAGGAGGGAGGGCGTTATTAATAATTAAATTGGGCTAAAGAGTGGTAACTGGGGTTACTTGGGGCCAACCTGAACGTCTGGTCATTTTCCCTCAAGTTCTACCTGTTCTGTCCTCACCTCTCCCACTTCGTGGCCCTTAAACCTCCCTGCATCCCCCGTCTTGGCTGCACGGGCCCAATTTCTGGGTGGTGAACACAAGACTGCTTGTTTCTGTCTCAAGGAGTTGGCTGTCCTTCTGCTTGGAATGCTTTCCCCAGACACTCACAGGCCTCCTCCTATCTCACTGTTGAGACCTCAATTCAAATATTTCCTCCACAAGAGTGGTCACCGTGCGCAACCAGGGTTCCATGTCCCTGCCCCCCACTCATTCTCTCCCATCGCAGCCTCTTTCATCTTCTTCCTAGCACTCAGCACGTGTATTCCTCTGCAGATTCATTGTCTGAATCCCTCCACCAACAGACAAGCTTCTCCAGGGCGGGGACTTCATCTTGTTCACTGCACAGAATGTAGCAGTTTCTCAAAATACACATGTTGGTTATCTGGCTGCCTTTAAAAGAATGGCAGCTATTAAGATATCTTTCCTGTCTGTAAGAGTAGAGATGCTTTTGTATAGAGCATAAGGATCTGGGCCTGTCCACCTCTCCATCCTCGCTAACCACCTAGCTCCTGCCAGCTCTGGCCTTCTTACAATCCCGCCTGGAGGGACTTTCCTCCCTCTTTCATTATTTCTTCTTCTTGTCCTGGGCCTGCACCTCCACTGGAATTTCTTCACTTCTCTAGACCATGCCCTCATGGTATCCTACATTTCTATTATCCCAACAGCCATTGCACTTTATAATCTTTATCTGGTTAATTGTCTCTTCTCTGTTAGACTATCAGCTCCACCCAGAAGGGGTCATTTTCTGTATTCTGAAATCTGGGGTGTTGTCCATGGCATTGTACTTGCTTACTGAATGAATGAATACAAAAACATGCAGATCTCTCAACATATCTGCTTCACTCTGGCACTCTCTTAGACTTTTACATCTTTGCCTTTATCCTAAAAATATAACAGTTCCACACTCCAGGCATCAGCACCAGATTTATCACCACCTCCTGATTCATCCTCAATTTCTAGATGTTAGGAGATCCTGCTGCCCACAGCATCAGTGCTAAGCTAAAAATCTTCAGCCTCTTATTAGCTCTCAACATCTAATGAGTCACCACATGTGGTACTTGTTTAAAACTGTCTTGCTTTTTTCCATTGCCTGGTGCCAAATATCTGCTCTCTTGTCCCTTTAACAGAAAGTCTCCTTATTGCCATCATTATGGTCAAAATTGGTGAGTACACCTGCTGTCAGATTTTAGTGGATCTCATGGTGTGCAATCAGCTGTTGTTTGAGCTGTCTAATTTCAGCATTAGAATACTGGTAGATCACATTCTGCTTGGCACAGGGCAGCAGATATGTGGTTCCAGAAGCAAGTTAGATGCCCCAACTACCTCTGAATTAGTAAGATGCTGAAATCAAGATTATGGGCATTAATGTACCCTTAACCTCAGCTAGCTGTACACCAAATGATAGTGGAGGATGCATGTGAAACAGTGAAAACTCTGTCATCACTCTTTCTTATTTGTATTAAAGATAGGGCTTCTAATTCTTTAAGGATGTTTGTATATGCACAGAGACCATCCATCATCGTTCCTGTGGAGACGCCGTATAATAGGAGCCCTGGACCAGGACTTCATGAGGTCAGATCTCAGTCCCCACATGCTTGTTATGTGGCCCAGGGTAAGTGTCAGTTTCCTCGATTGCAAAGTGCAGATTATAGGAGTAAACAATTTATAGGGCTGCTGTATATGTGATGTGCTTCCCCTGTACTACGGCTTATATCATCCAACTCCTCTTCTTCATCATCATCATTACATTCTAGTCTCTACCCAGTCAACAAAAGCAGAGAAACATCCATCTGGTAGATCTTTTTTGTGGCAAAACAAATTAAATTTTAATTACTACCAACATCACACCTGTATTTGGCCTAGGACAAATTACATTCGGTGGAGGAAGAAATGATGAAAGTACCTCTTCACATTTTAAAGCTGTTTAAAAAGTCATTACAATAAATTGTCCTGCTATAATTCATGTCCGTGTTCTATTTTTGCTTACCTGTCACCCTTCCTCCACACACTATTTTGGCAGATCATCATCAACTCGTGGTTTACTGCAACTGCTTATAGGTCTGTACAAAAGGAGGTCTGAACTAAAGGAGGTTTCTGAATACTTTTTCTTTTTAAGAAAACTACAGAAGTAACCCATACTAGTTGTAACAAATTTAAAGAATATAACAGAATAAAAATTGTAGCCTAAACAAAACAACAATTTAAAAAAAAACCCTTTTCCATTACAATCCTAATTCCCAGAAATTACCATGGATATTCGAATATATCCTTTTATATCTCTCTGTCTGTCTCTGTCTCTCTGTGTGCTCACCCCTAAAAATCAACACGTCACATTTTATCTGTGACTCAGGGCCCAGTTCAAATGGCATCTTAATTTCCTTGATTGTTCAGATAATTACTTCTGTAAGTAAACCTAGGCTCCCTGAAGTCTTTATATCTATCTTTTAAAAATGCTATTTCTAACTTTATATTTTGTGTTTTGTTTACACACTGATCTTCCCTGCTACACACAAACTTCTTGAGGATAATATATGAGTCAAGATTCATCCTGTTGTAAGAGATAAAATCACAGCTTAAGCAAAACAAGATAATGTATTAACTCAGGACACTGAGTCCAACAGGCTTCAGGCGTGGCTGGTCCAGAGCCTCCATCTTGCTCCCTCCTGAACTTTGCTTTTCTCACCTTGGCCTCATCCTTCTCACAGGCTTTTTTTCACATCATTTTCACTGAACAATTCCTTTTGAAAGAGCACCTCTTTGCTCATAAATCTGGCAAAACAGTTCCAAATAGGACTTTTTTTTTTTTAATTAATTAATTTATTTATTTTTGGCTGCGTTGGGTCTTCGTTGCTGCACGGGGGCTTTCTCTAGTTGCGGCGAGTGGGGGCTACTCTTGGTTGCAGTGTGCATGCTTCTCCTTGCGGTGGCTTCTCTTGTTGCGGACGGAGCATGGGATCTAGGCACATGGGCTTCAGTAGTTGTGGCACGTGGGCTCAGCAGTTGTGGCTCACGGGCTCTAGAACGCAGGCTCAGTAATTGTGGCACATGGACTTAGTTGCTCCACGGCATGTGGGATCTTCTCGGATCAGGGCTCGAACCCAAGTCCCCTGCATTGGCAGGCGGATTCTTAACCACTGAGCCACCAGGGAAGCCTCCCAAACAAGACTCTTTTTGGTCTATCTTAGGTAACTGTAAGCCTGTCACACCAGGTAGAAGACAGGAATGTGTTGAGTGACCGGCCTGGGTTGTGAGCACTGTCTTAGGCCTGAGTACGTGCAGGAGAAGAAATCAGAAATGGATGCTGGGAATCCAGAGACATGCTGGTGACCAGGTCCTCATCTGACTCACCCTTGGGTCCTCCATGATTCTTAGATGGTGCCTTGGTGTGCACTTGCTCAGTACTCAAATATTTGCTGAGTGAAATGACCACATCCTTTAATTACTTTCCACCCAGTAGCAGGTGAAGAGGGGGCAGTAACCTTTCTTCAGGTATTTTGAGCTCTTTGAGGTCTGTTAACAGAATTAAGAGGGCCAAGTTTTGCTGTTTAGAATTGTTTCCTTAAAAGAGTTCCATGAAACTGATTTTATGTAAAGGGAAAAGAAAGCTTAAGGGAAAGAGATGCCTGTATCTTGTACCAAAAAGTGGAGAGAGAAAGAGGTATTTATCTGGGTCTCTAAAACTTCAGATTGATTCCCCGTACCCCTCCTGCTTCCTTGTCCCCTTGCTCTGTGCCAGGATGGCACCAACAGCTTCCTTTGCCCTTTGGTTCCCAGCTGGCTTAGCTAACAAAAAATCAAGGGCAGGAAGTGAGCAGGGTGGGGTGTGTGTTCCTCTAACTTCTGCATTGCCAGTCATTGCGGGTTGGCTGCAAGAAACCAGAGTTTGTTTCATAGATTTTGATAATGGTTCCTTCCTTTTGCCACTTCAGGCCTGTGGATGACAGGGGCTACCAACACTGCATATTGATGTTTTTCCTAAACCCCTTTCACACCTTTACAAACACTGTTAACCCTTGAATAACACATAACATAGTTTGAACTGCATGGGCCCACTTAAACATAGATTGTTTTCTATAGTAAATACTACAGTGTTAGGGGTCTGCAGTGGGTTGACTCTGAGGATTTGGAACCGCGGATACCGAGGAACCATGAAGCGTGAGTTATACTCCGATTTTGACTGTGTGGTGGGTCAGCGCCCCAACCCCTGTGTTGGAGGGTCAACTGTAGTCTGTTTACTGAACTCTCCTTAAATTGCCAGGTGGAGTGTTCTCTGCATTTCCTGTTGGGTCATTGATACTTGCCCAATCAAAATGGAAAACAGCAAACAAAGCCTATATTCTGATAAACTTAAAATGTTTATTTCAGGGGGTAGAGTGGGGAGAAAGACAAGTTGGTTTTTGGCAGCTCTATCTTTGGAAACCTGAGTCTTCATACTTTGTAATATTTGCCCCATTAAAACTGCCTTTGGGGCTTCCCTGGTGGCACAGTGGTTGAGGGTCCGCCTGCCGATGCAGGGGACACGGGTTCATGCCCCGGTCCGGGAAGATCCCACATGCCGCGGAGTGGCTAGGCCCGTGAGCCATGGCCACTGAGCCTGCACATCTGGAGCCTGTGCTCCGCAACGGGAGAGGCCACAACAGTGAGAGGCCCGCGTACCGCAAAAAAAACCACAAAAAACAAAAAACTGCCTTTGATGGTTATTCTCATGAAATGTATTGGTACAAAAAACTTTTTTTTTTAAGAAACAACATTATTCCAGGCCCAACAGCCAGTCAGTATTCATGAATTTTAATATTTTGAAAGCTAAAGTTTTATTTCTAGAGACAAGGAAAGCATAAATCCATTGGTCCTCTTAACTAATGAAATAAGAGGCAGAAAAAAGCATTTCATTAATCACCACTGCATCGAAACTGTTTTAATGAACTGATTTTAAAGGAAATAGCTGAACAATTCCATTTTCGTGAGGCTCAAATGAGAAAACACGCTTAGAGTTTTAAAAAAGAAAAGTGTTTCTCTCCTTCCAATTAAAGAAAATTAATATTAAGGTATTTCAAATGACTATCTAAAAGCATTGTGACCAGGTATGCAGTTTCATCATGTTCTTTGGTTTTAAAGTGAGTTACTTTTGCAATGAAGGCAAGATGTATTATTCTCCTTTGCTGTGACATTTACTCCCAGCCTGTTTATACCAATGCAGCTGCTGTGAAAGTCAGTGCTTTTTCTTGTTCTTTCTTTTTTCATTCTCTTTTCATTTTAAAGGCATATATGCGAGTCATCTGACCCAGGTTGCACACGAGCTATACAGCGTATGGTTGGGGTAAAGAACATCATCTTTTGTTCAACAGTTTTTGTATTTCCTTCCAATCTTTTGCTTCTCTGGTCCTCAAATAAGGCTAATTACAAAGAAAAAAAAAGGTGGGACTGGTGGAAAGGGAGGCTTTAAAACCATTCCTTTTGCAGCAAGGAACAAAAGAGAGTACCAAGGGCATGGCTAGGCCTCAACAAAAAGAAAAGAGAAAAATCACCTAATGAGGATGTCGAGATAAGTGGTTGTGAAGAAAACTGACAAAAAAGAGCTTTTAGTCTAAAATCCATAAATAAGTGTGCATCAGATGGGTACTAGAACAGTTTTAACAAGACAGGCCATGAAAACTCTATCCCTCTATGCAAGAGTTACACGCCTTACAGAAATCTCCTTTCTTTACAAGATATTTTTCTTTCAAATATTAATTTAAAAAGAAATACTTGAAAATTAAGATGTTTTATTCATGTCTCTGAATCCATTATAGAGTGGGTACCACATAAAGGGTTGTTTTTGAGATAATTATCAATGCTGCCGGCTTCTTAGAGGTCAAAGGTTTTGCATGAACATATGAAGTTGTTCATGAAGAAAAACTGAAAAGAGGAGATTCTGACCTTGGAGACTACTGTGGCATTTTCACTTTTCAAATGGAAGAAGTAGCAGATATATTTGAAGTTTGTTAACTCTATATAGCTCTTCTTTCTGTCTTTCCTGATACGTTTGAGCCTTGCCTCCTGTTCTGAAACTAGGAGACTGGTATTGCTGTACTGGAAGCAATGATGGTTCAGACATAGAGTTACGACCTGCCTGCTTTTGGTTGTTTCCTCAGCTGGTGCAGCAATCTTTTCTAGACTGGTGGTTTAACTGGGCAGGTAAACACCCTGGCTCTGAGGTCAAGCAGATTTGGATTCAAATGATGCTCTATTACAGTCCTCCCTCTGTGTCCACAGGGGAGTGGTTCCAGGACCCCTGCGGAAACCAAGATCTGGGGCTGCTCAA
Source organism: Globicephala melas (assembly GCF_963455315.2). Classification (NCBI taxonomy): domain Eukaryota; kingdom Metazoa; phylum Chordata; class Mammalia; order Artiodactyla; family Delphinidae; genus Globicephala; species Globicephala melas. The sequence continues at coordinate 55,782,344 of NC_083324.2, forward strand.
GTCCCTTATATAAAATGGCTTAGTGAAGTCGGCTCTCCATATCCATGCATTCTGCACCCCCGGATTCTGCATTCGTGGGTATGGAGTGCCAACTACACGTACTAACTGTATTGGCCAAACTTGTCTCACTTGTAAAGATGGAGATAAAAAAATATGCCTATCTGAAAGATTTATTGTGAGAATCAAATGAGAAGATATTTGTAAAGTGATTATCGCACTGCTTTGGTGCATGGAAAACAATCAGTAAATGGTAACTATCATTATACTTATGATCTCATTGCTATGCTGAGAACCTGCACTGTGCTAAACAGTGTGGTTCACAACCCTTCCAGACTCAGTGCCACAAAGATGAATATCAGCCTCCAGATATTCATAGGCTACAACCCCCACCCCCCAAAAAGCAACCAAAAAACCCTACCTATAAATAAAAGAGAGAGAAAAAGAAAGTAGTATAATGAAAGAGTCACATGTTTACCTAAATCAGAATCCCCACCAGTTGGAAAGCTACGAAGCAGACTGTCTGGTATTGAAATACCAGAACCAACACTGCAGTTAGGAGCATGATATTTCAAAATAGTAAACATCTCTCTGTAACATTCTGAATAAAACAAAGGACAATCTTCCATGGATTTACATGATAGTTAGATTTCTGGAAAAGTCGGTGAATCTAAAAATTGTGCTAAATATACTTGGTGTTAATATGAAAAACAAAGTTATTTTTTCATCATTTTAGCTTTCATCATTATAGCTGACAAGTAACATAACTGAGTGTAATGCAACCTAAGACAGGACATCCAAGAAATAACTACACACTTGTGTTACCGAGAGTGGGTCCGGCTGCTCACCACTCAAAAGCCAATAAAGAGGCAGGGTTAGTGGAAAGGAAAGTTTGCTTTATTTCAGAGGCCAGCAACTGGGGGAGGGGAGGGCAGACTCCTGTCCAAAGGCCAACTCCCTCGACTGACAATCAGTGGGTAGAGCGTTTATAGACGGAGGGAGGGGGCTACATGCAGAAACAGCACAGTCAGCTCTGACATGTACTTCAAGCCAGCAGTGATACACCTCATAAGTAGTTATACTCTGTGACAACTTCATTAGACAATTCTCTTCCATCATGAACACTGGAGTCAAAAGTATGGTTAGAAGTAAAATAATAGCTTTCCATTAGATTAAAAAAAAATTTTCTTTTTACTAATATTTCTATCTGAGATGTCTCAGGGGTGCTCTGGACAACTCAAAGTTAGCTAGAGAAAGAAACTTACAATCTGTTATCAAAAACAGCTCAATATTCCAGGAGAACTTTGTTCTCTTAACACAGAGAGAAAACCAAATTCAGTCTTGCATCAGTTTACTGTTAATAACAAAATTCATTTACCTAATTAAACTCAATCTAATTTTAATCCTGACAATGTACAAAATTCTTTTTTCAAAGTTCCTTTTTCACAAACCTTTTAGCACTTTCTGGATCCATATTAATTTTTCCCTTGTTTTCCCATACAGAAGCCACCAGCCCTACGACAAAATTATTCTCTTTTCCCAACAAAAATATCTCACCTTTATACCTTCTCTTGCTGACAACACATATCGTACTTGCTTTATATACTGAAATGCTTCCCTTACCATTTTTACATATTACAGTTTTTAACCTTGAAAACCTTAACAAAACCAAGAAACAAGTAATTGAACTGTTATACCAGCATTTTTTGATTGGCAAACTTAAGAACATATTTCATAGCCTCTAAAAACATATATTTTTTTCATAGCACAATTTCTCTTTAATGGTACAAGATGTTTGTTTAATAAACCTAAGCCCTCTTTCCTCTCTCTTTTTTCTTTTTTCTTGGCTTGAAGTTTTACTAATTTACCCAAGGCTGAAGTCTCAGGCAAAGTGGGCTGTGTTTGTATTTTAAAGACACGATAAAAGTTAACTTCAAGCTTTATCCTAGGCATATTTTTGTTCTCTCAGGGTCAGAATTCTGAAAACAGTATTTTATCAAGCTAGCTTTCTCTAACTGCATATGCAAAAAGAACCAGTTTTGGAGTTTCAAAAGAGTTTCATCTTAACCAATTTTCTCCAGAGTCTAAAGAGTACTGTTGCCATACATTGGTTAAAAAAAAAAAAAAAAATCTTTTCCTTTAGTCATAGTTTTATAGCTAAAATTTTTCTTAATGAATTGAACCTGAATTTCCCATTTTACAAAAGGCAACAAGAATACCAGTCACACAAATGCAATACACACTCACACACCCGAAGACAGAACTGTCACAAACCCTCCAGAGGATGACTGATACAGAGTCCCAGACAAACACTTCCCAACACAAATGGGCCTTGACGTCAGACACAAGTCAGAACCAATTAGGAATACACCCAAATGACACTCAGTGCTCGCAAAGGGTCCTCAACATCAGAAACACGTCAGACCAATTGGCAAAATGCCCAAATAGCACCTCATGCTCAAAAGAGAAGTTTTCCAGACGCACACCAGTGCACTTACTCAGTCTTGGAGCTCGTCAGCTCGTCCAGAGGCATCTTTCCGTTCCACCAAGGAAAAGCGTACGTTGGCAGCCAGTGCCGAGCAGGGGAGAAACAGGGAGGAACCCTGAAACAAATGGTTTCAGCAGCTGCTAGGAATGTCCCCACCTAACCCCTCTCAGGGCAGGGCCAGTGAGCCATGAGCCGAGGACTCCTCACCGCCTTCCTGCCACATCATCATGGCGGCCGCTCTGCTTGGGAAAACCTGGGAGCCAGATATCGCGAGATCCCAGCCTCACTTTTGGCGCCAAAAGCTGTTAGTGAAAGTGGATCCAGCTGCTCCTGCTCAAAAGCCAATAAAGAGGCAAGGTTGGTGGAAAGGAAAGTTTGCTTTATTTTGGAGGTCGGCAAATGAGGGTGGGGGGGCAGACTCCTGTCCAAAGGCCGACTCCCCCCACTGACAATCAGTGGGCAAGAGCTTTTATAGGCGGAGGGAGGGGGCTACATGCAGAAACAGCAGTCAGCTCTGACGCTCATCTTGAAATTGGTCATCCACCAATGGTCAGACTACCATCATCTTGATTGCTTTAAGTACAGTTAGTCTTTAGTTCCAGTGTTGGTTTGTTCCCGTTTCTTTGAGGCCAGCTTTTGGAATTGTGGCAGCTTATGTCATGGTCATGATGTAGTTAACTTCTTCCACCTGGTTTTAGTCTCTATAAGACAGCTCACAGTCTCTATCTGAGCTCACAGCTCAGAATATTATCTATAGCCCTTGAAAAGGAACTAAAGTCCTTCACTTTGCTTAATGACTAAACTATTATTATTTAGTTTTATTGGACTGTTTTCCTTTGTTTCTGCATTTCTCTTTTTTTTTTTTTTTTTGCGGTACGCGGGCCTCTCACTGTTGTGGCTTCTCCCGTTGCAGAGCACAGGCTCCGGACGCGCAGGCTCAGCGGCCATGGCTCACGGGCCTAGCTGCTCCGCGGCATGTGGGATCTTCCCGTACCGGGGCACGAACCCGTGTCCGCTGCATCGGTAGGCGGACTCTCAACCACTGCGCCACCAGGTAAGCCCTTATTTTTTAATTCTTAAAATTAACAACAGGTGTTCATTTAAGATAGAGAGGTTGTGATATTGTAATTTATTAAAGGAAATATATATTTCACTTTAGTCCCCTCCCTGGCACAGAGCTCCTAAATAAAATTCTTGGAATTTCCTGTGATGAGAGCTTTAAAGGTGTCTTTTGCTATGTTAACGAGTGACTTTTGGAAAGCCCTCCCACCTAAGGATGGGAGATGGTTGCTGGTGGAGCCAACGCAGTGATGAGAGGTTTGGAGCTTTCAGTCCCACCCCCGAGCTCTGGGGAGGGGAGAGGAGCTGGAGGTGATTTAATCACGGGTGAATCATTACCTGTGGCCAATAATTTAATCAGTTGTACCTGTGTATTGAGGCCTCCATAAAAAACCAAGAGAGCTTCCCTATTTGTGAACATGTGGGGGTCTGGGGAGGGTGGTGCACTCGCAGAGGGCAGGGAAGCTCCGAGCTCCTTCCCACAGACTTTGCCTGTGTGTCTCTTCCATCTGGCTGTTCCTGAGTTGTATCTTTTCACAATAAACGGATGACCTAGTAAGATGTTTCTCTGAGTTTTCTGAGCTGCTCTAAAAAATTAATCAGACCCAAGGATGGGCGGGGCCTGGACTTGCTTTTAGTGTCTGATGTTGGGGGAAGGGTAAGGATGGCCGTCCTGCAGGACTGAGCCCTTGACTTGTGGGATCTGACACTCCCTCCAGGTAGATTGTGTTAGAGGTGAGTTGAATTGTAGGACACCCTGGTATTAGAGAGGTACTTGGTGGTGTGGAATAAAAACACACATGTTGGAATTGGTGTGGAAATCTTAGAGGCTGAGGGAGATTTGACGCACACAGAAGAGGAGGTGTCAATGTGACCTTGGAGGCAGAGAGTGGAGGGATGAGGCCACAAGCCAAGGATGCAGGCAGCCGCCAGAAGCAATTCTCCCCTTGAGCCTCCAGAGGGAGCACTGCCACGTTGATGCCTTGATTTCTGCCCAGTGATACTGATTTTGGACTTCTGGCCTCCAGAACGTGAGGGAATAAATTCCTGTTGTCCTGCACCACGAAGTTTGTAGTAATTTGTTACAGCAGCTGTGGGAAACAAGTAAAACTAACATATTAATTATGGTAAATGTGTTTCAGGTTCTCACTTTGGGACAACTAAACTGGTCCGTTTTGCATAGTCACATGACTATGACTACATGAAAGCCAAGCAAAGATGCTAATCTTCTAAACAAAGAGGCACCAAGGGAGAGACTGGACCTGGGGACTCACAGGACTGAGAGAATCACGAAGACATTCTGCACTGGGTTTGCACTGCACTATCTTCAAGACCTTAGAAAATTCTCATTAAAAGTTACAATGCTGACTTTGTTAAAAATACCGTGGTCCCGGGGAGCACAGATGCCTGCAAGAAGCTGGCTCAAAATTGGCAAGAAGAGCACAGCAATGAATAGTCCTTGGTCTGTGGTCCAGAGCAAGTTGGGGGCTGAAATGGCAAATGACAACCAGGGAAGATCTAGGAAGGTCTGAGCACTTCTCAGGTTCCTGGGGGAAAGAAATAGAGTCAGTATCTGGATTTCCTGAGATCAAACAGAGTGAGACTCAAACTACTGTGATTTGGCATTTAAAGGAAGTGTGACACGAAAACAAACTGAAATTTTAAAATCATAGTCCTTATAAAGCTTGGAAAAACATGCAGCACAATGCCTCATTATACTAACAAAGGAGCTGAGGCTCACAGGAATCATCAGAGTCTCAGTTTCCCTGTCTTTAAAGTAGGAAAGGTGGACAAGATCTTCTTAAGTAATTCTAAGTGGTGGAGGGAATGGCTGCTGGAGGGCAGTCAAGTGTTTGCTGCAAATTGTGCTGAGTATCAGCCTGCTTTCTGATAAAATATTAAGGTTGGGAATATTTGCCTCACAGCTAAAATTTACTATTTGTTTCTGAGGCTTTTGCTGCCTGTGTTTCTGTCACTTCTTTCTTGATTGTACAACAGCCCCAGCCTTCTGACAAACCTGCTTTGGAAACTGGCCAAGAAATGCTAGCTTGCTCCCAGGGCCGAGAGATGGCATGTCACTTTCTCATCTGGAAAGAACGACTCTAGAAAAGGCCATTTCTCCTTGTATTATCTATTGGTCCACCAGCCACCTTTAGGCCAAATCTGTCAGCCTTCTGTGTGTCTGCTCCAGGACCAGGCCTGAGCCTGAAACTTCTTTTGTACCAGGGAAACTTCCAGATCAGCCCCACACTCCTCACTTGGCTTCTCCGTGGGCAATAAAGCAGCAAGTTCCATCACCGATGTCCAAATGGCAAATGAGAAGTGATGGTTTGAGTAGAAGGTACTGTCTGGAAAAGAAGAGAAAGGCAGCGCTTGTGACAGAGCTGTTCACACTTTCCCTGCACAGCTGGGAGACATTAGCTGGATTTCCCCAGACTGGTCTGCTTTCTGGCACCGGTGAGTTAAAAACCCCCCAGAGCCTCCAAGTTTAGCTGGACTTCTATCATACACATTTAGCAGCTAAATCACCAAAAGTCGCTTTCAAATATTCATGCAAAGCTGCATCTTTACCCAAGGTCAGGAGTTCAATAGAAGTTAGCAAAAAGAAAAAAAAGGAATGGGAGGCAGAGGGCAAGAAAACAAAGAGAAAATATGGATAGATTACCTTGGTTCAAAAGCTGCTTTCTTTTCGAGGGAGTTTGTGCTCAGGAAGGTAGATAAAAGATAGTTCTGCAATAAGTAGGGTGTAATATACAGTAGGAGAATGAACACAAATAATATTTCTATGTATGTTGATTTCTACTCCTGCCACCCTACTGAGTGGATGGTAAGGAGGTTAAGCATTTGAAATTCAGTAAATAAATAACCCACATTTCAGGATGCTTTCTTTACTACACTTATATCCAGCAGTCTGGTCTGCCTCTATCAAAGGCTGTCAACTGATTTTATACAAAAGTTATATGTAAAATCTGTTTAACACAAAAAATGTTTAGTAGCAAAATATGTGTAGCAAATATTGCTTTTGTCAAAGCTATCTTAAATCAGACACCAGAAAATGTTTTTTATGAATACCTTTTAAATCTTGTGTTATTTGCATAGTGGAGGGGAAAAATCCAAAACACAGCCTCAGAATAGAAAAGGCTGGATTCCAGCCCTACCTCACAGCCAAGTAACAATATTTTCAGAGTGTCCTATAACTATGGGGCACAGCATCCTGTTCCCTTCACTTTAATGGGAACTTAATTATGAAAAATTCTACTTTTCTCAATATCAAGTGTTCTATTAACAGCTTCTGATCGCATAGTCAGGTGCTATCTCTGGAACTTTTATTTATACCTCACCTTATTCCAACAGAAATCCCAAGTTGCTCTATGGGCCAGCTTATAGGACTTTGATATAGCTTTCAGATTTTAAATGTTTTTCTGAATCTATACAGCAATATCAGAATGGATTTTGAAAGTGTCAGCTCTGATTTAAAATGGCTTAAAACAGGATTGTGTCTAGAAATCTTCATTTATAGCTTGTACCTAAATAATTTAATCCTGCTCACTTAAATGATCTATGTATTCCCTTCTGCCCCAACGTATATAAAAATTAAAAAAAGACAAACATCCTTCCACATGTTAATGATATAATCTTAGTATTACAATATAAGAATGGCCTCAAGAGTAATGACACCTGCTGGCAAATTCCCAATTTAAGTAAAAAGAAAAAAGAATTCTGTCTCAAAAAAGACAATATTTTAGCATTTAGATCTGTGGTTTCCCTGTTTTCTAGAGCCGGGGGCTCATGAGAGCAGAGCTAGAAAGACTGAGGCAAATGGAAACAGCTCCAGCCCACCCCTCAAAGAGCAGCACTTTCATTGGTGGTGGTTTTATTTATTGGACTTCTACATAAAATTCAATTAAAGAAAAGGATTTCTTTTTAAATTCTTATTTTATATTGGAGTATAGTTGATTTACAATGTTGTCTTAGTTTCAGGTGTACAGCAAAGTGATTCAGTTATACGCATATATGTATCCATTCTTTTTCAAATTCTTTTCCCATTTCTTGACCAAAAAACAAAAAAGAATGAAAAACAAACACAAAAGCCTGATCTAGGTGGAAAGAGGCAAACCAGGAGCCATGAGAGCAGATCTTGCCCATGGAGTTTTTTGGCCCGTCATTAAATTTTTAAAACCATGTTGCCAATATTTAAAGACAAGTCATTTTACACAAAAATCTGGATCTCTTGACAACTGGGGAGGTCTGAAAACACTGGGATCCCATTCCCACAGATAACTGGGTCTGGGTAACCCCCTTTAGAAAGTCACACACCCTCCAGTTCACCAGGTCCCCACACATCTGTTGACCAGAGTGAAGTATTCTGTAATTAGAGTGTTCTGAGAGTATAGTGAAAGAAACAATAGAGGATGTGTCCTGACCGTACCAGACAGCACACAGCTCTCTACCCTCTGGTGTGTTGCCCAAGATGCATGCCTGCTCAAACTCAAGCTTTGTGACTTAGACAAATTGAGTCTTTAAGGGACAGAACGCAGCAGCTTCCACCAGGGCGTGGTTCAGCTTCAGACAGATTGGGGGTTTGGCAGCCTTATGTCCTTGGTAGCATTTTGTGAAGAGAGGCTGGCACTACCTGGGTTAACTTCAGGTAGAATCAGGAGGACATCAGTTTCCTATCACATACCAAAGGATGACTGATTGCAACTCTGCTTTTATCTAACAGCCCAGACATCTTCCTCCCTTCTCCACCCTACAGTGATCTCAGAATCACAACTGAGATGAGTCAATACAGGAGGGTTGTGTAAAGAAGAGCTTTTCCAACCTGTTTGTACCATGACCTGCAGTACAGAATGTATTGGGCCACATGTACACACAAACTCACACGCACACAAGTTTTGTGTTCTAGCACTTGCCCTTGCTAAGTAAAAATATCCTATTTTGTATTCAAATTTATTGTTTCATTTTTAAAAGTGCTGTTTCTGACCTAGTGTACTGATTTCACAGTCCTTAGTAGGTCATAATCTGAAGTTTGAAAAACATGGTTTAAGAGACATCCTGTTAACTATTTACAATAGCCAAGACATGGAAGCAACCTAAATGTCCATAGACAGTTGAATGGATAATGACGATGTGGTACATATATACAACGGAATATTACTCAGCCATAAAAAAGAATGAAATAATGCCATTTGCAGCAACATGGATGGACCTAGAAATTATCATACTTAAGTGAAGTAAGGCAGACAGAGAAAGACAAATATATGATATCACTCATATGTGGAATCTAATTTAAAAAAAGATACAAATGAACTTATTTACAAACAGAAGCAGACTTATAGATATCAAAAACAAACTTATGGTTACCAAAGGGGAAACGTTATGGGGAGGGATAAATCAGGAGCTTGGGATTCACATACACACACACTACTATATATAAGATAGATAACCAACAAGGACCTGCTATATAGCACAGGGAACTCTACTCAATATTCTGTGATGACCTATATGAGAAAAGAATCTAAAAAAGAATGAATATATGTATATATATAACTGAATCACTTTGCTGTACACCTTTACTAACACAACACTATAAATCAACTATACTCCAATAAAATTAAAATATTAAAAAAAAAGAGAGACATGCTGTCAATTTATCTCCTAGATTTTTAAAGTTCTCTCTCCATGGTAGTGGTCATAAGAAAATAACGTCTATGTGATATTATTTTAACTCCTTATAGAGATGCTAAAATTGAATTATGAATTAATATTTTACCCTTGTCTTTCATCAAAGGCTGAGATAAGATACAGCCATATTCATGCACAGTATTCTTTGCAGGGTTGTATTCTTGATGTGTTCCTCTTGGAGTTCAAGAAAATTTTGGTCGTGACTGGTATACAGTATTTTACTATGTGATTATTATGGAATAACATCTTTCATTTCCTGTTTTTCCATGACCGTTAGGAAACTTAAAACTTTAATACACGTCTGCTGTAGCTTTTCTTAACCTGGATTTTCTAGTTTGATTATTTCTTCTCCATCTCTCCAAACTCACTGTCTTTGCCATTATCAGTTCTCATCTAAATTACCGCAATAGTTACTAACCACTGTCCCTACTTCCTCTACTTCTTATCCTACTCCACACTGTTCTGGAGTGATTTTTGCAAAACACAGATGTGCTGATCTAAAACACAAAATGACCTCCCCCATGCTTCACATGTTTCCATGGTGCCCTTCAGGGTCACCTCCACGTGCTTTGACTGGAAACTAAGTTAGGTAAATATACTTATATAATATTATAATTTGTAGTACTTCAAAAGCATAGATAGAAAAAGAGGAAAATGTCTAAAGGGCAAGTAAAGAATATGTGGTTCTAGACTGTTTTATTTATGACTACATATTATTTTTTTTAGTAATGTACATATAGAAGCACATAAAGTTGATGCTTATAGAACTAGGAATGATCTGACTTACTCAACAAATGAGAGACATCTAGGTATGGATCTTAAACTGGTGGCTCATAGGCCAAATTCAGCCCTCAGCCAGGCTTAGCTTCTCATGTTCAGCATTTTAAAATTTGCCCCTTGAATACCTTCACATAGACGTGTGCTGACTGCTGTACCACTCCTGACTGCCCTACTCATAGCCCATCACATTCATTTCAGTGACCTGCAAGACCCCAATGGCTTTAGAATTTATCATTCTTGATAGAAAATTAAAAGATCAAGGAGAGGTGATCAAATGGGGTCCTTCTCATCATAATCTAGTTTGTCTCCCAAATACTGGTGTTGCTTCTCCTTCTCATATTCCGTCCATGTTTTATTCTAAATGTGCCTGAAATCCCAGAGGAAAGAACTGTCTTCCTACCAGTCTAAATAAATAAGTAAACAAACAAACAAATAAAACCTTAGGTAATGTAGTGAGCACAGCATCACTGATCAGGTGGTGAGACTGAAGCAGGAGGGGTGAGCTATGCAAAGAGCCAGGCAAAGAAAATTCTAAGAGAAGAAACAGCAAGTGCAAAGGGCCTGCAGCAAGAAAGAGGCTGGTGTGTTAGGTCAGTGTGACAGAGGCTCAGTCAGAAAGAACGAGAATGGCTGTGATGTTAAAAACATTGCCAGGGGTTGCAATGTGAAACACCTCTAGACCACAGTAAGGAGTCTGGGTGTTAGTTAAGCAGTGGTAAGAACCCTTTTAAGAGTTTTGAGTAGGGGGTGTTGTAGTATGATTGTAGTTTTGACCACTGGGCAAGAATGAATCATAGGGGAGCCAAGGAAAGAAGCTGAGAACACTGCTAGGAGGCCACTGCCGCACACGAGGTGAGGGATGCTGGTAGTTAGACCAGGTGCGGTGGTGGAGGTGGAGAAAGTGGGTGGATGTGCGTGAAACACGTTTGGAGGATGAATTGACAGGAATTGCTGGTTGGCTGGTGGTGAAGGCACTGGAGAAGTAGTATTCAAGGATGATTCCCAGGTTTCAGGCATTATTAACTGAGTGGGCGATGGTATGGGAAGGCAGGGGATGAATGAGGTCATGTGGTGGTGAGTGGGAGAAGGGAAGGCCTGACTCCTTCTGTGCATGTCCAGTTTGAAACCTATTAGCCATGCACTGAAATGGGATTCGGAGGAGAAGCTCCTCACTGGAGACAGATCAGCACTGGCTAAAGTTGGAACTTCAAGCCTTAGTCAGAGTGTAGACAGAAAAGAGGAGGAACCCAACTGAAGGTCAGTGATCCTCCAATAATAGGAGTTGGAGTAAAGCAAGAGGAACCAGGAAAAAGTCCTGAGGAGGAACAGCTGGACAGGAAGAAAGAGCACAGGGAGAGTGTAATGTCACCAAAGCCACACAGGGAGAAGACGTCGTCACACTGTTGAATGATACTCAGAAGACAAGGAAGGTGAGGATGAAAAACAGCCGTAGGGCATCACCTAGTGTGGGTCCTTGGTGACCTGAACAGAACAGTTTTGGTGACTGGTGGAGTGGAAGACAGTTGGAAAGAGGTTGAAGAGAAAGTGTGAGGAGAAGAAAGTGCTGATGGTATAAAAAGGGAGTACCTGAGCTTCTCAGTAAGTAGCTCTGCATCTCTGCTGTGAGTTCCTTGGATAGCTTAAAGCAGCATGAAAATATGAATTTGGGGAATATGGTTTCAGCGTTTGTCTTACTTTCAGGGCCCCTTTCAATTTGAGGAAGTCACCCCTTCCCTTGGTTGAGTCACTACTGATGTTTGTCAACCAACTACTCTTTTCAGAGACAGTTTTCCAACTTGGCTGTGGTCATTCCACTCGTCCATGTACTTCAGGGCTCAAGGTCATATCAAGATGGTATGTTGGAGTCTGTACAAGTTTAATTGATTTAAAACTTGGACTTGGTAAGAGAGTCTCTTGAGATATAACACCTCCCTCCCCCTGGCAGGATTGGGGATGGGAAACAAATCATACACAGCAAATATCATTTATACCATTCTAACATGTTCATAGCATGTTCACAAAATCCTAACAAAGGGATGGAGAATGCACATGTGACAGGGAAGGTCATAACATGGGAAATATACAGTCATTTTAAGAATAGATGATCCAATAAGGAAGTTGTGGGTAAGTTACTGACCCCAATGTTCATTTTTAATTTGAGGAGATATCAGTATTTAGAATTTCAATATCTAAAACTAAAATGAATTCTGTACCTCTACACAGGAAAAAAAATTACTATTATTTTGTACTTGTCAGTATCTAAGCAACAATTCTCTTCTCTGTTAATCATGAAGGAGTTGCATATCTCATTGCAATTGCAGAGTTGTAATAGTCTTTTATGTCCTCATTTTAGAAATTCTGGATCCAGCCAGAACATCGCAATTTAGCCCCAAACACAAATTGAGTCCATTTTAAGCTAAGGGAGGGATCTTGTGTCTTGAGCCTCTGATGATTATAGTGTAGAATCATAGAAGCTTCCACTAGAAGGAATCCCAAATTTACCCTTAATGAAAGTGTCCACCTAAATAACAGGGGTCTTTCAAATCCTGCTTGAAAATTGTGTCGATGGTGTGCTTACCATCAGAGCCAATATCATTTTGAAACAGATCTCACAGAAAATTACTATGATTTCAACTCTATTCTCATCACAGGTATCACAACACTCAAATATTTAAAGCACATGACAAAGTCTCTCCATTAAAATATTCTCTCTTCAAGGCAAATAACAATAGCAAATAAGTGTTACCTTCTTGTTGAATATTTACAATGTGTGCCTGTGCAAATTGTTTTACATGTTTTATCCCATTTAACATTCACAGTTCTGGCCTGAGGTGGTTGTGGCCAGCTCTATCTGTCTTCATCTCTCTTGCCTGCCCTCCTGCCGCAGACGATAGCAAATCAAATGCTCTTTCTCATAACCTCTCTTGCAGCGAGAGAATTGTTTTGGTCAAGGAGACACAGAGGAAAATCTGCCAAGGGGATCCTGGGAAGACATTTCCTCTTTCTTGAAGGGAGAGGGTTATTTTGGGGGGTGTTTCTCTTCCTCATTCCCCTGCCCGCTCTCACTGCTTCCAACTTGAAACTTGGACTTGAAAGTGTGAGAATGAGCTGTCTGAGGCACTGCTGCCATTTCAACAGGGGTAGGAAAATCAAGGAAGGCACAGAGGACCTGCAAGCCTCCCATCAGGAAGCTGCTGGGGCAGCCCGAGAACTGCTCATGCCTTTATGGACTGAGCCAAGGTTAGCTTGCTCTTCAGTCACCTGAAGCCACTTTCACCCTGACTGATTCAGTGGGCAGGGTTAATATCCTCATTTCACAAATGACTTGAAACACACAGGAAGATGAATATTCTGAGGCTGCCCCGAGGGCAGAGTGCAGAACCCTGACTCAATCACATAGACTCAGAACAAAAACATCATCTCCTCCAGTTCCCTGAATCAAAATTTTCAGGTCCTGCTTTATGCAGCCTCATACTGTCATAATTTGTTCTCTCAGTACTGTATCTCTCCTTTGAGATTCTTGGGAATTTCCTGGCGGTTCAGTGGTTAAGACTCTGTACTTCCACTGCAGGGGGCACAGGTTCAATCCCTGGTCGGGGAGCTAAGATCCCACATGCCCTGCAGCGCGGCCAAAAAAAGAAAAAAAATTCCTTATTTGTCCTTTGAAATTCTTGGAGCAGGCAGAGTCCCTCCATAATGTGACTAGTGTAGACGCCAGCCATCACATTTGGAACATGCCCATAAACATGGGCTGGAATTTCACAAGCTTCTACTCACCCTCATACTGATTCATGTTAAGGTTTATTATTTCTGCAACTTCCCTCTGACCTTCCAATATCTATATAATGGAAATAATTTTAGAGAATTAAAAGGAGTCGTGTAAGAAGCATCTCCTTTCATCATTTGCCTTCATACATACACACGGGCTAATGTAGAATTCTTTTTTTTCCAGCTTTATTGAGATACAGTTGACATATAACATTGTATAGGTTTCATACACATATATAATGCAAAATGATTACAGCAATAAGGGTTGTTAACACCTCCATCACCTCACATAATTACTGTTTCTTTTTCGAAGTGAGAGCATTTAAGATTATGCTCTAAGCAAATTTGAAGTATATAATACAGTATGAACTATAGCCGTCAGGCAGTACATTAGGTGCCCAAAACTCATTCATCTTATAGCTGGAAGTGTACACCATTTGACCAGCATCTCCCATTTCCCCCACACTCAACCCCTGGCAACCAACATTCTGCTCTTTTTTTCTATGATTCAGCTTTTTTAAAAGAGTTTTTAAATTTCATTTTTATTTTATATCAATGTATAGTTGATTTACAATGTTGTGTTACTTTCAGGTGTACAGCAAAGTGATTCAGTTATATATATATATATATATATATCTCCACTCTTTTTCAGATTTTTTTCCCATATAGGTTATTACAGAATATTGAGTAGAGTTCCCTGCATGATCCAAGTTTTTCAGTTTCCACATATAAATGAGAATATTTAGTATCTGTCTTTCTCTGTCTGACTTTTTTCACTTAGCACAGTGCCCTCAAGGTTTATCCATGTTGTCACAAAAGGCAAGATTTCCTTCTCTTTTATGTCTGAATAATATTCCATTATATATACAGATCTCCCTTGACTTACAGTCGGGTTATGTCCCAATAAACCCATCATAAGTTTAAAATATAGTAAGTCAAAAATGCACTATTTACCATGACACTCCGTCTAACCAGTTATTTTTGGACCCTTAACTGCTGATATGCCCAGAACACATATGACATATGAATATGTCACACGGGTTAGAATTGAGAGCTATGTTGGAGCCAGTGACCAAGCAGAAGGAAGGAAGGAGTAAAGCCAAGATCTGTTGCAGTTACAATTTCCTTTGATCACTCAGTCTTTCCTCCTTTCACAGGAGGAGAGCATAGAAGGATATATTTCTAGCCACATCTTTTAGGTTTTTCCCAATACTGAGTTCTCTTTAATATGTTATCCTGATTCCTACTATTTTCATAGGAATCAAAATTAGTCTCTAAGGTCTGGATTTTCTGTTTCCCCTGATAACACATTACTTTTTAAAATCTAAACTTAAAGAATTTCACTAGGTCTTCATGAGTACCTAATTGCCCTGAGATTAGCTATGGGGTCAATTCTTTACATTGGATTTCAGAACCTGTAAGTGTGAATCCATTTGCTCTTTATCATCACTTTAATCAACTCTAATGACTTGTGTTTAATTATCCTACTTCTTCTCCCATGAAGAGCCTATTCTAGATTTTGGCTCACTCACTGCAAGATTAGAAAAGCCCTTTAGCCTAAAATTCTAAACAAGTCTGAGATAAGCATGTCTAGAGTTCAGCGTTACCAAAAGAACTTGTCATAGCTAAAACCAGGAAGAGATTCGGAAATTATGCTTTGTAAAGAGCGTTACTATTATCTGAAGTGTGTTCTCTTAACTGGTAAAGATGATGTCAAATAAGGAAAACTATGATATGAGTTTCTCTGAGAACATATTCAGAAATGTTTTATTGCTCTGAATTTAATCTAATTGAGCACTGTAGAATTTGGACATTGTAGAAATGTCTTCTTCATTAATGAGATTTACAACTTAGTTTGCCTCCCCAGTAGAAGGAAAAATGGTTACTATTGACCTAGTTGAAGAAGAAACCAGAGTTTGAAGCTACTCATCTGAAGCCTTAAGCTAATAGAAACACAGGTAACTATGGAAACAAAATGATAGCCCATCATTGTTAGAATATTACTGGCATCATTTATCTTAACAAATTTTATGAGTTAAACCTCTTAGAAAAGACAAGTGTTACATTCTTTGAAGTTGGTGTTCAGTTTCCAATGGGCCATAGTTGAAGAGACTTGTCACAAGACCCACCACCCACTTCCTTCCGATAGGCACTCAGATGAAACTATTTGCTGGACATTATTTATTAAAACAATCTCTAACATCTTGATCTAGGCTGCCAGGACTCTGTGCCACCCCAAGAATATAAAATCAAAATCAGGCATTGCCACAAAAGTGAAAACAATTGCCAGTGAGTAGGAAGAATGACCAAGTTCTACTAAATTTTAGCACGAGGCATTAGAGAATAAAAGGTGAGGAAAGTATTGGTAACAGTACTGTGAATTCACTCCCAGTCCTCTTCCAAATAGTGCCAAGTTCCAGGGAAAACCTGTACATTTGCCAGATACAACTCTTATGTATTCTTGAATGGAGTGGAAATTGATGCAACTTCTTTGGAGGACAATTGCCTTTGAGAATTTCATTTTTAGTAGTCTGTGCAACATATATAATCCACATGTTTTCAAAATTGTGTATGACATTCATAAGAACAGATTGAAAGCAGTATAAATATGTCAGTGGAGGTTCACTCAATTATGGTACATTCACACAGTGGAAGGCTATCTATCCTTAAAAAGTGTGAGCTGCAATGAAACAATCTTCAAGATGTTTTAAGTGAACAAATAAAATACATAACTTTCTCCCCCTTCCTGGTATATATTTACATTGAATTTCTCTGGAAGGTGACACACAGACAGATGACAGTGCTTCTAGAAAGGGAAACTGAGAGGGTGGGGAACAGGGCAAGGAGGAAGAATTTCATCCTACCACACAAGAGTTTAGATTTTTAACATGTTTATGTATTGCTAATTTTAAAAATTAATTTTTAAAATGGATGCATTGCTATATTCACAGTATCTGTGACTTTTATCATCAATGGAAATCCCATTTCTTATTATATCACAGTTGTTTCAGCTACCTGGAAATTGCGAAGTTCAACAGCATTAGAAATTAGAGTTGTTATTAAATTAGATACTAGATCTTGTTATTTGTGTGCTAATAAACATAGATAACTACCATAAATTGTATTTTAATAACATTTGGTTAACTGTATGTTAATATAAATATTTTCTTTTTATGCCTTTATTTTATTCCTTTAGAAGTGTTATTCTGAGAAGTCTACAGGCTTGACCAGATTTCCAAAAGTTCGAGGGGACAGAAAGATTAAGAAAGTCTAGAGTGATGGGCATTTCCTGAAAGATGTGTGACTGACATAGGTCTCTCCTTCCTTCCTCCTCCACCCCCCAAAAAACCCTGGAGGAAACCGGGGCACTGAAAGGACATGCGAATGGGGACCAGGTGGAGGGTGACCTGCAGTTCAGCCTTGGGAGAGGCGTGTCATCACTGCTCCTACTTCTCACCACACAGCCTCGGAAGAGTCATTGCAAGCCTGAGGGCCATTTTGAGATTAGCAGCCACAAAAGAAGCCCAGATGGCTGGCTTGGCCCTAATGCCAAGGTATCAAAAAATTGCTGAAGTGTGGATGGACTCAGAACCAGAGTGTGGACTCACCATTTTCTCCTGCTCCAAAGCAGCAGACCAGTGGGTTACAGCCCCAGACCCATTGGGGTCAGTGGTGATGCCTGGAGGGCTGTGCTCTGGGGCTCCTCCCTCCCCTCTGCCTAAATTCACCAGAAAGGGTACTAGCCATGATGTGACCTACACCCCGCACAATGCCAGCGTGTTGCCAAACCCCCAGGGGAACAGCCTTCATAGCCCGAAATGCATAGACACTTGAGGAGTGCAGTCACTATAGAAACACACACTGCGTGTGTGAGGCAGATTTATGGATCAATGGATCCATACTTTAAAGTGAGACTGAAATCCACAGAAATCTGACATAGGATATGTAGAGTTGAAGTCCCAGTAAGTAGAAGAAAGCTTGCCCACTGTCAACAGTGACAAGTTGGTCAGTAATTTGCTGTAAGTCCATGATGAAAACTGAAATATTGATAAAGTTACTAGTAATTCTTATGAGGGCCCAGAGTCATAAAAACCAAGTAAGCAACCAACCAAACAACAGCAACAACCACAGTTAGTATCAGTCAGGAAGGGCCTCTTGGAGCAGAGCTTTGAACCAAAGCTTTAAGATGGACAAAAATAAGGTTTGGTAGAGGGGAAGTGAGGACATTCAAGGCAGACAGACAATATGCATGAAGGCACAATACGTTTTCTGGACAGAAAACCCAGACTTGGAAGAAGCAAGCAGATTCATCTGGCTTGAGCTGAGAAAGTATTTAGAAGCATGAGGAAAGGACAGAAAATTGATGTAGGTTATTGAATAAAAGATTAAGGAGTTTTACATACTAGGCTGAAGGTAGCCACTAGAGATACTTAAGCAGGCAATTGACAGATATCCATTGTACTACACTGATATGTAGGAGTTTGTAAAATACACATCAAATCACATTCACAGACTTCCTTTTTAAATCTGCCCTCATTAATAACGTCTTCTGTGCTGTTAAAGTCTGGAGGCATCACCAATGCTCCGATGGATGACCTGGTGGGAAACAGGAGTTTCAGGGTTTCATGATAATGTATTTGGGATTTTGTAGTCCTTCTTAGCAAATTTCAGTTTCCAGAAAAGTCATCCTGAAAAAGAGTGCTCTTAGGATTTTTATATAATCATTGACACAATAAATGTCGTGGTCAAGATGTTAGGATAACTAGTATTTTTGACAAACTGAACATGAAAAAGTATTCTTTGTCAGTCAGTTAGGTTATTTTCTGTGCTTATTAATGATTTCAGGAATCCTTATTGTGAATTGAGGGTAAGATTAGAAGTGTGGTTAGAAGTTTTTTTTAACAAGGTGCTGTTGTGTTGTATCTATGATGTCTACGTATTTTATGTCTTCAAATCCTCACATAAAAAGGGGCCCATATACTTATTTACTACTTCATTCACTTCATACAGTTTATAATCTGATATTTCCCAGATTTGAATGCAAAAGTTTAATTGTTTGTATGTTTGCTTGTTTATTCTTTAAACTAGGATTTTGGTAAGAATTGGATGTTAAATAATTTGCAATTATTTTCTTGGATAGGGTTTTGTTTTGTTTTAAATTTATTTTTATCCCATAGTACCTACAAATAATTTTAGTTATCAAAGATTTTTTTGTTCAGCAGAACAAAAATCCACCAGTCTCTTGATTCCTCTTTCACAGTTCCTCACAATGGGGCCCAGAGTAAATCATTTTCAACTTTTTTTGTTGTCTCCTCTGACATTTACATCAGAATTTTAATATAATGTATACAGCCTTTTTCTCTTGATTCTGGCTAAGAACTAGACAAAATCACTGTTGCCCAAATCATTGTCATTTTAATTCTCATTCTTTTTGATATGACCCATTTTTCTTAAGGTCTGTTTTGTCCCTATTGTTTGGACATTTCGCAGTCCTGTGCCAGACTGTAGGTTCTTTTTCATGCATTGTGCTGGCACTCATATTATTCAGTTTGGGGAAATATTCTTGTATTTCTTCTGCATCATTTTCTCTATTCTTCTTTTTCCCCTGGAACTTAGAATATTGGAACTTTAATTTTCTCTTCTTCTATCATCATGTCTTTTTCCTTGTTCAGTTTTGGTAGAGTTCCTCACCTTTGTCTTCCAAAGTTTCCACAGAGTTTATATATTTACTCACATATTTTAAATTGCCTTTCTATTTCCTTTAGTGGTATGCTGTTCTTGTTTTATTTGTGTAATATTCCCTTATCTCTCTAATGTTTTCTGCAACGTTTTCCTCTTCTTGCATTTTCCCTTTTTTTTCCTGTTTCTGCTTTTCCACTTTGCTTATTTCAGCCTCTCTATTTCTTGTTGGAGATAATCCTCAAATACATGGTTATCATTGGCTGTTCTTTTATGTTGAAGAGTGAGGCACTGAAAAATTGCCTGACATCTGTTTGTGCAAGGGGAGGGGGTGTGGGCTGGTGGCTGCATTGCAGGCAATAGAGAGGCCCTCTGGCTTTTTAAAGGGACCCCTCTTATCAATACTAGTGTCTTCCCTCTAGAGTTGTTTGTTTTCTCCACAGAAGGAGTTTCCAATCTCCTGTTTAGAAGGTGAGGTGATGACAGAGGAAGATAAAAAACCCAGCTGATGGGTGCTCTGGAACTGGATGGGGAAAGAAGACAGAAGGTTTCTCAGCAGTCAGGGTGTCGGTATTCACTGGGTGACATTGTTTTCAGTGCGCCACCCCTTCTACTGTCTGTCCTTGTACCTGGTATCCCTAGTCCTGAACCTGTGGTTAATATAGAGGATAAAACATGTAGTTTCTTACTAGAGTAAAAGAAGCACTCTGACAGTGCAGAACAGAAGTGAGAAGTAGAAGTCCCCATCTCTAGAACTGACCTCCCATTTCTGAGCCTTTTGCAGGTTCTGTAGACACATCTGCTTGCTTCTGTGGCCACTCTTCACACACACACACTCAGTTGCTTAGATAGGACCTTCCTTCTACCTTCTACATCATTTATGATTTGTCCATCATTTTCTGTATGTACATTTTATTTGAATTAAACATCTTCCAGTCTCATTGGCAGTGGAATTTGGTTTTTTGTGTCTTGTTGCTGTTATTGTATGGGAATGATCTTTGGAGACAAGAGGTCAAAATACATCTTTATTAGGTTAACCTTGAAATGAAAATCTCCTGGAAAGTGATTGAAGAATAGATCATTTTTGTGATTGGCGAGGACTGCATAAATTTTATATTAACACTGTCCAATAAAAGTTTTTGAGATGACCAGGAATATTCTCTTCTGGCACCATTCAATAGGGCGATTACCAGCTCACGTGGATACTGAATACTGAAATGTGGCTGAGGAACTGAATTTTTCATTTTGTTTAGTTTAAATTAATTTAAATTTTAATGTCTCCAAGTGGCTAGTGGCTATTGTATTGGACAGTGCAATTTTACATGGTAAAAAACTTGAGGAGCCAAACTAAGACTCCAGGCCAGATAGACGGCCATTTCCAATATGGCAGTAGATTTAGTCCTTTCTCACTCATAAATAATTAATGCAATTCCCAAATACTATATTCTATATTTTTATGGTATTGTGGAGATTATTTTTTGCTGAAAGTTCTATATGTCATCTATCTACAGTAAATGTCAAGAGTACTCCAATGGAATGTCCAATTATTTTTAAGAGCTTTCAGGAAAACAATTAGCAGAATCAATTACAAATAGCTCCACCAAAGTACAAATGAAATCTCCTACTGTATGAATGTATTAGCTATGTGTTAATTAAGTTTTAGAAGAAATTTGCTAAAAATAACATTTTAGTTTGAAAATAATTAATATTCAGTCCTCTTATGGCAGTTATTGAAAAAAATCTTTGTCCTCTGAGGCCCCTCCATATTCACCGTCACAAAAACATGTAACTTGCATACAGAAGGAATATTGTTTGTTCTATTTGTTATAGCCAAGGGGCATTTATCCAGAGCATCCTGGTCATTGGGTCACAGGATGAAAAGAAGGAAAAACAACACAGCTCCATTGCAGCTCGAAGAAACAGACTGTTTCTGTGGAGTCTGAGACTCGTACTGGTGTGTCTGGAGCAGGCTTCAGATGTTGTAGTAACTGGGTGTCAGGATGAGTCTTTGCTGAGTAACCCATCATAATTCCTGTTTCTGGAACTAAACACCAAGGAAACTCAGGTGAAAGCTGAGATCCACGTTACATGATGTCTATCAGCTTTCTTCGTGAGATGAAGAGTGATGGGGAGAGAACCGTTCCCAGGCTCACTTCCCTGTGTAAACTGTTGTTGAGGAGTAAACTAGAATAATGTCAGGCTGGAATTTCCATCAAATTGCCAGCTCCACACTTGGAGGGGGGTGAAAAATTACTAAAAGAGTCATTTCCTATTTGTAATAGGAAAAGCGAATCCTCTGATAAGATTACAGTCATGGACTAGCTAGATACATTAACTATTCTTCGGTAGAAAATTTTCGATCACAGTTCAGTTGTTTATAATGATAATTTTGACACAAAGGTAAACAAAATGCCAAAATTCCTTTTTGCATTGCCAGTGCCCAGTAGGGACTGTTTTGGTATGAGTCTATGTAATGTTTGTGTTAAAGCTGAAAGGCTGAATACTTGTTAGTTTCTGCAATTGAGAATATGACTAAACACCTAAATTTGGGTTACATTTTTTACCTATCATTCTACTGTGAAGAAGATTAATTGGTTGGTCTCAATAAAGGTTTATGTCTAAATTCCAGCAAAATATGGCTTAAGCATGGGTCCCTGTGCAATGTGTGTGATGTATAAATCCAACACTTGTGAACCCCAGTGTTCTCCGTGTACTGAAGGGTACTAATGACTTTAATAAGAGTGAAATGTTGTGCTTAAAGCAAACTGATTAACCTTGACAACAGAAGTGTAAACAAGAGTCTAATGAATATTAATTTTTCTTCTTTCCTGCATTAGCTATAGCTGTTGACTGATTAGCTCTGACACCTACATGGTCAAATTAACAAGCATATTTGGAAGATATTTTCCATTGTGTATAATAGCAACAATACTCCTGAACTTTGGTAGCTTGTTAATGGCAAGTTGTCATCATTTTTTAAAAATCGATCAGATTACCTTTAAAGCAATCCTAGATATTAGCTCCTCTATTGTAAAAAATGCATATTTTGGAAAGGGTGCATCTAGTTTCAATAATTTATAATGGGATTTCAGAGGCTAAACCATAATGTAATAATGATTGTGTTATTAGACTTTCATATGAGCTAGAATTACTTATAAGCAGCACTGATTCAAGGGCAGGCTGGATGTAGCCAGAGCTACCATATTGAACTAAGTGCCACTTCCCATTGTGTCCTTGCCATCTGTATCATGACATCAAAGGAGACAAGGCAGGAGCAGATGGCACCAATGGCACACAAGAGCAAAAGTCACACCCACAGCATGCTGCTGAGTAATGAAAGTGAGGGGACGCAAGGCAGAAAGCAGAAGGAAATTAAGAAAGGGTCATGGTGGAGGTGGTTACCCCCACCATCACTGCGAGAGCAGCAGCCCCACCCGCTCCAACCCCCTCTCTGGGGAAATGCTCTCCCACCGTTCCCAGCATGTGCTTCCAGCAAGGGCTGTCATGTTTTTATAGGATCCCAACCTCCCTCACCTTAGCACCTGACCCAGTGCAGACCCATTTTGCCTAGAATTTGAACTAAGAAAAAAGAGGTCTTCCTTCTCCAATGGTGATGAGAAGCACAAGTTGAGAAGCTGTGAGCTGTCAGTAGTGACGTCTCCAGCCATGAGGAGGAAACTAGCCTATGGTCAGGGAGAATGACAAATAATACAACACGACGTGAGAAACAAGGATGGAAGATACTTGAGGGTGGGTTTCAGAGGACAAAATCTCTGAAATGGAAGACACATGGAGTCAGATCTAACTGTCCCTAATCATGCAGGTAAAGGTGTAAACTTTACAGGCCATGGTCGGAACATGTAAAGACTGTGGTACCCAACCACACTGGTCAAGACTGGCCAGGGCAACACCTAGACCATTTGCTTCTTCTGATCTAAACTTGCAAAATAAGCAGGGCTGTTTCACAGTCAGTCACTTTCTCCACAATAAGGGAAACCATTTAGCTCCGGCCCAACAATTCCTGCCCCTCCCCAGGTCCACTCCATTCAGAAAGCTTCTTCAGAATGCCCAAAGTGCTGCCTTCTCTTAATCCTCTTAACTCTAGTGGAAGCCAGAAAGCTCTCATAAATTTATCCTTAGAGATCACTGGGATGTTCAGGGTCTTTGCTATGTGTCTAATGTGAGTTATCCCTGCAGAGCAGATTGGAACTGGAGAGAGAGACAGTGAGCAAGAGGGACATTCAGTGAATCTACACTGGTTAAAGTATTTTATAGTCATGATGATATTGTGATGGTAATGTGTCAAGTTCTCTACTAAATACATATATTAATCCATTTCCTTCTAGCAACAACCCTAGGAAGCAAGCACTAAAATTATCACTATGTTAGAGATGAGGAAACTGAGGCACAGGAATATTAACTTACTCAAGGTCACATGACTGATAATTGGCAGATCCTAGATGGTAACCAGGTAATCTTGTGTCTGTGTTACACCAACTCAGTATGAGGATGGGTATAATAAGGTTGATTTGCAAGTGATATCTGAATGATACTGCAAAATGAGGGCCATGAGAATTTTCTCATGGTGCAGTGAATACAATATCTGTTATTTCTGTCTGGGAACAGTCATGCCTAAGGGACACCAATATGGAATGGCAGCATAATACTGTGAAAAGAACATGAGATTGAGCTAGCAGGCTGAGATTTGGGAAGAAGAGGTGGTTTATCCCATTAGAAAAGTTTTTTTATCCCAACTGAATCTTTTTTTAAAAAAATTTTATTGGAGTATAGTTGATTTACAATGTTGTGTTAGTTTCAAGTGTACAGCAAAGTGATTCAGTTATACATATACATATATCCATTCTTTTTCAGATTCTTTTCTCATATAGGTTATCACAGAATATTGAGTATATATGTATGCTATACGGTAGGTCATTTTTGGTTCTCTCTCTCATATATAGTAGTGTGTGTATGTGAATCCCAAGCTCCTGATTTATCTCTCCCCCACAATGTTTCCCCTTTGGTAACCATAAGTTTGTTTTCGAAATCTGTGAATCTGTTTCTGTTTTGTAAATAAGTTAATTTATATAATTTTAAAATTAGATTTCACATATGAGTGATATCATATGATATTTGTCTTTCTTTGTCTGACTTTCTTCACTTAGTATGATAATCTCTAGGTCCATCCATGTTACTGCAAATGGCATTATTTCATTCTTTTTTTATGGCTGAGTAATATTCCATTGTATATACGTCTTCTTTATCAATTCCTCTGTTGATGGACATTTAGGTTGCTTCCATGTCTTCTTGGCTATTGTAAATAGTGCTGCAGGGAACACTGGGGTGCATGTATCTTTTTGAATTATGTTTTTTTCCCAGATATATGCCCAGGAGTATCCCAAGTGTATCTTAAATGGTGTGACCTTGTACCAACCATTTCACCCTTTTGGCAGTTAGTTTTCTTGTACATAGATGGCCATTTAAAAATTATAACATTCCATTATTACATGCTAGTATAGTTGGTCATGTCTATAGAACTTACTTTTATACTTGGGATTAAAAGTGAAATTTCCTGATCATTCAGCAACTGAAATTTCCCATCTTTTGGACAGATGTATAACACTCCCTCAGGGAAGTAGGCATTATAGCTATTTAAATGTTTCTTTATCCAAATGAAAGTCAAATATCCAAAAAGTCAGGGCTGGCTGGTGGGAGTGGTCCATGGGACATGGGAATTTTAGGCTTGGTGTCAAGAGCCAAGTGGATGCCTGCTTTCAGCTCACATAGTGAAAGAAGTTTTAATATTGGTAGCTTCAAGTCCACGCTTTCTGACATGGATTCTAGTAGAAAAGAAAACAGAGAAGTACAAAAATTAATTTCTGCCTGGAGATAGTTCATTTGGGAATGAGATGGCCTATAACCGAAAAGTTTATTTATCTCTCTAAGAAGAGCACTACAAGTAAAAGGAATCAGTTCTCAAAGCTTGTGGGATGTGCAAGTGGGCACAAGGAAACTTTTGGTGTTGCTGGATATGTTCTATTTCTTGACTGTGGTTTGTGGTTGTGGTTACATGGGTGTATACATTTTTCAAAACATTGAACCATACAATTAAATTGGATACATTTTATTGTATTCAAATTCAATAGAGTTGAATAAAAAAAAAAACCTCATGTTGACACATTGTTAGTTTACTCAAAAGGATTCTGTCTCAATTTTTTGAGCTAAAGATAATCAAAAATTCCCAAACACTTAATTCAAAATATGCTTACCTCTCAACTCACAAATTCATTTAGATAAATGATCCTTGTAAGGAAATATTAATTGATGAGAACTAAAATTAATCTTTAGGATGTTCACTGCAAAGTTGCTTATAATAGGAAACAGAAGGACACAAGGTAAATGTTTGGCCTTGTGGGATGGCCAGAATGTTAGTTCAGAGCCCAGTTCTGCTGGTTAATAGCTGGAGATTTCAGGAAAGTTTCTTAACCTCTCTTGCCTTAGTTTCTCTATTTCCAAAATGAGGTTAAGAATAATACTTACCTCATAACATTGTCATGAGGATTAAATAAGACAGTGCTTGGCACATAACAAGTGCTGAATATATAATCATTAACTGAACAAAGTGTTTCTCTTCAGATTACCAGAGTTCAAGCCTAGCAATTGTCCATTTTGATGCTATCTTTTTTCTAGGTCCATGTTGACACAGTGATTTTATAACAAATATACTGAATTTTGATGATAAACATAACAAATTATTTTCATAAGAGTTGTAACTTAAGACCTGTAGAACTTTCTTCTATAGCCTTCTAAGCAATCCTCTTTATAATAGTGTGTATACTATGCTACCTTTTTAAAAGAGAAGGTATATAAAAGTCCATGTGATTTTTTTAATGGAACAATAAACTAAAAATAAATATAAATGGCTATCTATAAAGGGAAGGAAGGCACAAGGTGGAGATGAAAGAAATGGAAGCCACACTTCTCTGAATGTAATTAGTTTCATAGTTTTGTCTTTGTTTCCATGTAAATGTTTTATTTAAAAAAAAATTAACCCAAAAACGATAGCTAATTTT
This sequence comes from Globicephala melas, assembly GCF_963455315.2. Taxonomy (NCBI): domain Eukaryota; kingdom Metazoa; phylum Chordata; class Mammalia; order Artiodactyla; family Delphinidae; genus Globicephala; species Globicephala melas. The sequence continues at coordinate 55,808,873 of NC_083324.2, forward strand.
ATGTGTCAATTTGTCTGGGCTAAGTGATGGCCAGATAGATAGTAAAACATTATTTCTGGGTGTGTCTGTGAGGGTGTTTGTGGAAGAGATTAGCATTTGAATTGGTGACCTGAATAAACCAGATCCCCCCTGCAGCCCCACCCCATGCAGGTGGGCACTGAGGGCCTGGAGAGAACAAAAATGTGGAGGAAGTGTGAATTTGCTCTCTCAGTCTGAGCTGGACATTCATCTTCTTCTGCCCTCAAACAGTGATCCTGGTTCACAGACCTTCAGACTCAGATTGGGATTTTCACCATCTGTCTCTCTACCTTCAGGCCTTTGGACTCAGACTGAACTACACCCTAGGGTCTCCAGCTTGCAGATGACAAATCATGGAACTTCTCACCCTCCCTAACCATGTGAACCAATTCCTATAATAAATCTCCTCTTATATGTATCTATATATATCTTAATGGCTTTGTTTCTCTGGAGAATCCTGATGAATACATCCAAATTTTTAAATCCCTAAAAAATAAAAGCAAAATGAAACATAATTGTGGGCTTAACCAGATACATAACTTTATTTTATATATATATATATATATATATACAATTATGCAGAATTAGTGGGATATACCTCAAAGACAAAAAGAAGTACAAGGAAAGCAAGCTATGTTTAATAATAATATTGTTCATAATAATTATTTTGAAATTGTATATTGTTAGGATCAAGCAAAGACATAATTATATTAATTGAATATCATTAGAAACCAAAATTCTCAGCATATGAGAAAGGAGATACAACTATAAAAGCAAATAAGTTAAATAAAAATTGTAAAGTTATTCTAATATTAGTTCATACTCATGAAATATTTTTTCTTAAAAAAAAAAGTTCCTAGTTCTGTCTTTTGAAAGGCCTGGAAACAATGACCAACCCTGTGGCAATAAGCACCCTTATGCTCAGACTGTGGTTTCTAAATACCATTTCCCACTAAAAGGAAACAGAGTTGTTGGAGAAATGGCTGAATCCAGACTCGGGTAAGTACAAAAAGAGCCTCTTCTGCCAAAAATCAAGGAAGCTATCAAAGAAACTAAAGGAAAGAGAAGACAACTTGAGGGGTCTGACTTTGGGAAAGGTGAAATAATTTTTCCATTCAAAATATATGATTTTAATGTATTAAAACACATCAAACTTTTTTAAAAAATCCATGAGTTCCTAATAATAGGCAATTTTTTAAAAACCATCAAGTATTTCTTCTATTTTTATTTCATAAAAACTTTTGCTTCAGGGTAACTAGTAAAGAACTTTATAATAGTTGGATCATGTTGAAAACACATTAACCCATTTATTTCTTTTAATAGCACCAAATGAAGAGACAATACATTAAATGCCTTCTGATCTGATATGGAAGAATTCAGGATCACCCATGAAATATTCTTACAAAAAAAGTAAAACCAAATCTGATCAAGCCTCTGGGTCTAATTATCAGTTTATTGAAAAACCAGGGACTAGATTAATGATACATATGACTAATCAGTAAATCCAGAAAGTGGGAAATTGAACATGACAAATGACCTGGTTTCTTTAATAAATAGCAAACAAAAAAAGTGGAGATTCTATAAATTAAATGAGACTTAAGAGATATATGGACCTATGCCACATGTGTCTCTTGTTGTATCTTCATTTGAACAACAAAGAAAGAATATCAAATAAAAATTATAAGACAACTGGAGAAATTTAAGCCATGATTACATATTTGATTATATTGAAGAATAATTGTTGTTTCTATTTTAGGCATTATAATGGTAATATGTCTGTATTTTTTAAAAATTTCTTTTAAAAATACATTTTGAAGTATCTACAGGTAAAATAAAAGGATGCTTAAGATTTGCTTTAAAATAATCCAGATTGGGGATGAAGGGTTAAAGTAGGTGGGGCTATAAGTGAAACAAGTTACACAATGTGCTGATAATTGTAGAAACTGAGTGATGTATTCATGGGTTGATTACACTAGTCTCTCCACTTTGGTATATGCTTGAAAATTTCCAAAATAAAAAGGTACCACCTTCTCCTGATTCCTAATGTAGTTTTTGGATTCTTTGTTCTTTTCACACTGTTACTGTTTTATGGTGGATGTCTGTAATTAAATTGTGGGCTGAGGCTTCTTACAATTGAATCAAAACAAGATATGCAGAGTGGGTGGTAGGTGGGAAGCCACCGGTATATTAAACCTAAAAATCTGGCTTTTAAGGAATAATCTATTATTAATACTACATAATTACATGTGTCCTTACTTTTGTTTGACTTCCAATGAAGCAGCATTTCTTCATTTTGCTGCCACTGGATAATAGTGTGCGATGAATGTCAAACATAATTAAAACATAGCAGAGCACAAGGAGAGACATTGTCAGCAGCTCCTGAATACAGTGCTGTTTTTCATCTGGTAAAAAACTGTGCCACAGGCAGCTGAACAGATGCTGCATTTAACTCAAAGGAGTTTATAGAGAAGGGAAGCAATTTCACAAAACAATGTAACCCCATTCATCTCATCTCCTGCCCTTTATTACCTGGAATCTTCTTAGAGTCTCTTACCTGTTTTCCTTGCCTCCAGGCTTTCCCTCTATAATCCTTAGTTTCCTAAAACTTGTCGGTTCAGATCCTGCTCTGGCTGCTCAGGACCCCACAGTCTGCTTAAGTTGATCTTGCCCCTGATCCTGGCATTCAAAGCCTGCCGCCATCTGGCTCCAAGCTTTGTTTCTGGCCCTGGCTCTGGCCACTCTCTCCAACATTCTGTGCCCCAGGCAAAGTAATTCCTTATTGTTTCCTTAACACAACAAAACTCCTCATTTAAAATTGCCACCTAGTTACAGCCAACTTCCACCCTTTACTGCCCTCCACCCCCACCCCCCACCTCATCACTACACCAGTGCAGTTAACCTGAAAGGTCATTAAAACATTTAAAATATTTTAAAAAACTCCCAATCCTTTGATTGTCATTCCCTACCTCAATGTCCGCCATTGGACTTTCAAAGTCATATACATATGCATTCAACTGTCTCCTCCAGATTCCAAAGCAATTTGTCAGTTTCCTCCCACTTACATCACTTTCCTACATCCTTTCACTCCCCCACTTTCCTTCTTCCTAGTCAGGCTCACGTTTTTTACCCTGTACCCACCAGGTCCCTACATTCTTCACCCTTTGTGATAAAATTACTTGTTAAATGTGTATCTCCCCAACTAAACCAAGAATTTTGTATGGCAGCAACCACATTTGTCTTTTTCTTTCTTTTTTTTTTTTTTACATCTTTATTGGAGTATAATTGCTTTACAATGGTGTGCTAGTTTCTGCTTTATAACAAAGTGAATCAGTTATACATATACATATGTTCCCATATGTCTTCCTTCTTACATCTCCCTCCTTCCCACCCTCCCTATCCCACCCCTCTAGGTGGTCACAAAGCACCAAGCTGATCTCCCTGTGCTATGCGGCTGCTTCCCACTAGCTATCTATTTTACATTTGGTAGTGTATATATGTCCATGCCTCTCTCTCACTTTGTCACAGCTTACCCTTCCCCCTCCCCATATCCTCAAGTCCGTTCTCTAGTAGGTCTGTGTCTTTATTCCTGTCTTACCCCTAGGTTCTTCATGACATTTTTTTCCCTTAAATTCCATATATATGTGTTAGCATACAGTATTTGTCTTTCTCTTTCTGACTTACTTCACTTTGTATGACAGACTCTAGGTACATCCACCTCACTACAAATAGCTCAATTTCGTTTCTTTTTATGGCTGAGTAATATTCCATTGGATATATGTGCAACATCTTCTTTAACCATTCATCCGATGATGGACACTTAGGTTGTTTCCATCTCCTGGCTATTGTAAATAGAGCTGCAATGAACATTCTGGTACATGACTCTTTGAATTATGGTTTTCTCAGGGTATATGCCCAGTAGTGGGATTGCTGGGTCATATGGTAGTTCTATTTGTAGTTTCTGAAGGAACCTCCATACTGTTCTCCATAGTGGTTGTACCAATTCACATTCCCACCAGCAGTTCAAGAGTGTTCCCTTTTCTCCACACCCTCTCCAGCAATTATTGTTTCTAGATTTTTTGATGATAGCCATTCTGACTGGTGTGAGATGATATCTCATTGTACTTTTGATTTGCATTTCTCTAATGATTAATGATGTTGAGCATTCTTTCATGTGTTTGTTGGCAGTCCGTATATCTTCTTTGGAGAAATGTCTATTTAGTCTTCTGCCCATTTTTGGATTGGGTTGTTTGATTTTTTTGTATTGAGCTGCATGAGCTGCTTGTAAATTTTGGAGATTAATCCTTTGTCAGTTGCTTCATTTGCAAATATTTTCTCCCATTCTGAGGGTTGTCTTCTGGTCTTGTTTATGGTTTCCTTTGTTGTGCAAAAGCTTTGAAGTTTCATTAGGCCCCATTTGTTTATTTTGGTTTTTATTTCCATTTCTTTGGGAGGTGGGTCAAAAAGGATCTTGCTGTGATTTATGTCATAGAGTGTTCTGCCTATGTTTTCCTCTAAGAGATTTATAGTGTCTGGCCTTACATTTAGCTCTTTAATCCATTTTGAGCTTAGTTTTGTGTATGGTGTTAGGGAGTGATCTAATCTCATACTTTTACATGTACCTGTCCAGTTTTCCCAGCAACACTCATTGAAGAGGCTGTCCTTCTCCACTGTATATTCTTGCCTCCTTTATCAAAGATAAGGTGGCCATATGTGCGTGGGTTTAAGCCCAGACAGAAAGCCCAGAGGGGCTTTCTATCCTGTTCCACTGATCTATATTTCTGATTTTGTGCAAGTACCATACCGTCTTGATTACTGTAGCTTTGTATTATAGTCTGAAGTCAGGGAGCCTGATTCCTCCCACTCCGTTTTTTGTTCTCAAGATTGCTTTGGCTATTCGGGGTCTTTTGTGTTTCCATACAAATTGTGAAATTTTTTGTTCTAGTTCTGTGAAAAATACCAGTGGTAGTTTGATAGGGATTACATTGAATCTGTAGATTGCTTTGGATAGTAGAGTCATTTTCACAATGTTGATTCTTCCAATCCAAGAACATGGTATATCTCTCCATCTATTTGTATCATCTTTCATTTCTTTCATCAGTGTCTTATAATTTTCTGCATACAGGTCTTTTGTCTCCTTAGGTAGGTTTATTCCTAGATATTTTATTCTTTTTGTTGCAGTGGTAAATGGGAGTGTTTTCTTGATTTCATTTTCAGATTTTTCATCATAAGTGTATAGGAATACCAGAGATTTCTGTGCATTAATTTTGTATCCTGCTACTTTACCAAATTCATTGATTAGCTCTAGTAGTTTTCTGGTACCATCTTTAGGATTCTCTATGTATAGTATCATGTCATCTGCAAACAACGACAGTTTTACTTCTTCTTTTCCGATTTGGATTCCTTTTATTTCCTTTTCTTCTCTGATTGCTGTGGCTAAAACTTCCAAAACTATGTTAAATAAGAGTTGTGAGAGTGGGCAACCTTGTCTTGTTCCTGATCTTAGTGGAAATGCTTTCAGTTTTTCACCATTGAGGACGATGTTGGCTGTGGGTTTGTCATATATGGCCTTTATTATGTTGAGGAAAGTTACCTCTATGCCTACTTTCTGCAGGGTTTTTATCATAAATGGGTGTTGAATTTTGTCGAAAGCTTTCTCTGTATCTATTGAGATGATCATATCGTTTTTCTCCTTTAATTTGTTAATGTGGTGTATCACGTTGATTGATTTGCGTATATTAAAGAATCCTTGCATTCCTGGAATAAACCCCACTTGATCATGATGTATGATCCTTTGAATGTGCTGTTGGATTCTGTTTGCTAGTATTTGTTGAGGATTTTTGCATCTATGTTCATCAGTGATATTGGCCTGTAGTTTTCTTTCTTTGTGACATCCTTGTCTGGTTTTGTTATCAGGGTGATGATGGCCTGTAGAATGAGTTTGGAAGTGTTCCTCCCTCTGCTATATTTTGGAAGAGTTTGAGAAAGATAGGTGTTAGCTCTTCTCTAACTATTTGATAGAATTTGCCTGTGAAGCCATCTGGTCCTGGGCTTTTGTTTGTTGGAAGATTGTTAACCACAGTTTCCATTTCAGTGCTTGTGATTGGTCTGTTCATATTTTCTATTTCTTCCTGATTCAGTCTTGGCAGGTTCTGCTTTTCTAAGAATTTGTCCATTTCTTCCAGGTTGTCCATTTTATTGGCATAGAGTTGCTTGTAGTAATCTCTCATGATCTTTTGTATTTCTGCAGTGTCAGTTGTTACTTCTCCTTTTTCATTTCTAATTCTATTGATTTGGGTGTTCTCCCTTTTTTTCTTGATGAGTCTGGCTAATGGTTTATCAATTTTGTTTATCTTCTCAAAGAACCAGTTTTTAGTTTTATTGATCTTTGCTATCATTTCCTTCATTTCTTTTTCATTTATTTCTGATCTGATATTTATGATTTCTTTCCTTCTGCTAACTTTGGTTTATTTTGGTTCCTCTTTCTCTAATTGCTCTAGGTGCAAGTTTAGGTTTTTTATTCGAGACGTTTCCTTTTTCTTAAGGTAGGATTGTATTACTATAAACTTCCCTCTTACAACTGCTTTTGCTGCATCCCATAGGCTTTGGGTCATCATGTCTCCATTGTCATTTGTTTCTAGGTATTTTTTGATTTCCTCTTTGATTTCTTCAGTGATCACTTCATTATTAAGTAGTGTATTGTTTAGCCTCCATGTGTTTGCATTTTTTACTGATCTTTTCCTGTAATTGATATCTAGTCTCATAGCGTTGTGGTCGGAAAAGATATTTGATACAATTTCAATTGTCTTAAGCTTATCAAGTCTTGATTTATGGCCCAAGATATGATCTATCCTGTAGAACGTTCCATGAGCACTTGAGAAAAATGTGTATTCTGTTGTTTTTGGATGGAATGTCCTATAAATATCAATTAAGTCCATCTTGTTTAATGTATGTTTTAAAGCTTGTGTTTCCTTGTATATTTTCATTTTGGATGATCTGTCCATTGGTGAAAGTGGGGTGTTAAAGTCCCCTACTATGAATGTGTTACTGTCAATTTCCCCTTTTATGGCTGTTAGTATTTGCCTTATGTATTGAGGTGCTTCTATGTTGGGTGCAAAAATATTTACAATTGTTATATCTTCTTCTTGGATTGATCCCTTGGTCATTATGTAGTGTCCTTCTTTGTCTCTTCTAATAGTCCTTATTTTAAAATCTATTTTGTCTGATATGAGAATTGCTACTCCAGCTTTCTTTTGGTTTCCATTTGCATGGAATATCTTTTTCCATCTCCTCACTTTCAGTCTGTATGTGTCTCTAGGTCTGAAGTGGGTCTCTTGTAGACAGCATATATATGGGGTTTTTTTCTGTATCCATTCAGCCAGTCTGTGTCTTTTGGTGGGAGCATTTAATCCATTTACATTTAAGGTAATTATTGATATGTATGTTCCTACTCCCATTTTCTTAATTGTTTTGGGTTTGTTATTGTAGGTCTTTTCCTTCTCTTGTGTTTCTTGCCTAGAGAAGGTCCTTTAGCATTTGTTGTAAAGCTGGTTTGGTGGTGCTGAACTCTCTCTACTTTTGCTTGTCTGTAAGGTTTTTAATTTCCCCATCAAATCTGAATGAGATCCTTGCTGGGTAGAGTAATCTTGGTTGTAGGTTTTTCTCCTTCATCACTTTAAATATGTCCTGCCCGTCCCTTCTGGCTTGCAGAGTTTCTGCTGAAAGATCAGCTTTTAACCTTATGGGGATTCCCTTGTGTGTTATTTGTTGTTTTCCTTTGCTGCTTTTAATATGTTTTCTTGGTAATTATTATTATTATTTTTTTTTGCGGTACACGGGCCTCTCACTGTTGTGGCCTCTTCCGCTGCAGAGCACAGCCTCCGGACGTGCAGGCTCAGCGGCCATGGCTCACGGGCCCAACCGCTCCGCAGCACGTGGGATCTTCCTGGACCGGGGCATGAACCCTTGTCCCCCGCATCGGCAGGCGAACTCTCAACCACTGCGCCACCAGGGAAGCCCTGTATTTAATTTTTGACAGTTTGATTAATATGTGTCTTGGCGTGTTTCTCCTTGGATTTATCCTGTATGGGACTCTCTGTTCTTCCTGGACTTGATTAACTATTTCCTTTCCCATATTAGTGTAGTTTTCAACTATAGTCTCTTCAAATATTTTCTCAGTCTCTTTCTTTTTCTCTTCTTCTTCTGGAAACCCTATAATTCGAATGTTGGGGCATTTAATGTTCTCCCAGAAGTCTCTGAGACTGTCCTCAGTTATTTTCATTCTTTTTTCTTTATTTTGCTCTGCAGTAGTTATTTCCACTATTTTTATCTTCAAGGTCACTTATCTGTTCTTCTGCCTCAGTTATTCTGCTATTGATCCCATCTAGAGTATTTTTAATTTCATTTATTGTGTTGTTCATAGTTGCTTCTTTCATCTTTAGTTCTTCTAGGTCCTTGTTAAATGTTTCTTGCACATTCTATATTCTATTTCCAAGATTTTGGATCATCTTTACTATCATTATTCTGAATTCTTTTTCAGGTAGACTGCCTGTTTCCTCTTCATTTCTTAGGTCTGGTGGGTTTTTACCTTGCTCCTTCATCTGCTGTGTGTTTTTCTGTCTTTTCATTTTGCTTATCTTACTGTGTTTGGGGTCTCCTTTTCGCAGGCTGCCGGGTCATAGTTCCTGTTGTTTTTGGTGTCTGTCCCCAGTGGCTAAGGTTAGTTCAGTGGGTTGTGTAGGTTTCCTGGTGGAGGGTACTAGTGTCTGTGTTCTGGTGGATGAGGCTGGATCTTGTCTTTCTGATGGGCAGGTCCACATCTGGTGGTGTGTTTTGGGGTGTCTGTAGCCTTATTATAATTTTAGGCAGCCTCTCTGCTAATGGATGGGGCTGTGTTCCTGTCTTGCTAGTTGTTTGGCATAGGGTGTCCAGCAGTGTAGCTTGCTGGTCGTTGAGCTAAGCTGGGTCTTGGTGTTGAGATGGAGATCTCTGGGAGATTTTCACCATTTGATATTACGTGGAGCTGGGAGGTCTCTTGTGGACCAGTGTCCTGAAGTTGGCTCTCCCACCTGAGGCACAGCACTGACTCCTGGCTGCAGCACCAAGAGCCTTTCATCCACATGGCTCAGAATAAAAGGGAGAAAAATTAGAAAGAAAGAAAGGAAGGAAGGAAGGAAGAAAAGAAAGAAAGAGGATAAAATAAAATAAAGTAAGATAAAATAAAGTTATTAAAATAAAAAATAATTATGAAGAAAAAAATTTTTTAAAAAAGAAAAAAAAAAACGGACAGATAGAACCCTAGGACAAATGGTGACAGCAAAGCTATACAGACAAAATCTCACACAGAAGCATATGCATACACACTCACAAAAAGAGGAAAAGGGGAAAAAATAATAAATCTTGTTCTCAAAGTCCACCTCCTTAATTTGGGATGATTCGTTGTCTATTCCTGTATTCCACAGATGCAGGGTACATGAAGTTGATTGTGGAGCTTTAATCCGCTGCTTCTGAGGCTGCTGGGAGAGATTTCCCTTTCTTTTCTTTGTTTGCACAGCTCACAGGGGCTCAGCTTTGGATTTGGCCCTGCTTCTGCGTGTAGGTCGCCGGAGGGCGTCTGTTCTTCGCTCAGACAGGAGGGGGTTAAAGCAGCAGCTGTTTCGGGGACCTTGGCCCACTCAGGCCGGGGGGAGGGAGGGGTGCGGATGTGGGGCGAGCCTGCGGTGGCAGAGGCCGGTGTGACGTTGCACCAGCCTGAGGCGTGCTGTGCATTCTACCGGGAAAGTTGTCCCTGGATCCTGGGACCCTGGCAGTGGCGGGCTGCACAGGCTCCCCAGAAGGGAGGTGTGGATAGTGACCTGTGCTCGCACACAGGCTTCTTGGTGGCGGCAGCCCGTCTCTGGGGTCCACGTTGTTATCCGCGGCTCACGCCCGTCTCTGGAGCTCCTTTAAGCAGCGTTCTTAATCCCCTCTCCTCGTGCACCAGGAAACAAAGAGGGAAGAAAAAGCCTCTTGCCTCTTCGGCAGGTCCAGACTTTTCCCGGACTCACTCCCGGCTAGCCGTGGTGCACTAACCCCCTGTAGGCTGTGTTCACGCCGCCAACCCCAGTCCTCTCCCTGTGCACTGACCGAAACCCAAGCCTCAGCTCCCAGCCCCACCCGCCCCAGCCGGTGAGCAGACAAGCCTCTCGGGCTGGTGAGTGCCGGTTGGCACCGATCCTCTGTGTGGGAATCTCTCTGCTTTGCCCTTCGCACCCCTTCCGCCGTGCTCTCCTCCGCGGTTCCGAAGCTTCCCCCTCCGCCACCCACAGTCTCCGCCCGCGAAGGGGCTTCCTAGTGCGTGGAAACTTTTCCTCCTTCACAGCTCCCTCCCACTAGTGCAGGTCCCGTCCCTAATTTTTTGTCTCTGTTTATTCTTTTTTCTTTTGCCCTACCCAGGTACGTGGGGAGTTTCTTGCCTTTTGGGAGGTCTGAGGTCTTCTGCCAGCGTTCAGTAAGTGTTCTGTAGGAGTTGTTCCATGTGCAGATGTATTTCTCCACATTTGTCTTTTTCACATTGTAATCCCAAGGCCTGCAGCAAAGAGAGAAAACAAATATTTTCAGTGAATGAATGAATGCAGCAAGTCTCTTTGTTTTATTCCCTATTAATCAGCCAATATTAACTTTGTTTTCTCCTTATATTAGTGCATCCTCCACTCTATGTCAAGAATCATTTTTTCTTTCCTTTCCTTTTAGAAAACATTTCCTAAATCCAAAATTCCCTTACACCAATTTTTTTTAGCATATGCATAAACTCCTTACATTGTCCTTACATACCCATATCAGGGCTCTAAAATAGGGAAATTGAAGAATAAACAAATGTTTGGGGAAAAGTTCAGCCTAATCATAGAAAACGATGAATGTATAAAATCAGTCTTGGTGCACTGCAGCCATGGGCCAAATCCAGCCTACAGACTGTCTTTGAAAATGATGTTTTATTGGAACCCAGCCACACTCATTCATTCACGTACTGTTTATGACCCTTTTGTGTTACAAGGACAGAGTTGAATAGCTGTGACAGAGACTGTGTGGCCCACACACCTAAACTATTTACTATCTGCCCTTTACAGAAAATGTTTGAGGACTCCTGGTATAAAAGATTGGTTTTTTTTAGGGGATGATGTAGGAAGGATTTGAGTTCTGGCTAATTGAGAGGAAAGACTTCTCCAGGTAACACAGTTTGAGCTACACAATGGACTTTTGGCAATGTGCAGGGAACCTCCCAATAAAAAGGTGTAGTGTCACAAGGTCAAGATAAAAGCCTGAAGGAAAATCGTCTATTACTAGAGAAACAGCAGTACCAACGGGAATGCTCTGTTGGCGGTTTGTGTGAACTCGCGAAGCAAGTATCCAAAGGAAATGGTTCTAAACCCACATCACAGCTGGGTGTGTGCTCCTGAATTAATTATCTGAGAGTTTGTTTTTTGTGTTAAACAAGTGGCTTCTGGGTGATATGAAGGTTGGTGCTCAGAGCCACGGTTGGAGTAGAGTATGAGACCCAGGGACACAGGATACAAGGAGCAGACACATGGGTGCCCTTGGCAATGAGTTCACCAAAAACCATGGGCCTCCATCACCCCACATATGAGATGGGGGGCAATCATGTATAAATGCTTAAATAAGAAAATGTGTATAAAATTATCTGGCATAATCAAATAAATGTATCCTTGGCTAGGCTGAATGGGACACTGCAATCTACCACCAAGGATTTTGTCATCATCATGGATATTGGCAGAATAAGCTCTCCATAAATAATAGTACTTTTTCTGACAGTAAAAGTACATATACATGTTTATATGGGGACCTTTGATGACCTGGAATTACTATCAGATTCTCCCCTGATCCCAAAGTCACATAAGAAAATCCTGGCCCTGTGGGATTAGACAAGCAGGTAGCATTACCTGCTCCACAGTCTTTCCTACTCTTCATGTAAGACCATTTCTGATCTGGCGTGTTTGACAATGACTTGCCCAGAAGACAAAGAAATTGTGCTTACATGGCATTTTTCTTTGCCCTTCTAGAGGGAGTGTGCTTTTATTTGTTCATTCAGGGCCTCCCTTGTGCTAGATGTTCTCGGACTTGAAAGCACAGTAGTGAACCTTAGTACTTCTTAAGGGAATACTTGCTGCTATAATGATAAACTCCAAATCTCAGTGGGTTAAGCCAACAAATATGTATTTCTGGCCTCTGTAAGGTCCACTATGCAGAAAGAGGGAGAGGACACTCTGCTCCATAGAGTGATTCAGGGACTGGGATGCTGGAGGCTCTGCTGTCTTCTGTCCACGGCTTCTAAAATGTCCTGAGTTAGCAGATGAGGGCTAAGAGAGCATGGAGGATGGGTCAAGTCTGGAAGAGATACACCTCAATTCCATGCACCTTTCTTTGGCCATAACTCAGTCGTGAGGTCCCACATAGATGCAGGACATGCTAAGCAATGGTTGTCAATGGCTAGAAACCCCTTCCTTGCAACAATTCTACGTTGTTAAAGGGGAGCATAAACTTTTGCCAGCTGACCATGCTGCCACCCTTTCCTATAAAAGTGAGACACCATTAACAATTACATGTAAATATTTGAGCAGGATTCCAGTTCTGAAATCCTAAGAGGGGAATTGCTAAGAGGGGAATAGAAGTTCACATTTTTCGCCACAAAAGGGCTTACTGGGAAATTTTAGTAAGCTGTATCAGACTCTCTGAATGAAACCCATAGGGTGCTTTCACACCAAAAGCAGTAAAAGATAGATACACACAAAACAAAAATTAATGCAGAGGTTTTTTCTTTTTCAGTGTAACTTTATTTTACCACTTTTATTAGATCATTCCATTGTTTTCTCAAATGTTTTTCTTCTCGAATTTGCTACTATAATCTCAGAGGCTGCATCAATCAATCAATCAATCAATCTTTGTTGGAAATTTACTTGATGAGCATCTGTCATGGTATTTAATTATAGTTAACAGCAACCATAAAAAATGCATTAATGACATTCACAGTTCTGAACCGTTCATCATGAAATTATCTGGCTCATGTTGTATTATGAAGTTTTTGCCAGGGAAAAAATCTAGAAAGTTCCATCTATCATAGACCTCTGGGTCCTAATTAAGCAATCAGAGTCAACAAAGTGTGTATTAGTGTAAGATCACATACCTGGGGGGCATTAAAAAGCTGAAGTCTGTTCTCTGAAAGTCAATTACAATTTGTAGTGTCACAGTATCACTGTAAAATGTCCTATATTGTAACTGAAAGTATCTCCAGAGTTAAGAAGAGAAAGTTTCAATCCTTCTTCTGTGGGTCACTCAGTCTGAAAGGCATTTACCTTTAGGTCAATAAATAACTCTACTCCGTAAGAGTTTTTACCTAACTAACATATAAGTGAAACGGAGCAGGACCTTGTGGTCCTTGACCCCCATGTCCTCAGCCTGCCTTTTGTCTGTGAAAAAACTTTAGTCAAACAATAAGTTTAATCAGAGAAGTGAGAAAACGCAGACACAAAGGAAAAGAGTCAAACGAGACCAAATAATAATAGTTTAGTCATTAAGCAAAGTCAAGGACCTTTAGTCCCTCCTCAAGTGCTAGAGATAATATTCTGAGCCATATCCTGTGAACTATCTATATTATAGATACTGAAATCCCCACCAGGTGGAAGAAGTTAACTACATGATAGCCAGACTGTAGCCATGACATAAGCTGCCACAATTCTGAGAATTGGCCTCAAAGAAATGAGAACAAACTGACACTGGAACTGAAGACTAACTGTACTTAAAACAATCAAGAAGATGCTGATCAGACCCCCACATGACCAGTTTCAAGATGACTGCCAGAGCTGACTGTGCTGTTTCTGCATGTAGCCCCCTCCCTCCGTCTATAAAAGCTCTTGCCCACTGATTGGGCGGGGGGGAGTCGGCCTTTGGACAAGAGTCCACCCCCAACCCCCACCCCGCCAGGTTTCTGGTCTCTGAAATAAAGCAAAATTTCCTTTCAACCAACCTTGCTTCTTTACTTGTTTTTGAGCAGGAAGCAGCTGGACCCAATTTAGGTTAAGTGTTTGGCTCCCAACATAAGGCTGCCCTCTCGCGATATCTGGCTCCCGGGATTTTCCCAAGCAGAGCAGCCTCCGTGACACCACGCCGGGTTGGCTGCAAGGAGTCCACTGCTTGTGGCTTGCTGGCCACCGAGAGGGGATTTGGGAGGACATTCCTAGCAGCTGCCGAAACCAGTTGTTTCAGGGTTCCTCCCTATTTCTCCTCTGCTCTTCACTGGCTGCCAAATTATGCTTTTCCTTGGTAGAAGAGAAAGATACCTCTGGATGAGCTGATGAGCTCCAAGACCAAGTAAGTCCACCGGTGTGCACCCAGCAAACTTCTCTTTTGAGTACAAAATGCTATTTGGGCATTTTGCCAATTGGTTCTGATGTGTGTCTGATATTGAGGACTGTTTGTGTTGAGGAGTGTTTGTTTGGCACTCCATACGGGTCGTCCTTCTTGGAGGATTTGTGACAGTTCTGTCTTCTTGTGTGTGAAAGTACATTCCACTTGTGCGATTGGTATCTTTGTTGTCTTTTGTAAAATGGGAAATTCAGGTTCAATTCATTAGAAAAATTTTAGCTATGAGATTATGACTAAAGAGAAAGATAATTTTTTTTAACAATGTATGGCAACAGCATTCTTCAGACTCCAGAGAAACCTGGTTAAGATAAAACTCTTTTGAAACTCACAAACTGGTTCTTTTTGCATATGCGGTTAGAGAAAGCTTGATAAAATACTGTTTTCAGAATTCCGACCCTGAGAGAACAAAAATACGCCTAGGAGAAAGCTTGAAATTAACTCTTATCATGTCCTTGAAATACAAAAACAGCCCACTTTGCCTGAGACTTCAGCCTTGTGTTAATTAGTAGAACTTCAAAAGATAGGTTTACTAAACACACATCTTATACTACATTAAAGAGAAATTATACTATGAGAAAAATGTAAGTTTTTAGAAGTTATGGAATATGTTCTTAAGTTTGTCAATCTGTAAATGCTGGTATAACTGTTCAATTACTTGTTTCTTGGTTTTGTTAAGAATTTTAAGGGTTAAAAATTTTAATATGTAAAAATGATAAGGGAAGCATTTCAGTATGTAAAGCCAAGTAAGATATGCGTTGTCGGTGAGAGAAGGTACAAAGAGTGGAGATATTTTTCTTGAGGAATAAAAGGAAAATAATTTTGTCCTAGAGCTGGTTATTTATGTATGGGGAAAATAGGGACACAATATGGATCCAGAAAGTGATAAAAGGTTTATGAAAAAGGAACTTGGAGAAAACAATTTTGTATGTTGTCAGGATTGATTAAGATTAGATTGAATTTAATTAGATAAATGAATTTTGTTATTAATAGTAAGCTGGTACAAGGCTGGAATCTGGTTTTCTTTCTCCCTGTTAAGAGAACAAAATTTTCATGGAATATTGAGCTGCTTTTGATAACAGATGGTAAGTTTCTTTCTCTAGCTAACTTTGAGTATTCCAAAGGGGCCTCTAGGCATCTCAGAAGAAATATTAAAGTAACTAGGGTTATTTGGTATGTTAAATTATATTGAAAACATTTGATAACTTTCAGATCATACTGCTGAACTGGGTAAGAAATTTAAAGAATTCTAATGGAAAGCTATTGTTTTGCTTCAAACCATATTTTTGACCCCAGTGTTCAGGATGGAACAAATTGTCTAGTGAAGTTAACACAGAGTATAACTACTTATTATGTGTATCATTGCTGGCTTTAAGTTTAACACTAAAAGTACATGTACAATGCTTGTGTGACAATTGGGTATAAGTGATGTATAGCCTATAAAATATTTCCCCATCAACATACCTTTCTGTAGTTGTTTGTTATGTGTAATTAGTTGTCCCCCAATGTGGATGACTAGACAAATATATAAACAAAAAGTTGGCCTAGCACTGAGGGACATGAATGCACCCAGAGCAGGTAACTGAGCCACTCTGGCAATGTTGGAAAAATATATTGATTTTTAAGTGCTTTCTATGGAAAGATTTACAATTAAAACTGAAAAATGATGGAAGAAATTTTCACATATTGAGGTATGGGGAAGTCATTCTGGCTTATACATGATTTAATCTTTAAGCTAACCAAAACAGCCTGTTTGTGGCCTCTTAAGCATACACTGTACATCCACTTTACCCATTAAGGAAAAAAAGAACACATTTAGAGAATAATACAAAGTTGCATTTTGATTATTATCCTCATTGTAATACATCTACTAATTTTCAAATGTTTGTCCAGGTACTATGACAAAGTAATCAAAAAGAGAGATAATGTTTTCATAATACAAAATATTGATGCTATAATGTTTTCATAATACAAAATATTGATGCTAAGCTTGGAACTTGAGATTACTTCCAATTCTCTGTCCATTCCCCAAACTAGGCAGGACTACACCCCACTTTAGCAGGAAGTAGCCAAGAGCAGTTGTCGCCCGAATCCCTCAAAGAGTTGGGGAAAATTGGAACAGAAATGTAAACTAAAAAAAAATTCCTCTGCCAAGTCTATGATTAACCTCTCTATCCCAAACTTTATTCCCTATTTTGTTCTGTAACTGTCTCTCCTCAAGATTGAAGAGTATCAAAGAAAAGGGGAGATTGAAATGGAGCAGGACCCTATGGTCCCCCCCACGCCCACTCCACGTTCTCAGCCTGCCTTTTTGTCTGTGGAAAAACTTTGTCCAAAGAATAAGTTTAATCAAGAAGTGAGAAAATGCAGAAGCAAAGAAAAACAATCCAACAAGACTAAATAATAATAGTTTAGTCACTATGCATAGTCAAGGAACTTTAGTTCCTCCTCAAGGGCTGTAGATAATATTCTGAGCCATATCCTGTGAGCTGTCTTATAGATACTGAAACCCTCACCAGGTGGAAGAAGTTAACTACATGATGACCAGACTGTAGCCATGACATAAGCTACCACAATTCTGAGAATTGGTCTCAAAGAAATGGGAACAAACTGACCCAGGAACTAAAGACTAACTGTACTTAAAACCATCAAGATGATGCTGATCAGACCTCGCATGACCAGTTTCAAGATGACTGTCAGAGCTGAGTGTGCTGTTTCTGCATGTAGCCCACTCCCTCCGTCTATAAAAGCTCTTTCCCACTGATTGTAAGTGCGGGGGAGTAGGCCTTTGGACAGGAGTCTGCCCTACTCCCTCAACACCCCTCAACCTGGGTTGCCGGCCTCCATAATAAAGGAAACTTTCCTTTCCACAAACCTTGCCTTTTTGTTGGCTTTTGAGCAGTGAGCAGCCAGACCCAACTTTTGGTAACAGGATTACAGGATCATATGGTAACTCTATTTTTAGTTTTTTTGAGGAACCTACATACTGTTTTCCATAGTGGCCGCACCAATTTACATTCCCACCATGGAATGTAAATGTAGGAGTGTTCTCTTTTCTCCACACTCTCTCCAATATTTATTCTTTGTAGACTTTTTGATGATGGCCATCTGACCTGTGTGAGGTGATACCTCATTTTGGTTTTGATTTTCATTTCTCTAATAATTAACAATGTTAAGTATCTTTTCATGTACCTGTTGGCCATTTGTATGTCTTCTTTAGAGAATTGTCTATTTAGGTCTTCTGCCCATTGTTTTGATTGAGTTGTTTGTTTTTTTAATATTGAGTTGTATGAACTGTTTGTGTATTTTGGATATTAACCCCTTGTTGGTTTCAGCATTTGCAAATATTTTCTCCCATTCTGTAAGTTGTCTTTTCATTTCGTTGATGGTTTCCTTTGCTGTGCAAAAGCTTTTAAGTTTGATTGGGTCGCATTTGTTTAATTTTGCTTTTTTTCTTTTGCCTTGGGAGACTGACCTAAGAAAATATTGCTACAATTTATTGTAGAAAATAAAATAGCAGAAAATATTTTGCTGTATGTTCTCTTCTAGGGGTTTTATAGTATCACGTCTTATATTTGGGTCTTTAAACCTAAATTTACCTAGCATCATAACTTTACCAATCTTGACTGATACACCCAGAATCTAAGTTCCCACCAACCTCAAGTCCAGTGAAAGAAGACAGTTTTCCTTTCACCAGGAAAAGTCTAAATCTTGCCTCCCAAATGATTGAAAGAAGGGAATTCCATTGTTCATTTCTCCCAGGGAAAACTATATCTACAAAACTCACATCAAAACTCAATAACTGATTATCAGTACATTTCCCAAAATATGGGTCATTCCATATTTTTATTGACAGCTTTATTGAGATAGAATTGGATGTAATTCACATACCATAACATTCACTCTTTTAACATATATAATTTAGTGGGTTTTAGTATATTCACAGAGTTGTGCAACTATTGTCACTAATTTTAGAACATTTTTACTCTCCTCCAAAGAAATCCTGTTCCCATTAGCAGTTATTCCCCATTTCTGTCCTCTTCCCTCAGCATCTGGTAACAACTAATCTACTTTCTAGTTGTCTCTACAGACTTGCCTATTCTGGACATTTCATATGAATGAGATTCCACACTATGTGGTCTTTTGTAGCTGGCCTCTTTAACATAATGTCTTTGGGTTCATCCATGTTGTACCAGGTATCAGTACTTCCTTTTTGTGGATGAATAATATTCTATTGTATAGATGTACCATATTTTGTTTATTTATTCATTAAGCAAAACAGATAATGGACATTTAGGTTGTTTCTACTCTTCAGCTATCAAGAATGATGCTGCTGTGAATGTCTATGTACAAGTTTTTGTATAGACATATGTTTTCAATTCTGGGTCATTCAATCTTGGAATTACATGTGGACCACAGACAGCCTTGTCCTTTTTCAGAATCTTTCTTCTGCTCTGAGATGGTGAAGTTACACATCTGTAGTAGTTTCCTGTAACTGCTGTAACAAATGACCAGACTTTGGGCTTAAAACAACACAAATTTATCATCTTAAAGTTCTCAGGTCAGACATCTAATTGGATCCTTGGGCTGAACTCTAGGTGTTGGCAGTTTCCTTTTCTGGCTTCTACAAGCTGCCTGCAGTCCTTGCTCTTGGTCCTCTTCTGTTTGCAAAGCCAGCAGTCTTTCTCACACTACGTCACGGTGACTCTGTCTCTTCTGCCTCCTTCCTCATTTAGAGGTCTCCTGTGGTTATGCTGGGCCCACCTGGATAATTTAGGATAATCTTCTTATTTTAAAGTCAGCTGATTAGCAACCTTAGTTCCTCCTTACCATTCCCAGATTCTGGCACAGACACTTTGGGGGGGCATTATTCTGCCTACCACAATACCTCTTTAACTGGCTTAGAGTCTCTGCTCCTAATCCTCTGAAACAACTGTTTGAATACACATACACACACACACTAAGGAAAAGCAATAAACTACAGACTCAAGACAATACCTGAAAAAAAAATCTATATGGTGGGAATGCAAAATGTTCAGCCACCTTGGAAGATAATGTAGCAATTTCTTTCAAAACTAAGCATACTTTTACCATATGCTTCAGTAATCATGCTCCTTGATATTTACCCAAATGAGTTGAAAACTTATGACCACACACAAACTTGTAACCTTATTCAGAACTGCCAAAACTTGGAAGTAACTGAGACATCCTTCAGTAGGTGCATGAGTAAACAAACTATGGAACATGCAGACGATGGAGTAGTATTCAGTGATAAAAAAAGTGTTATTAAGAAAAAAATTAAAGATACAGAGGAAATTTAAATGCATATTGATGAGTGAAAAAAGCTAATCTGAAAAAGCTACTTAGTGTATGATACCAACTATATGACATTCTGGAAAAGGCAAAAATATGGAGATGGTAAAAAGATCAGATCAAACTCCCAAGAGTTTGAAGGAAAAGACTGAGGGACAAATAGGGCACAGGGGATATTGAGGGTAGTTAAACTACTCTCTATGACACTGTGATGGTAGAAACATGTTTACATATTTGTCAAAACCCCTAGAATGTACAACAGGAAGAGTGAACCTAATGTAAACTGTGGACTTTAGTTAATAATGTACCAATGTTTGCTCATCAATTGTAACACATGTGCCACACTAATGTGAGATATTAATAATAGGGGAAACTGTGTGTGGAGGGTTGAGGGGTTATATGAGAACTCTGTACTTTCTTCTCAATTTTTTTTTTTTTTTTTTTGCGGTACGCGGGCCTCTCACCGCTGCGGCCTCTCTCATTGCAGAGCACAGGCTCCGGACACGCAGGCTCCGGATGCGCAGGCCCAGCGGCCATGGCCCACGGGCCCAGCCGCCCCGCGGCACGTGGGATCCTCCCGGACCGGGGCACGAACCCGCGTCCCCTGCATCGGCAGGCGGACTCTCAACCACTGCGCCACCAGGGAAGCCCCTCAATTTTTATATGAACGTAAAACTGCTCTAAAAAATAAATTGTATTAATTATTTAAAAATTCAAACTACAGAGATATACTCTGACCACTATAAAAGTAAGGTTTCACATTATTTCTCAGAAAAGTGTAGGTCCTTAGATCTACCCTTCTCAAATGTCTGGATTTCAGAAATCTTTCTCTCATGTGTACAATTAAAAGCCTATCAGTGTGGTTTACCCCAAACAAAAGGTCAGTTGGATTTAAAAATAAATTGTAGCCCTTAGCTGATAAAAGACAAAACTTCTAAACAACAGTTTTTACAGAATCAGCTCACTAAAGTTTCAGACATTCATAAGGCCCATCTCAGTCACCATCACCTTGTTGCACCTGTAACACGGTTAAGAAATCCAAGAATGGGTCTCTAAGCTCAGTAACTATTTATATTAGCTGAAATTCAGAGGAATTTCATCTCAGATGGCAGCCACTGTACATTTAATCTCAAAGTAAGCTATTTTTGCACTTTTCAAGTCATCCTCAGACCTCCCGGGGTTTACTCCTTTAGAAAAGGAAAAAGTCCCCCCCAGTGAGTACTGAAATAGACATCTGAGCGCTGCCACCATTTCCTCTCTTCTGTGAGGATTTCTAGCAAGTCCAGCTCACTCATCATTAACAGTTCTCTTCAAAAATTATGAAAATGCAAGTCAATCACTAAGAGAGTGAGTTTATTTAAATCTTAGGCAAGGGTTTCCCTGATGGTGCAGTGGTTGGGAATCTGCCTGCCAATGCAGGGGACACGGGTTCGATCCCTGGTCTGGTAAGATCCCATGTGCCGTGGAGCAACTAAGCCCGTGCTCTGAATCTACTGAGCCTGCACTCTAGAGCCCTTGTGCCACAACTACTGAGCCTGCACGCCACAACTACTGAAGCCTGCGCACCACAACTACTGAAGCCTGTGTTCCTGGAGCCCGTGCTCCGCAGCGGGAGGCCTGCGCACCTCGGCAGAGAGTGGCCCCCACTTGCCACAACTGGGGAGGGCCCACGCACAGCAACGAAGACCTAACAGAGCCAAAAATAAATTAATTAAATAAATAAAATTTTTAAAAAATCTTAGGCAAGATTCTGGGCTGAGACTCTTAGAGGAGGTCAAAAAATTACAATTAACGCAAAACTGCTCAATTTGGTTATTCTTTTGTATTGAGCACACCACAATTAGGAATCTCTATAACTTTCTGTCAAGAACTGTGAAGGACCGTCTGGGATTTTATCCCACTTATATGCTAAGAAGTCTGTCACGATTTCATGGGTGCTGGTGGAAAGCTGAAGACTCCTGGGTCAGAGATGGAGGCTTTGTTACACGACACAGTGAGCAGCAGGGAGTGAGCACATGTATGTGTGTCAGTTATCCTTGTCCCTAAGTTCCACAGGGCAACACAGGAGGACCTGGGTGGTGCAGGAGACTGCGTTGCAGGAGATCAGACTTAATTCAGCTTAGGAAACTCACATCTTTTACAGTGGCCGATAAACAGATCAGGCCTTTCCTCTGAGGAAAATTAGCCTCAAGGCTGTAAGCACATCTACTCTTGCTCTGGAGGGAGGCATTATCTCTATCTTTCAAGGATTTTCACTATAGAAACATCTTCGAAAGAATATTCTGGGAGAAAATCTTATAAGGCATGCAGAAACATGTGACCCAAGGAGAACCATCTCCTCATCTTTCCTTCAAGTTTCTGATATATGCTGTACTCCCTATAATAAGATAATCTGACTGATCTGACAAATCCACACCACTCTTTAATTTATTTTTATTTTATTTTGAAATTTTATATTGGAGTATAGTTGACTTACAGTGTTGTGTTAGTTTTAGGTGCACACCCTCTTTTAATATGTGTTTTGAGTGTTCCTTCCTATCAGAGACAGTGATTTGTCTAGAAGGGTTTAGATTCTCACCTATTGCCCCTTGAAATTGAAGTCTGGTTTAGTAATGTGGTTGGTGGTCAGAGAGGAATCCAAGCTAATGGCCACATGTGGGCACTGAACCAACTACTGCAATCAGCTGAGCTAGAAACCATCTATTAGATTCAGCCAGACACTGGGAGCAATCGTGCCTGCCACCTAACCCTAACCCTAACCCATACCCAGTCAATCACCAATCCCGTTGACACACTTGGACCAGACTGCCCTCTCCAGCGCTCTCCTGCATGGTCCATGTCCTCTCCCTGCCCTGCTAGACCTGCTGTATTGTCTCCTCACTGGCCCCTTTCCCTCCCGATTGCCTCCTCTCTCCCCAGTCTTATCCAACTCCACTCTGCCACTCACATAGCTGCCAGAATAAACTTCTAAAATGCAACTCTCAACATGACACTTCTGAAAAATCTACAGTACCTCACAGACTGCAGGATAAATGTCAGCTTCTTAGCATGGAACATGGATCTTCCTGTAATTTGGCTTCTGATAAAAACTTTATGCACAATACTCATTTTATCCTGTCTTCTGCCTCTAGCACTTTCACTGGCAAAATAGTGGTAATAATAGTATCTGCCACCTAGGTTGCTATGAGAATTATAGGTGTTAATACATGTTAATTGATCAAGACAATGGCTCAAAATAGTCGCTCAAGGGGAGTCATGAGAAGAGTAATTCACTAGCCACATCAAACTATCAATTTATCCAATAGGCTAGATGAGCCATAATCAACTCCCTGAGGACTTCTTGGATACTCTGTTATCTTGGGCGCTACTTTTTCTCATTACAGAGCCTATAATAAAATATTATCTTAAAAAAAAGTGCTTACAGTCCACTCTCCTCACTGCAGAGTAAAATCCAAAAGGCAGGTTTATGTTTTACCCATATTTGGATTCCTAAGGCCATCCCATTGTCTGTCACATAAAAAGCACTTAATAAATATTTGATGAACAGTGGTATGCTGTTTCTGCATTTATGGATACAAATGGAATACTACCAGCAGATCTTTCCATGTTCTTTTCTTTTTTTGCGGTACGCGGGCCTCTCACTGTTGTGGCCTCTCCCGTTGCGGAGCACAGGCTCCGGACGCGCAGGCTCAGCGGCCATGGCTCACGGGCCCAGCCGCTCCGCGGCATGTGGGATCTTCCCGGACTGGGGCACGAACCCGTGTCCCCTGCATCGGCAGGCGGCCTCTCAACCACTGCGCCACCAGGGAAGCCCTCCTGTTCCTTTCAAGTCATTAGGTTTTGTAGCTGTAGCCTTTACTTACAGGTCTTCTGGAGGTTTTTGTTCTACTTGTTTTCAGTTTTAATACTTTTTTATTGAAGTATAGTTGATTTACAATGTGTTAATGTCTGCTGTACAGCAAAGTGATTCAGTTATATATATGCATATATATATATATATATATATATATATACATTCTTTTAAAAAATATTCTTTTCCGGGCTTCCCTGGTGGCGCAGTGGTTGAGACTCCGCCTGCCAATGCAGGGGATACGGGTTCGTGCCCCGGTCCGGGAAGATCTCACATGCTGCGGAGCGCCTGGGCCCGTGAGCCATGGCCGCTGAACCTGCGTGTCTGGAGCCTGTGCTCCACAATGGGAGAGGCCACACTAGTGAGAGGCCCACGTAGCGCAAAAAAAAAAAAAAAAAAAAAATTCTTTTCCGTTATGGCTTATCATAGGATATTGAATATAGCTCCCTGTGCTATACAGTAGGACCTTGCTGTTTATCCATCTGATATATAAAAGCTTACATCTGCTAACCCCAACATCTCACTCCATCCCTCTGCCAACCCCCTCCCCCTTGGAAACCACCAGTCTGTTCTCTATGCCTGTGATTCAGTTTCTGTTTCATAGATATGTTCATTCATGTCATATTTTAGATTCCGCATATAAGTGATATTATATGGTATTTGTCTGAAAATCTTTGTATGAAATCTTTGTCTGAAAAATTTGTATGAAAATCTCTAGTTGCATCCATGTTGCTGCAAATGGCATTATTTCCTTCCTTTTTATGGCTGAGTGGTATTCCACTCTATATATAGATGCCCCACATCTTCCTCATCTGTTGATGGACATTTAGTTTGTTTCCATGTCTTGGCTATTGTGATAGTGCTGCTATGAACATAGGGGTGTATGCATCTTTTTGAATTATGGTTTTGTCTGGATATATGCCTAGGAGTGGAATTGCTGGATCAGATAATAATTCAATTTTTCTTTTTCTCCTTAAGTCCTTTGCTCAGAAACCTAATAGTTTCTTACTGTCACGTCTTATCTTCCCCTCTCCCCCACACCCCCACTGTGGCTAGAATTATTATATGTGAATAATTCAGGAGTCATATTCATACTATTTCTTGTTGATAAATCTATTAGGCAGGCTTCTGGGTACTGATTTTTTAGTTAGTCCAGAAACTCAGTGTAGAAATATCTCACCTTATGAGATCCATTTACTTAGAATTTAAGTGAAAGGAAGGTGTTATTTCTTTGCTGCTGTATTTTGTCTCACTACCCCTTCTTGTTAGTTTTCATTTTTGTATGTAGTTTTCTATGTAGATTCTAGAAAGTAAAACAAGAAACACATTCAAGGAATCCCCTATGTACTCAATTATCTTTAAGAATACATGATTCTGATCACTTTATTAAGGTGGTATTCACCAGCTTTCTCCACTGTAAAGCTGCTATTTATCCTTTTTAAATTAATCAGTATTTATATGGAGATGCTTCAAGACGATGTAAATATTTTGTTCCTCATCAAGCTTTTATTCACTAACTTAGTCTCTGTTGATAATTGTTGCCTGGGTCAGTTATTACTACGATGAGCTCCAAAAGTGATGATTTTCAAACTCACATCATGTGTCCTTTATGTAATGCATTAGGAATGACAAAACATCACATATGTGGTGTTCCTACCCAAAATGTATAACTTGAATCTGATCATGAAAGAAATAAGACAAGCCAAAATTGAGTATATTTTACAAAAGAAATGGCATGTAATCTTAAAAATGTCCATGTCATGGAGGAAAAAGAAAGGCCGAGGAACTATTACAGATCAAAGGAGCCCTAAGAGACATAACATTTAAATGCTATGTGGTATTTAAATGGATTGGATACTGAACCAGAACAATTCACCGTAAGGGCATTATTGGGACAACTGTTGAAACTGGGGTGTTGACTGTGGATTAGACAATCATATTGTATCAGTGTTAAATTTCACAAATATGGTAATGCACTGTGGTTATGTGAGGAGAATATCATTGTTTAATAAATATATAATTGGTGCTAAGGAGTAATAGGGGATGATGTAGGTAACTTACTCTCATGGTTCAGAAAAAATAGTACACATATATATTCAATTACAGCAAGAATGGTAAGAGTAGTGTGGCAAAGTGTTAACAGTGGGTGAATCTAGATAAAGGGTTCATGAGAACTCGTTGTACTACTCTTGCAATTTTTCTTTTAAGTTTGAAATTATTTTAAAAAATTCAACTCTTGCTCTGCATAAAAAAATATGAGTCTATGATCTTGGACATTTATTGTTGTTTTTGAATATGAAAAATCTTTTTTAAATACTATCTTAGAAGTCTGTTCTCCTTTTGGTTTATACTTCTTACCTGCAAGAAACTTATCTGTATATGTATTCTCCAATTGTAGAGAAACCCCTAATTACAAAAACAAGATAGATGAGACTGTATAGTAAACAAAGGACACTAGAAATACTGACACAATCAAGCCTTTGGGAGCCTGGAATATCAATCATTGCAATTAATGATTCAAAAAAAAAAAAAAAAGCATCTCTGGAAATCCAGCTCTCTTTACTTCCCCTTAGCAGCTGGTGACCACTAGTCTCTTGCCTAAAGATTATGCTATTGCTATTCTCAGGACTTAGCTTTTTTCTACTGCTGATTTCCTCTACTATATCTGTTTCTCCTTGTGTATCTTGTCTTCAAAATTTTTCAGAGGAAGGTTTGGTTGGGTTACTTAGTCAGCATCTAATATTGAGCAATGCCATTGGGTGGAGTCCAGTGCATCTCAAAGGCAGCTGGACTCCCCATGTCAAGCTTAGGATTCCAGTTTGATGTATATCAGAATCAACCCAACTATAAATTCATAGCAGAGATGGTATTCCATGTTATAGCATGAATTCAGGTTATGGCCAGTGGATCATAGAACGCAAAGAAAAGAAACCTATGAGAGTAGAACAACTCGTGTCACTTTCTTGAAAGGGGACATTCCTTTCCCCCTCACTCAGACCTGTCAGGGGAAATGAAGATTGGCTAGTGCCTATCTGAGTAAATCTACCTACCCCCCATGGAAACCAAATGTACTTTATCTGTGCTACAGCACAGGTATAAGAAAGCATGGTCATTTGTGCCATGAAACTCATTGAGTTTAAAATCAAAGAGACTGACTCCAATTCCTACCCCCATCACTTATTGGCTTTATGGTTTTGGAAAATTAACTTGTCTGACTCTTGGATTCCTCACTGGTCAAACAAAGATGACAATAACAGCCCCTTGGAGGAGATTAAACAAGATGATATGTACAAAGCATTTAGCATAGTGTTTGGCACATAATAGGAGTTCAGTAAATGACAATAGTTGTTATTATTACTATAAAATCTGCTTTAAAGCTACTGCCTATGTGCAGCTAAGGGCAGTGTATAAAGCTTTTTTCATCATATTAATCTGTATGTGTGAGGATCTGCCCTGTATTTTCGGTTCTTCTGCTTTCTGATGCCTTTTTAAAAAGAATATTTAAATATTTTTGAAATTGTTTAAGACTCACAAGAATTTGTACAATTAGTTCCCATGTATCCTTCACCCTGCTTCACCCAAAGAGAATATCTTATCAACACTGTATTTGTCTAAACCAGGAAATTGACATTGGTACCAACTATGAACTCAACTATAGAACTTACTTGAATTCACTGGTTGATTTTTTTCCTCCTTTCTTTCAATTCTTTTCTACCACAATCTCTTTCTTTCTCTTATTCCTGATGCATTTCTAGTTTACAGGTGACAATTTCCTAACTTAGAATTAACAAAAATGAAGCATCCCATTTCATTGCACAGTATCACAAGATGTTTGTGAGCCCACGTTGTCATAGTCATCATACTCCCAGAAAGGTGGGCTGAGACCTCTCTGTAAAACATTGGTCTTTTTCTTTCTGAGAAAGACCTGAAGACTAGCAGAATGGCTCTTCCAATGGTTCTTCTTCTTACTAAGAAAGAACCACATGGAGTCTGGTAGGAGTGGGGGAGAAACCATCTAGTTGGGACCCACACTCCTGACAAGTGACCCAGAAGAGGAAGGGGGATATCATGAGCTCAGGAATCTTCCCTGGGGAGTGAGGTATTCAAGCCCCACATTGGGCACCCCAGCCCTGGGGTGAACATTGCACCCCAATGTTCATAGCAGCACTGTTCACAATAGCCAAGATAAGGAAACAACCTAAGTGTCCATCAACAGATGAATGGATAAAGAAGATGTAGTACATATATATACAATGGAATATTACTCAGCCATAAAAAAGAGTGAAATTCTGCCATTTGTGACAACATGGATGGAGCTGGAGGGTATTAGGCTTAAAGAAATAAGTCAGAAAGAGAAAGACAAATACTATATGTTTTCACTTATATGTGAAATCTAAAAATAAAACAAACAAATATAATAAAACAGAAACAGACTCACAGATACAGAGAAAAAACTAGTGGTTACCAGTAAGGAGAGAGGTCAGGGGAGGGGAAAAGTAAGTGAAGGGAATTAAGAGATACAAACTAGTAAGTATAAAATACAGTACAGGGAATGTAGCCAATATTTTATAATAACTTTGTATGGAGTGTAATCCCTAAAAATACCGAATATTGTATACCTGGAACTAATATTGTAAGTTAACTATACTTCAGTAAAAATAAAGGAAGCTCCTACTTGTTGAGGTTAGGGTAGTCTTTGACTTATATCTGTTACTAAATAAATAGCTTCTATCTATCCGGGATAGAAGAATTAAGAATTAAGTTTTCTAATTCAAGATTTTGATTTTATACCACTTTTAATTAATGATCTAATGAAGTGGAGAAATTTTTACCTTTGAAAAGTATATACTAAGTAATTTTCTCTAAAGGAAAGAACTGCTTTTGGAAAAATACATTGGGAAGTACTGGGTCAGAATGTGAGTCCTCCAAGAGTGAGTGTGAGTTGATACAGAATGCCTGAAGAAGGGCGTTCCTCTACCTGAAATAAGAGCAGGAGTTCGTTGTTTTCATCTCAGAGGGAAAGGGATGTGAGTGGCTACAGGACATTCTTGAGGAGGTGAATGCTTATGATTCCTCTTAAGATTATTTATATTGCTATAGTTTGAGCCCCTCTTTTATCTTCACCCAAAACTCTTCAGTGAAGTCTGTTAAACTCATGTTCATTCGTGTTTTTCACGTGTTCATGTATTCATCCATTCATTCAACAAATTTTAATTGAGAAACTTTTATGTTCTCAGTATATTCCGGGCTTTGAAGTTACAGTAGTGAACATGTCTGAGTCCATGATCTCTTGGAGCTTACATTCTACTTGGGTAGACAGACAATAAACAGATTAATAAATGCACAACATGTCAACAAACTCTCAAACTCTCAAATATTATGAAAAACATTAAAGCAGGGGTATTGAGGTAGTGTGTTATTTTAGGTGGGGCATGGAGGAGGTGACATTCATTCCTGAATGAAGTGAGAATGAAGTCTGGAAGGACAGTGTTCCAGGCAGAGGGAACAGCAGGTGTAAATGTCTTTGAGGAAGAAGTCAGCTCGTCATGTTTAATATAAAATAGCCTCGTGTGCTTTGAGACCTGTGAGAAACAAGGAGAGTTTTAGGAAATGATGTGCATGATTGTTATGGAAGATAAGAAAGGACTAAGTTCTGTGTAGTGAAATGAGTGGAACAGAAGAAACTTCCAGAACCCAGGGGCCTGAAAGTTGTGCCGGTTTTGAGAGTATAAGCCATCATCTGCTTACACCACGCTAGACAACTTAGATGCTAATTTGGACTTCTGAAAAAAAGGGACTGGTGAGGGCTGAAGACATTATGGTTTCATTTTGGAGGGACAAGGAGACACTATGGTTTCCTCTGATGTAGCACTTTAGACATACTTGAACCTTTATTAAAATTTTAATTTTAGGTCATCATAGTTTTCAAGAAGCCATTGTGTCACTACTGTTTAATAAGACATTAAATTCTGGTAATAAAATCACTAGGATGTAAACTAAACAAAAGAGCATCTTTGTCTTGTTCCATACTTCTCAGCTCCTAGGGAAGTGCCTGGCACATAACAGGAAATCAATAAGTACTTGCTAATGGAGTGAAAGTAACAAATCATTCAAATTTGAAATCCAAACATTACACATACCCATCCTTAAAAAAGGAAATTTGTTTATTTATTTGAAACTTTAATATCATGGATAATTATGTATTTTTCTGTAGCCAGAGGGTAAATAGCACACAACCCATGATTCATCTTGGCTTCCTAAGGAGGATATTTTTTATGAAAAAATATAATTTGATTACAGAACATCTATAATAGCTTCCAATATTTTCAAGTAATACATGCTTAATTTAGATAGCCAATGTTCCCAGATTCTGTGACATATCTTATTACCCAGAAGAATTGGTTTGAATAGTGTCAATCTAAACTGAAAATATGCCAGGTTTATTAACACCAGCATTGACAGACTTTTTAATTAAGTTGCTGATTCTGTCAATAATACTGTTTCAGAAACAAGAAAAGAGTCAGATAAGCATTTCTCTTTTTATAACTCTTATTTGGTAACTTTTATTTCATATAGATGTGGAGTGGGGTAAAGTTGCAACAAAAGTGCAAGAATCCAAACAAAATTTCATGATGTTCTTTTATTGCTGTAAAA
Organism: Globicephala melas; assembly: GCF_963455315.2. Lineage (NCBI taxonomy): Eukaryota > Metazoa > Chordata > Mammalia > Artiodactyla > Delphinidae > Globicephala > Globicephala melas. The sequence goes on from NC_083324.2 coordinate 55,839,117, forward strand.
ATAAAGATGTTTTAGTTTGCTCCTCTAAACAGAAGTTTTCCTTATCAGAAACTTTGAATGAACTAATTAATTAATTAAAATTTGCTGTTTTAAATGTACAGATTGATTCTCTAGAATTCTGGTTCTTGGATATATTGTTGATGGAATCTTCAACATTTGTTTATCATATAGCTTTCAGTGTGCTAGAAGTGTGGCCAGACAACACAGTCAAGAAGAGTTTACACTGACAGATTTGCCTAGGGCAGGCTTCAGCTGCAGAGAGCTGCCCTGACTGAGGTCACACCCTCTGGGGCCAACCGCACCCAGGGACTGCTCCAGGCAAGGCTGTGCAGGCCTCAGCATCCCAGCCCAACACTGGACAGTGCTGACAGCCAGAGACCCAGGAGGTTGGTGAGGCTCTGTCAGGCCTGCTTCCCAGTTTGCCATCTCTCTCTCTGCCCAATCCTGTTTCCTCCCCCTCCTTTTGGTATGTGTTTATCATGACTCTAATAAATACCTTGTACCCCACATTCCACCTTAGCATCTGCTGTTCTAAAGAATCCCAACCGTGACACCCAACGAATACCACGCAGTAGCACAAATTCAGGAGTGACACAAGCCCACGGAACTGTCAACAGTTTAGCTGTGCAGACTCACTCTCACCATATTATTAACATTCCGGTGATGCAACTTTATATTTGACACCATTGAATGTTTGGGGGTCTATTTATAGTGACCTGGTGGATTTTTGTGTTATTGTGTTGTATTTTATTTTATAGTATTAATCAATACTTTAAACTTCCTCTCAATTTTCATCAAAAACAAGAGTTTTCCTTGTTCCCTCACCCTCTCAACCGACAGCTAGGACAGTAGCAGACAGGCCAGCTATCTTTAGGGAGGAAAGAATGGCTGCTTCTCTGCTTCCTTCTCAACTGGCTGATGGAGCGTCAACCTCCTCCAGGGCCAAGGCCGGGGAAGGGTCGTCCCAGAGCACACACTGCCCTTTGCTCCAGTCGTTGGAGCAAGTGCAGGCACCTCCTGGACACTTACAGAGTATTCAGCTGGAGTGCTCAGACTTACCATATCTGAGCACCCCAGCTGAATTTATAATTTAACATCCTGTCTCCTACAGTGACTTCCACTTTCTTATGCTTAGTATTTGTGTGATCTATCTCTTTACATTCTTTCGTTTTCAATTTTTCTGTGTCTTTATTCCCTAGAAATATCGCTTGTGAAAAGCATGTAGGTGGGTATTTTTATATGCAGTCTGTCAGTGTAAGTGGCAGAATTGGCCACCTTTGCAGACAATTCTATGGCTGGCATATGTGAGTAGTAGGGACTCAAGATCTTTCCAGGAGCACTAATGGGGCTGGCAGAGGTTGCTGGTGGCAGCCTCAGCCTCATCTTTCTTTTTTCATCATGGACCTCAGCCTGTCCACCTAATCAGCCTATGTCCTCAGCCTCTTTATTGTCTTTTCCCAAACATCAGGGAATGATCTGATTGGTTCATCCATGGACAAACACCAAACAAGTGTTCACTTTCTCATGGGAAAACTGCATTCTAGTGGACAAGAGAACTCCTGCTTGATTTAAAGCTAGAGGAGAAAACACCGAAATATTGACTGGGGAAATTTTTGTAGAGGTCTCACAGAGGCCAAAGGAGAGATATTACTCCAAAAATCTGACCAGGCAAGAAAAGCTAACCTTTGATATGTTTCCCTATTAAGGACTTCTACAAGGAACAGACACATTTTTGATATACTGCAAACACAAAGATGTCACATGATTAAAATGTTAAAGTGGAAGGAATGAAATTGGGAGGTTTTATTCTCTGTGGTGGAATACAAGGCCTCTATATCAATTAGAAAGCTTTTAGCTGCAAGTAAAAGATTCCTCAACTAACAGTGGCTTAAGCACTATGACATTTAGTTATTTCACATAGCAAGGAATCTAGAGATTCCAGTTTTAGGGCAACAGTTTAAAAAATGTCTTTAAAGCTCCAAATTCTTTTCCATCCTTCTGCATCTCAGTCTCAGAATTTCTTTTTAGTTTGGTCTTGGTGCTTGTGCCTCATGGTCACAAGATAGCTACTGTAGCTCCAGTCATCATGGTTACATTCAAAGAAAGGAAATAGGCACACAACCCATGGCTGCCATCTTGAATTGCAGTATCCATGCAGACCCACCAAGCCGAGGCATCAGGCGCAGTGGCTCTGTGCTGGGAACCCTAATCCAACGTGTAAGGTGCAAGGCCTCTGCACAGGCTCCCTAAAGGCAAGTGAAACCAAACCAAGCACAAAAGAAGAGCTACTTTTTGCATGAATTACCTGGACATTTTCCTCCAAAGGAAATGAAGTTTGAGGAAAATTCCAGCAGACTGATTTAGACAAAGTGTGCTCCATGAAATGAGGGACAGATCTGTCTGGTTCTACACTGAATCTCAAGCTCTCACCTCATAATTTCTCACTAGACACTCTGATCTGAAGTGCCGGGTGCGATGCCACTGCATGAAGCACCCTGTGAACAAGTAAAACTAGACAAAGCACAAAGGAAAAGGATAAAAAAAGCAAGCTGCAAACACTCCGAAAAATATGCCTCTGCACCTCTAGCTCTTGTAGAGCTTGGCATCTTCAGTGGAGTCTCCTGCTGCAGGGGGACCTTCAAGATGGCAGAGGAGTAAGACGTAGAGATCACCTTCCACCCCACAAATACATCAAAAATACATATACGTGTGGAACAACTCCTACAGAACACATACTGAACGCTGGCAGAAGACCACAGACTTCCCAAAAGACAAGAAAATCCCCATGTACCTGGCCATGTGGCTGACAGGGTCTTGGTGCTCTGGCCTGGTGTCAGGCCTGAGCCTCTGAGGTGGAAGAGCTGAGATCAGGACACTGGACCACCAGAGACCTCCTGGTCCCACGTAATATCAGTTGGCGAGAGATCTCCCATAGATCTCTGTCTCAACGCTAAGACCCCGCTCCACCCAATGGCCATCAAGCTCCAGTGCTGGATGCGCCATACCAAACAACTAGCAAGACAGGAACACAACCCCACCCATTAGGTGAGAGGCTGCCTAAAATCACAATAAGTTCACAGACACACGAAAACACACTGCTGGATGTGGCCTTGCCCACCAGAAAGACAAGATCCAGCCTCATCCACCGGAACATAGACATGAGTCCCCACCACCAGGAAGCCTACACAACCCACTGAACCAACCTCACTCACTGGGGGCAGACACCAAAAACAATGGGAACTACAAACCTGCAGCATGTGAAAAGGAGACCCCAAACAAAGTAAGTTAAACAACATGAGAAGACAGAGAAATACACAGCACATGAGGAAGCAAGGTAAAAACCTACCAGACCAAACAAATGAAGAGGAAATAGACAGTCTACCTGAAAAAGAATTCAGAGTAATGATAGTAAAGATGATCCAACATCTTGGAAATAGAATGGAGAAAATACAAGAAACATTTAACAAGGACCTAGAAGAAATAAAGAGCAAACAAACAATGATGAAAAACACAATAAATGAAATTAAAAATACTCTAGAGGAAATCAATAGCAGAATAACTGAGGCAGAAGAATGGATAGGTGACCTGGAAGATAAAATAGTGGAAATAGCTACTGCAGGGCAGAATAAAGAAAAAAAAAAAAAAACAAAGAATTGAGGACAGTCTCATAGACCTCTAGGACAACATTAAATGTACCAACATTCGAATTATAGGGCCAGAAGAAGAAGAGAAAAAGAAAGGATATGAAAAAATATTTGAAGAGATTATAATTGAAAACTTCCCTAACAGGGGAAGGGAAATAGTCAATCAAGTCCAGGAAGCACAAAGAGTCCCATACAGGATAAATCCAAGGAGAAACATGCCAAGACACATATTAATCAAACTATCAAAAATTAAATACAAAGAAAAAATATTAAAAGCAGCAAGGGAAAAGCAAAAAATAACATACAAGGGAATCCCCATAAGGTTAACAGCTGATCTTTCAGCAGAAACTCTGCAAGCCAAAAGGGAGTGGCAGGACATATTTAAAGTGATGAAAGGGAAACACCTACAACCAATATTACTCTACCCAGCAAGGATCTCATTCAGATTTGACAGAGAAATTAAAACCTTTACAGACAAGCAAAAGTTAAGAGAATTCAGCACCACCAAATCAGCTTTACAACAAATGCTAAAGGAACTTCTCTAGGCAGGAAACACAAGAGAAGGAAAAGACCTACAATGACAAACCCCAAACAATTAAGAAAATGGTAATAGGAACATACATATCGAAAATTACCTTAAATGTAAATGGATTAAATGGTCCAACCAAAAGACATAGACTGGCTGAATCGATACAAAAATAAGACCCATATATATGCTGTCTACAAGAGACCCACTTCAGACCTAGGGACACATACAAACTGAAAGTGAGGGGATGGAAAAAGATATTCCATGCAAATGGAAATCAAAAGAAAGCTGGAGTAGCAATTCTCATATCAGAAAAGATAGACTTTAAAATAAAGACTATTACAACAGACAAAGAAGGACACTACATAATGATCAATCCAAGAAGATATAACAATTGTAAATATTTATGCACCCAACATAGGAGCACCTCAATACATAAGGCAAATGCTAACAGCCATAAAAAGGGAAATTGACAATAACACAACCATAGTAGGGGACTTTAACACCCCACTTTCACCAATGGACAGATCATCCAAATGAAAATAAATAAGGAAACACAAGCTTTAAATGATACATTAGGGCATCCCTGGTGGTGCAGTGGTTAAGAGTCTGCCTGCCAATGCAGGGTTCAAGCTCTAGTCTGGGAAGATCGCACATGCCACAGAGCGACTAAGCCCGTGCACTCAACTACCAAGCCTGCGCTCTGGAGGCCACGAGCCACAACTACTGAGCCCACATGCATAGAGCCCATGATCTGCAACAAAGGAAGCCACCAAAATGAGAAGCCCGTGCACTGCAACGAAGAGTAGCCCCTGTTCACCTCAACTAGAGAAAAGCCCACATGCAGCAACAAAGACCCAGTGCAGCCAAAAATAAAATAAATAAATAAATTTAAAATTTAAATGATACATTAAACAAGATGGACTTAATTGATATTTACAGGACATTCCATCCAAAAAAACAGAATACACTTTATTCTCAAGTGCTCAGGGAACATTCTCCAGGACAGATCATATCTTGGATCACAAATCAAGCCTTGATAAATTTAAGAAAACTGAAATCTCATCAAGTATCTGTTCTGACTACAATGCTATGAGACTAGATATCAATTACAGGAAAAAAATGTAAAAAATACAAACACATGGAAGCTAAACAATATGCTACTAAATAATCAAGAGATAACTGAAGAACTCAAAGAGGAAATCAAAAAATACCTAGAAACAAATGACAATGAAAACACAATGACCCAAAACCTGTGGGATGCAGCAAAAGTAGTTCTAAGAGGGAAGTTTATAGCAATACAATCCTACATCAAGAAACAAGGAAAATCTCAAATAAACAACCTAACCTAAAGCAGTTAGAGAAAGAAGAACAAAACCCCCCCAATGTTAGCAGAATGAAAGAAGTCATAAAGATCAGATCAGAAATAAATGAAAAAGAAATGAAGGAAACAGTAGCAAAGATGAATAAAACAAAAAGCTGGTTCTTTGAGAGAATAAACAAAATTGATAAACCATTAGCCAGACTCATCAAGAAAAAAAGGGAGAAGACTCAAATCAATAGAATTAGAAATGAAAAAGGAGAATTTACAACTGACACTGCAGAAATACAAAGGATCATGAGAGATTACTACAAGCAACTATATGCCAATAAAATGCCAATAAAATATTACTACAAGCAACTATATGTCAATAAGATAGACAACCTGAAAGAAATGGACAAATTCTTAGGAAAGCACAACCTTCCAAGACTGAACCGGGAAGAAATAGAAAATATAAACAGACCAATCACAAGCACTGAAAGTGTGATTAAAAATCTTCCAACAAACAAAAGCCCAGGACCAGATGGCTTCACAGGCGAATTCTATCAAACATTTAGAGAAGAGCTAACACCTATCCTTCTCAAACTCTTCCAAAGTACAGCAGAGGGAGGAGCACTCCCAAACTCATTCTATGAGGCCACCATCACCCTGATACCAAAACTAGACAAAGATGTCACAAAAAAAGAAAATTACAGGCCAATGTCACTGATGAACATAGATGCAAAAATCCTCAACAAAATACTAGTAAACAGAATCCAGCAGCATAGTAAATGGATCATACACCGTGATCAAGTGGGTTTTATCCCAAGAATGCAAGGATTCTTCAATATATGCAGGTCAGTCAATACGATACACCATATTAACAAACTAAATGATAAAACTATATGATAATATCAATAGATGCAGAAAAGGTTTTTGACAAAATTCAACACCCATTTATGATAAAAACTCTCCAGAAAGTAGCCATAGAGGGAACCTATCTTAACATAATAAAGGCCATATATGACAAACCCACAGCCAACAACGTTCCCAATGGTGAAAAACTGAAAACATTTCCTCTCAGATGAGGAGTAAGACAAGATTGCCCACTCTCACCACTATTATTCAACATAGTTTTGGAAGTTTTAGCCACAGCAATCAGAGAAGAAAAAGAAATAAAAGGAATCCAAATTGGAAAAGAAGAAGTAAAGCTGTCATTCTTTGCAGATGACATGATACTATACATAGAAAACCCTAAAGATGCTACTAGAAAACTACTAGAGCTAATCAATGAATTTGGTAAAGTAGCAGGATACAAAATTAATGCACAGAAGTCTCTTGCATTCCTATACACTAACAACGAAAAATCTGAAAGAGAAATTAAGGAAACACTCCCATTTACCACTGCAACAAAATGAATAAAATACCTAGGAATAAACCTACCTAAGGAGGTAAAAGACCTGTATGCAGAAAATTATAAGATGCTGATGAAAGAAATTAAAGATGATACAAACAGATACCATGTTTTTGGATTGAAAGAATCAACATTGTGAAAATGACTGTACTATCCAAAGCAATCTACAGATTCAATGCAATCCCTATCAAACTACCAATGGCATTTTTCGCAGAACTAGAACAAAAAATTTCACAATTTGTATGGAACACAATAAACCCTGAATAGCCAAAGCAATCTTTTTTTTTGTTAAACATCTTTATTGGAGTATAATTGCTTTACAACGGTGTGTTAGTTTCTGCTTTATAACAAAGAGAATCAGTTATACATATACATATGTTCCCATATCTCTTCCCTCTTGCATCTCCCTCCCTGCCACCCTCCCTATCCTATCCCTCTAGGTGGTCACAAACCACCTAGCTGATCTCCCTGTGCTATGCGGCTGCTTCCCACTAGCTATCTGTTTTACATTTGGTAGTGTATATATGTCCGTGGCACTTTCTCACTTTGTCACAGCTTACCCTTCCCCCTCCCCATATCCTCAAGTTCATGCTCTAGTAGGTCTATGCCTTTATCCCCGTCTTACCCCAGGTTCTTCATGACATTTTTTTTCTCTTAGAATCCATATATATGTGTTAGCATACGGTATTAGTTTTTCTCCTTCTGACTTACTTCACTCTGTATGACAGACTCTAGGTCTATCCACCTCACTGTAAATAATTCAATTTCATTTCTTTTTATGGCTGAGTAATATTCCATTGTATATATGTGCCAAATCTTCTTTATCCATTCATCTGTTGATGGATATTTAGGTTGCTTCCATGTCCTGGCTATTGTAAATAGAGCTGCAATGAAGATTTTGGTACATGACTCTTTTTGAATTATGGTTTTCTAGGGTATATGCCCTGTAGTGGGATTGCTGGGTCATATGGTAGTTCTATTTTGAGTTTTTTAAGGAACCTCCATACTGTTCTCTATAGTGGCTTTATCAATTTACATTCCCTCCAACAGTGCAAGATGGTTCCCTTTTCTCCACACCCTCTCCAGCATTTATTGTTTCTAGATTTTTAGATGATGGCCATTCTGACCAGTGTGAGATGATATCTCATTGTAGTTTTGATTTACATTTCTCTAATGATTAATGAGGTTGAGCATTCTTTCATGTGTTTGTTGGCAATCTGTATATCTTCTTTGCAGAGTTGTCTATTTAAGTCTTCTGCCCATTTTTGGATTGGGTGTTTGATTTTTTGTTATTGAGCTGCATGAGCTGCTTGTAAATATTGGAGATTAATCCTTTGTCAGTTGCTTCATTTGCAAATATTTTCTCCCATTCTGAGGGCTGTCTTTTGGTCTTGTTTATAGTTTTCTTTGCTGTGCAAAAGCTTTTAAGTTTCATTAGGTCCTATTTGTTTATTTTTATTTCCATTTCTCTAGGAGGTGGGTCAAAAAGGATATTGCTGTGATTTATGTCATAGAGTGTTCTGCCTATGTTTTCCTCTAAGAGTTTTATAGTGTCTGGCCTTACATTTAGGTCTTTACTCCATTTTGAGTTTATTTTTTTGTATTTTGTTAAGGAGTGTTCTAATTTCGTACTTTTATATGTACCTGTCCAGTTTTCCCAGCAACACTTATTGAAGAGGCTGTCTTTTCTCCACTGTATATTCTTGTCTCCTTTATCAAAGATAAGGTTGACCATATGTGCATGGGTTTACCTCTGGGCTTTCTATCCTGTTCCATTGATCTATATTTCTGTTTTTAGGGCAGTACCATACTGTCTTGATTACTGTAGCTTTGTAGTATAGTCTGAAGTCAGGGAGCCTGATTCCTCCAGCTCCATTTTTTGTTCTCAAGATTGTTTTGGCTATTTGGGGTCTTTTATGTTTCCATACAAATTGTGAAATTTTTTGTGCTAGTTCTGTGAAAAATGCCAGTGTTAATTTCTTAGGCATTGCATTGAATCTGTAGATTGATTTGGGTAGTAGAGTCATTTTCACAATATTGATTCTTCCAATCCAAGAACTTGGTGTATATCTCCATCTATTTGTATCATCTTTAACTACTTTCATCAGTGTCTTATAATTTTCTGCATACAGGTTTTTAATTTCCTTTGGTAGGTTTGTTCCTAGGTATTTTATTCTTTTTGTTGCAATGGTAAATGGGAGTGTTTTTTTAGTTTCACGTTCAGATTTTTCATCATTAGTATATAAGAATTCCATAGATTTCTGTGCATTAATTTTGTATCCTGCTACTTTACCAAATTCATTGATTAGCTCTAGCAGTTTTCTGGTACCATCTTTAGGATTCTCTATGTATAGGATCATGTCATCTGCAAACAGTGACAGCTTTACTTCTTCTTTTCCAATTTGGATTCCTTTTATTTCCTTTTCTTCTCTGATTGCTGTGGCTAAAACTTCCAAAACTATGTTGAATAAGAGTGGTGAGAGTGGGCAACCTGTCTTTTCCTGATCTTAGTGGAAATGGTTTCAGTTTTTCACCATTGAGGACGATGTTGGCTGTGGGTTTGTCATATATGGCCATTATTATGTTGAGGAAAGTTCCCTCTATGCCTACTTTCTGCAGGGTTGTTATCATAAATGGGTGTTGAATTTTGTCAAAAGCTTTCTCTGCATCTATTGAGATGATCATATGGTTTTTCTCCTTCAATTTGTTAATATGGTGTATCACGTTGATAGATTTGCATATATTAAAGAATCCTTGCATTCCTGGAATAAACCCCACTTGATCATGGTGTATGATCCTTTTAATGTGCTGTTGGATTCTGTTTGCTAGTATTTTGTTGAGGATTTTTGCATCTGTATTCATCAGTGATATTGGCCTGTAGTTTTCTTTCTTTGTGACATCCTTGTCTGGTTTTGGTATCAGGGTGATGGTGGCCTCATAGAAAGAGTTTGGGAGTGTTCCTCCCTCTGCTATATTTTGGAAGAGTTTGAGAAGGATAGGTGTTAGCTCTTCTCTAAATGTTTGATAGAATTCGCCTGTGAAGCCATCTGGTCCTGGGCTTTTGTTTGTTGGAAGATTTTTAATCACAGTTTCCATTTCAGTGCTTGTGATTGGTCTGTTCATATTTTCTATTTCTTCCTGGTTCTGTATCGGCAGGTTGTACATTTCTAAGAATTTGTCATATTTCTTCCAGGTTCTCCATTTTATTGACATAGAGTTGCTTGTAGTATCTCTCATGATCTTTTGTATTTCTGCAGTGTCAGTTGTTACTGCTCCTTTTTCATTTCTAATTCTATTGAACTGAGTCTTCTCCCTTTTTTTCTTGATGAGTCTGGCTAATGGTTTATCAATTGTGTTTACCTTCTCAAAGAACCAGCTTTTCGTTTTATTGATCTCTGCGATCGTTTCCTTCATTTCTTTTTCATTTATTTCTGATCTGATCTTTATGAGTTCTTTCCTTCTGCTAACTTTGGGGGTTTTTTTGTTCTTTTTTCTCTAATTGCTGTAGTTGCAAGGTTAAGTTGTCTATTTGAGATGTTTTGTGTTTCTTAAGTTAGGATTGTATTGCTATAAACTTCCCTCTTAGAACTGATTTTTCTGCATCCCATAGGTTTTGGGTCGTCGTGTCTCCATTGTCATTTGTTTCTAAGTATTTTTTGATTTCCTCTTTGATTTGTTCAGTGATCACTTCGTTATTAAGTAGTGTATTGTTTAACCTCCATGTGTTTGTATTTTTTACAGATCTTTTCCTGTAATTGATATTTAGTCTCATAGCATTGTAGTCAGAAAAGATACTTGATACAATTTCAGTTTTCTTAAATTTACCAAGGCTAAATTTGTGACCCAATATATGATCTCTCCTGGAAAATGTTCCATGAGCACCTTTGAGAAATATGTATTGTGTTTTTTGGATGGAATGTCCTATAAATATCAATTAAGTCCATCTTGTTTAATGTATTATTTAAAGCTTATGTTTCCTTATTTATTTTCATTGTGGATGATCTGTCCGTTGGTGAAAATCGTGTGTTAAAATCACCTACTATGATTGTGTTACTGTCCATTTCCCCTTTTATGGCTGTTAGTATTTGCCTTATGTATTGAGGTGCTCCTATGTTGGGTGCATAAATATTTACAATTGTTATATCTTCTTGGATTGATCATTATGTAGTGTCCTTCTTTGTCTGTTGTAATAGTCTTTATTTTAAAGTCTATCTTTTCTGATATGAGAATTGCTACTCCAGCTTTCCTTTGATTTCCATTTGCATGGAATATCTTTTTCCATCCCCTCACTTTCAGTCTGTATGTGTCCCTAGGTCTGAAGTGGGTCTCTTGTAGACAGATATATACGGGTCTTGTTTTTGTATCCATTCAGCTAGTCTGTGTCTTTTGGTGAGAGAATTTAATCCATTTACATTTAAGGGAATTATTGATAATATGTTCCCATTCCCATTTACTTTATTGTTTTGGGTTTGTTATTGTAAGTCTTTTCTTTCTCTTTTGTTTCTTGCCTAGAGAAGTTACTTTGGCATTTGTTGTAAAGCTGGTTTGGTGGTGCTGAACTCTCTCAGCTTTTGCTTGTCTGTAAAGGTTTTAATTTCTCCTTCAAATCTGAATGAGATTCTTGCTGAGTAGAGTAGTCTTGGTTGTAGGTTTTTCTCCTTCATCACTTTAAATATGTCCTGCCAGTCCCTTCTGGCTTGCAGAGTTTCTACTGAAAGATAAGCTGTTAACATAATGAGGATTCCTTTGTGTGTTATTTGTTGTTTTTCCCTTGCTGCTTTTAATATGTTTTCTTTGTATTTAATTTTTGATAGTTTGATTAATATGTGTCTTGGCGTGTTTCTCCTTGGATTTATCCTGTATGGGACTCTCTGTGCTTCCAGGACTTGATTAACTATTTCCTTTCCCATATTAGGGAAGTTTTCAACTATAATCTCTTCAAATATTTTCTCAGTCCCTTTCTGTTTCTCTTCTTCTTCTGGAACCCTTATAATTCGAATGTTGGTGCATTTAATGTTTTCCCAGAGGTCTCTGAGACTGTCCTCAGTTCTTTTCATTCTTTTTTCTTTATTCTGCTCTGCAGTAACTATTTCCACTATTTTATCTTCCAGGTCTCTTATCTGTTCTTCTGCCTCAGTTATTCTGCTATTGATCCCTTCTAGAGAATTTTCAATTTCATTTATTGTGTTGTTCATCACTGTTTGTTTGCTCTTTAGTTCTTCTAGGTCCTTGTTAAACGTTTCTTGGATTTTCTCCATTCTATTTCGAAGATTTTGGATCATGTTTACTATCATTATTCTGATTTTTTTTTCAGGTAGACTGCCTATTTCCTCTTCATTTGTTAGGTCTGGTGGGTTTTTAACTTGCTCCTCATCTGCTGTGTGTTTTTCTGTCTTCTCATTTTGCTTATCTTACTGTGTTTTGGGTCTCCTTTTCGCAGGCTGCAGGTTCATAGTTCCTGTTGTTTTTGGTGTCTGTCTCCAGTGGCTAAAGTTGGTTCAGTGGGTTGTGTAGGTTTCCTGCTGTAGGGGACTCGTGCCTGTGTTCTGGTGGATGAGGCTGGATCTTGTGTTTCTGGTGGGCAGGTCCACATCTGGTGGTGTGTTTTGGGGTGTCTGTGGCCTTATTATGATTTTAGGCAGCCTCTCTGCTAATGGATGGGGCTGTGTTCCTGTCTTGCTAGTTGTTTGGCATAGGGTGTCCAGCACTGTAGCTTGCTGGTCAGTGAGTGAAGCTGGGTCTTGGTGTTGAGATGGAGATCTCTGAGAGATTTTTGCCATTTGATATTACGTGGAGCTGGGAGGTCTCTTGTGGACCAATGTCCTGAATTTGGGTCTCCCACCTCAGTGGCACAGCCCTGAAGCCTGGCTGGAGCCCAACAGCCTGTCCTCCACATGGCTCAGAATAAAAGGGAGAAAAAATAGAAAGAAAGAAAGAGGATAAAATAAAATAAGATAAAATAAAATAATTAAAATAAAGAATAATTATTAAGAAAAAAATTTTAAGAATTAAAAAATAAGGGCTTCCCTGGTGGCGCAGTGGTTGAGAGTCCGCCTGTCGGTGCCGGGGACACGGGTTTGTGCCCTGATCAGGGAAGATCCCACATGCCACAGAACGGCTGGGCCCGTGAGCCATGGCTGCTGAGCCTGTGCGTCCGGAGCCTGTGCTCCGCAACGGGAGAGGCCACAACAGTGAGAGGCCCACGTACCACAAAAAAAAAAAAAAGAAAAAGAAACTGGACGGTCAGAACCCTAGGACAAATAGTGAAAGCAAAGTGATACAGACAAAATCTCACACAGAAGCATACACATACACATTCACAAAAAGTGGAAAGGGGAAAAGTAATCTGTCTTTCTCCCAAAGTCCACCTCCTCAATTTGGGATGATTTGTTGTCTATTCATATATTCCACAGTTGCAGGGTACATCAAGTTGATTGTGGAGGTTAATCCTCTTCTCCTGAGGCTGCTGGGAGAGATTTCCCTTTCTCTTCTTTTTTTGCACAGCTCCTGGGGTTCAACTTTGGATTTGGACCCGCCTCTGCTTGTAGGTCACCTGAGGACGTCTGTTCTTTGCTCAGACAGGACGGCCTAAAGGAGCCGCTGATTTGGGGGCTCTGGGCCACTCAGGCTGTGGGGAGGGAAGGGTGCGGATGTTGGGAGAGCCTGTGGCAGCAGAGGCCAACCTGATGTTGCACCAACTGAGGCACGCCGAGCGTTCTTCCGGGGAAGTTGTCCCTAGGTTACGGGACCCTGGCAGTGGTGGGCTGCACAGGCTCCCGGGTAGGGTGGCGTGGAGAGTGACCTGTGCTTGCACACGGGCTTCTTGGTGGCTGCAGCAGCAGCCTTAGCGTCTCATGCCCGTCTCTGGGGTCCGCATTGATAGCCGCGGCTCACGCCCGTCACTGGAGCTCCTTTAAGCAGCGCTCTTAATCCCCTCTCCTCTCGCACCTGTAAACAAAGAGGCAAGAAAAAGTCTCTTGTCTCTTCGGCAGCTCCAGACTTCTCCCAGACTCCCTCCCGTCTAGCTGTGGTGCACTAACCCCTTCAGGCTGTGTTCACGCCGCCAACCCCCGTCCTCTCCCGGCATCTGACCGATGTCCGAGACTCAGCTCGCGGCCCCTGCCCATACCGGCAGGTGAGCAGACAAGCCTCTCGGGCTGGTGAGTGCTGGTCGGCACTGATCCTCTGTTCGGGAATCTCTCAAGTTTGCCCTCTGCACCCCTGTTGCTGCACTGTCCTCCGTGGCTCTGAAACTTCCCCCTCTGCCACCCACAGTCTGTGACTGTGAAGGGGCTTCTAGTGTGTGGAAACCTTTCCTCCTTCACAGCTCCCTCCCACTGGTGCAGGTCCCCTCCCTATTCTTTCGTTTCTGTTTTTTCTTTTGCCCTTCCCAGGTACGTGGGGAGTTTCTTGCCTTTTGGGACGTCTGAGGTCTTCTGCCAGAGATCAGTGGCTGTTCTATAGGAGCAGTTCCACGTGTAGATGTATTACTGATGTATCTGTGGGGAGGAATGTGATCTCCACGTCTTAGTCTTCTGCCATCTTCTCCTGGAGCCTAAAGCAATCTTGAGAAGGAAAAACGGAGCTGGAGGGATCAGGCTTCTGGACTTCAGACTATACTACAAAGCTACAGTAATCAAGGCAGTATGGTACTGGCCTAAAAGCAGAAATATAGTTCAATGGAACAGGATAGAAAGCCCAGAGATAAACCCATGCACATATGGTCACCTTATCTTTGATAAAGGAAGCAAGAGTATACAGTGGAGAAAAGACAGCCTCTTCAATAAGTGGTGCTAGGAAAACTGGACAGCTACATGTAAAAGAATGAAATTAGAACACTTCCTAACACCATACACAAAAATAAACTCAAAATGAATTAAAGACCTAAATGTAAGGCCAGACACTATAAAACTCTTAGAGGAAAACATAGGCAGAACACTCTATGACATAATCACAGCAAGATCTTTTTTGACCTACCTCCTGGAGAAATGGAAATAAAAACAAAAATAAACAAATGGGACCTAATGAAACTTAAATGCTTTTGCACAGCAAAGGAAACCATAAACAAGACAAAAAAGACAACCCCCAGAATGGGAGAAAATATTTGCAAACGATGTAACTGACAAAAGATTAATCGCCAAAATATACAAGCAGCTCAATATCAAAAAAAACAAACATTCCAATCCAAAAACGGGCAGAAGGTCTAAATAGACATTTCTCCAACGAAGATATACAGATTGCCATCAAACACATGAAAGGATGCTCAACATCACTAATTATTAGAGAAATGCAAATTAACACTACAATGTGGTATCACCTCACGCAAGTCAGAATAGCCATCATCAAAAAGTCTACAAACAATAGGGCTTCCCTGGTGGTACAGTGGTTGAGAGTCCGCCTGCCAATGCAGGGGACACGGGTTCGTGCGCCGGTCTGGGAGGATCCCACATGACGCGGAGTGGCTGGGCCTGTGGGCCAGGGCCGCTGGGCCTGCACGTCCAGAGCCTGTGTTCCGCAGCGGGAGAGGCCACAGCAGTGACAGGCCCATGTACCACAAAAAAAAAAAGTCTACAAACAATAAATGCTGGAGAGGGTGTGGAGAAAAGGGAACTCTCTTGCACTGTTGGTGGGAATGTAAATTGATACAGCCACTATGGAGAAGTATGGATGTTCCTTAAAAAACCAAAAATAGAACTACCATACGACTCAGCAATCTCACTACTGGGCATATACCCTGAGAAAACCATAATTCAAAAAGAGTCATGTACAAAAATGTTCATTGCAGCTCTATTTACAATAGCCAGGAGGTGGTAACAACCTAAGTGTCCATCAACAGATGAATGGATAAAGAAGATATGGCACATACATACAATGGAATATTACTCAGCCATAAGAAGAAATGAAATTGAGTTATTTGTAGTGAGGTGGATGGACCCAGAGTCTGTCATACAGAGTGAAGTAAGTCAGAAAGAGAAAGACAAATACCATATGCTAACACATATATATGGAATCTAAGAAAAAAAAAATGTCATGAAGAACCTAGGGGTAAGACGGGAATAAAGATACAGACCTACTAGAGCATGGACTTGAGGATATGGGGAGGGGGAAGGGTAAGCTGTGACAAAGTGAGAGAGTGGCATGGACATATATACACTACCAAACATAAAATAGATAGCTAGTGGGAAGTAGCCGCATAGCACAGGGAGATCAGCGAGGTGGTTTGTGACCACCTAGAGGGGTGGGATAGGAAGGGTGGGAGGGAGCGAGACGCAAGAGGCAAGAGATATGGGAACATATGTATATGTATAACTGATTCACTTTGTTATAAAGCAGAAACTAACACACCATTGTAAAGCAATTATACTCCAATAAAGATATTAAAAAAAAACGAAATTGAACTATTTGTAGTGAGGTGGATGGACTTAGAGTCTGTCATAGAGAGTGAAATAAGTCAGGAAGAGAAAAACAAATACTGTATTCTAACACTGTATTCTAACACATATATATGGAATCTAAAAAAAAAAAATGGTTCTGATGAACCTAGGGGCTGGACAGGAATAAAGATGCAGAGGTAGCGAATGGACTTGAGGACACGGGGAGGGGGAAGGGTAAGCTGGAACAAAGTGAAAGAGTAGCACTGATATATGTACACTACCAAATGTAAAATAGATAGCTAGTGGGAAGCAGCTGCATAGCGCCGGGAGATCAGCTTGGTGCTTTGTGACCACCTAGAGGGGTAGGATAGGGAGGCAGGGAGGGAGACACAAGAGGGAGGGGATATGGGGATATATGTATACATATAGCTGATTCACTTTGTTATAGAGCAGAAATTAACACAAGATTGTAAAGCAATTATACTCCAATAAAGATGTTAAAAAATAACAAAACAAAGAAAGGAAATCTTAAGTAAGCTGGTCAGAGAAGCAGAAAAAGAGCTCATTGCAGGGTTATTTCTCCTTCTGTTAGAGAAGAGAAAACAGCTATTTTTATAAATAGCTTTTTATAGGGAGAAACTTTGTCAGTCATTAATGTTCACAGTTAGGATGTATATGGCACCTGGGGCTCAGCTGCCTCAAGACACTTGCTGCTGAGCAAAGCACTCGGGCAGACCCTGTGCAGGACATGGGTGGTGATTACAGGACCAAGGTCTGGGTCAGAACCAGCTGCTGGACTCAGGAGTCCACTCAGGGATCTATAACATAAATTTTTTTGCCAGCTTTTGATGAGAGCTTGAGGCTCAGTAAAGTTAGTTACTTTTCCTCTTTGAAGTTCATTCTTTCCTTGTAAATCATCCCAAGAGGCTTTGTCAGTTTACTTCGAAGCAACCACAGAATTCTGACATAATCTTGATATTGCTCCCCATGCCTTAGAACAAGGATATCTTGTTCAGAGCTTTGACTGAGCTCACTCTCCACTCGATTACCAGGATACTGCCTCAGAATCTTTCTCAACACAGTGACTTAGGCAGCAATTTCCAAGAGATCAGAGTGGGCACTCAAGATAAAATGATACCTGGCTTTTTGTACTAATGTCGGTTTTATAGCTTTAGAAAAAAGCGTAGGTAATTGTGATAAACAATGCACTCTTTTCTTCACTCATTCATTCATTTATTGAAAACTAACCAAACTCTTACCAAGTGTCAGGTACTTTGGTAAGGCCTGGGTATATGATGTAAATTAATCCTAGAAGAATGGAACAAAAATAAAATTTAAATTTGCAGCTCAACGCCACTGCCACATTCAGTAGGTGTGAAATAACAAATCCTAGATGTGAAGTTTTATTTCGTAGTCTCTTGGTTCAGCTTATTAAGGTAATGCTGGGTTGTCATTTTCCAATGAAGCCCTTTTGCAAAGAGCCTGGAGAGAAACAAGGCATCCTGGAGCATTCAAGTATCTCCTCTGTCCCTTTCAAAACAGAGCAAACCAAACACAGCCCCATATGCCAGAAACCCAGCCTGTAGAAGACGGAATGTTGAGGAGCCTCCCCAGACAACAAACCTATGGCTCCTTGTGGAGCCCAGCTATGTCTGGAGATGAAACAATTGGGATGTGAGTTTCACATCAGTGGTCGGGGCAGCAGCAGAGGTGTGGGGATGGTGCACTTTGCAGAGGCTTGTCTGCTTTTTCACTCTTTGCCGAGCTGCTGCTGTCGCAGGGCTGTTTGACAGTCCCAGGGAAAACGCCAGCAGACCTGACCCCTCGGCAGCGGCTCTGTAACTGTGGGGCTCACGCCGGCAGATTGGCATCTGCAGGCACATCTTTAGCAAGTTGGCAGCCTCTGTGCCCTTCGCAGGTTGCAATCAAACCTGCCTTCTACAGCGGCCTCTTTCTGGTTGATTAACTTTAATGTAATTTTAATTAAAAACCACAGTGTCAAAGGGTTTAGCTACTCGAGAAATGAGCACAGACTGTGGCCCAGTGGCAGCAGTCACTTGGAAAATGGAAATGTGTCTTGACAACGTTGTGCGGGGGCCAGATAAACAGGGTCGCTGCAGTGCTTTGCGCTCAGGCAGCAGGCAAGGCAACATCAGAACTAGAGGCCGCGTGGACATCAGGAGCTCTAACGTATGAATTTCAGGGGCCATCAACATATTTTAGAGCTTGTTCAGTCCTGGCACAAAATGCACTCCACAGTGGCTGGCTGCGCCCATTCTGTTCTCCTCTTGGCACTTCAGGCTCTAAATCAACACATATATCTGAGTTGAATGTGAATCAAATTTCAGGCAAGAAAAAGTAGCCAAGCCTCACTGTAGTCTTCAATTGTAGACCTTTTTTTTTTTTTTCCACTATATATATTTTATAGGAGACTGGAGATTTTAAATATTAGAAATAGACTTTCCTTTCAAGGAAATGCTTCCTCTGGGTTATGAGTCCTTGACATCTTTACAAATAGGGCCAAGGAACTAAAATGAAATGATGTCTTCCAAAAAAGATTGCTGCACTGCTTGAATTGGAAGACAAGAGGGGATAACCTTGCTAATATGTTTGCTCAGGCTAGGTTTAGAATATAGATTTTATCCACTGGATCTTCTTATGCATTAAGATATAAACATTTTACCATTTCTAGTTAGCCTAAAGATCTTACCTTTTTCAATTCCTCCTTTCCTTTATTTTTTCTGGGTGATGTTGCTAACGGTGAAATGCATGCTGTGTGGGAGAAGCATTTTATCAATGCCAACGTGGTGAACGCCTCTACTCCACACTGAAATGCCCTTTATTCTTCCTCAATGTAGCTAAATTTTCAGGGCACAACTCTCAGGAGAACACCTAGTGACGTCAATTCTTCGGAGGAGAATTTCCTCCACCAGGTTTGCGGGATGCTGGGGCTGCGTTGCTGACAGATGGGGCCGGTACAGGTGGGCCCGGAGCCATCTGAACAGAAGGGGCCCCTGGTCCCTGACAGAGAGGATAGACAGAACGGTGGGGGAGAGTTTAGGGTAGTGGACAGGGAGGGGCGAGAGGAGGCCTGGAGGATTTCTACACCGAATCCAGCAGAGAGGAAGAAAAGCAAAAACAAGCAGATGGGTGGACTAAGAGAGGTGATTTGAATTGTATAACTTGCTTAAGAGACTAATAAAAACCAATCTCCGGGGATAGAACTTCACTGCAGGCAATCTTGGAAAATTAGAAATTTAACTAAGGTTGCCAAAGCAAAGACAAACACCAGGAAAATAAATATGAAATGAAGGTAGAACAATGAATTGTGTGTCAGCTTGCGGGCTGAGTCCTTTGCAGGCCTCATACACGCCCAGGTAGTCATTCTGTGGCTCTTCAGATGGTAAAGAGCCACTGTTACCTCTCATCTGCATTGCCTTCTCTATTAAATGACAAAATAGAATTTTGGTTGTCCACTCAGCAGATGATGTAATTGTTCAGAATGGACTTAGGACAACTCTATACATTTAAAAAGTTCTTATGATGACAATCAAAAAAGCAAAGCAAAAAAACCACCTATCAGAGTAGGATCTGAATAAGTTAAACTAAAGCATTCCAAAAATATCTTCCCTGGAATATTATTTTTTCAGGATACTTATACATGTCTTTTGGGAAAATGGCCCTATAGTGAAATGAATGTGGGGAGGCCTGGGTTACACACCGAATCGATTTTTTTTTTTTTAATTGCAGGACTTCTCAGGACTTTTTGTGCTCTCTGACGTATGAAGCTTTTCTTCAGTTTTGGTCTGGGAGCTCTCTTTGAAACGTATTTCTTGAGGCTAGTTTGCGAAGTACATACCTCAGGAAACAGAGTGAGACTCTTAGACCAGGCAGCAGAGCCTGGGGCTTTGTCCCTGCCAAGGATGTTTTCTGTGTGGGTGCATTTACGGTGGACATGGGTCTGCATCTGCACTGCGGCTTGTGGTCAGAAATGGCTGACACGGCCCATTCAGCTTATATCTAATAATAGAAATCAAAATACTAAAAACACTCTCTTTGCAGGTGACTTCAGGAGTGGTGTTGTTTTTATCTATTTTGCAGTAGATATTTTGAATTAAAGAGTCTATATTTGGTCAGAAGTGATATTAAAAATTCATTTCTAAAAATTACGGCCTAAACACTGACCGGAATGGATCCTGACCATATGCAGAGCTGTACTTGTGTGTGCCCATGGAATGCCAAAACTTCAGCGTTTTTTGGTCTTCATTTGTAATTTACAGTGTCCTCATTTACAATTAATAGCAAACAGCCCTTAAGCTCTATGACAACAGAAACAACTCTTTGCTTAACCTGTGTTTCCAACATTTATGCAGTCTGGACTCAACAAATATTATTAGAACCAATGAATTATCTCTCTGGATAATGTTGGATACTAGTTGGGAAAGCCCAGAAAGCATGGGAAACTTGCACCAAAGAATGTTGGAAATAACCTTACATCAACAGCTAAAACAAAATTTTCTTTTTCTTTGTTAAAAGTAATATTGAGCACGAATTCAATGTAAGTCAGTCTGCTATGCACCCTGGGAGATAAATAGGTAAGAGTAACAGAAAGGGACTCTTTAGGGAGCAGATAATTTGGTGGGGTGTGACTTTAACACATGAAGGATAAACCAAATGGGTGAGGGGGTGGAGGGGCTGGGAACTGGGGAGTGTGGGGTGAGTACAGAGCTAGCCACGCTCAGGCTCAAGTTTCCAAATGGGGAAAATGCACTGCATTTAGACTCCATTCAGCCACATAATCAATGTTGGCATTACCTTGGTTGTGATACCTACCAGGGCTCTTGGCCTCCTTAAGCAATAGAAATTGATCAGAGGCCAGACAAGAAATTCAGGCAAGGCTTTATTGGGGTCCCTGCTGGAGGACGGGGGAGTGAGAACAAACAACAAGTTCCCTTGCTCGCTCCCTGAGAGAGGGGGTGGCGAGCAGGTTCCTTACATGGGGTGAGGGTAGGGGTGTGTCCAGGGGTTGGGCCAAGGTGTGGCTTAGGTGGTCTGCCCACCCCCTTGGTGGTGGTGTGTGCAGGGGGGCATGCTCAGTACCCTGCTTTTGCTCCTGGCTCTTCAGGAGTGGCAGCTGGAGGGTTTTTTTTTGGTCTTTTTGTATCTTTTGTCCATAATTTGCCCCAACTGTGCATGCACGCAATTATTTTTAGTCCTTTATAGTTTCTTTGTATTTTGTTGCTGGAGGACAGGTGTGTCCAGGTGCAAACATTGCAGCACTGCAGCAAAGGGTCCCAGGTCCCAGCCTGTTTCAGTTGGGGACTGAGGAAGAAGGGAAGGCACATTCAATGAGGAAACTCCTGTCCATCCCGTGAGCAGGCGGAGTCCAGGTCTTGGGAGATGGCCCAATGGCTATAAAAGGATCTCAGCATTTCTCCTGCAGGATGACAACAGTAACCCTCACATTTGCATACCATATTTTTTCACTACTTTAAAATCCATTTTTGCACTTAATGCTCACAACAGCTCTGGGTGGAAGGAATTTTTACTCTAATTTTACAGTTAAAAGGATACAGAGGCTCAGAGCAGTTAAAGTCTTAATGGTGGTAGGACTAGTAGACTCACTGCTGACTAGAGTGGAACTAAAATCCAATTGGTCTGTGTCTGAGTCCTCTATCCTGACTACTTTCCATCAGCACAACCACCTTGAAGGCAGGTAGTTTTATCTTTGCCCCAAGGTCCCACCGAACCCATATCTAGAGGAATCTTGTTTCCTTTGGGCCCGGGACAATGTTTGGTGGTATCCCACGTGGCCTGAGCACCCAGCAGGCCTGACAATGGATTCCTCAAGCACCTTTCTGTACTAAGTAAGCAGTAATACTAACATTTGTCTCCATTATTGAACATTTTACTTTGTGCCAGGCGCTGCTAGGCATGTTTTGTGTGTTATTTGCCTGTCTACCCACTGACTACAAATCTCCTGGAGAGACAGAGTACGTGTTACTCATCTGTGAATCTTAAGAAAATTTGAGACCTCAATTGAAGTAAAAGTACTTTACTTTTCAAATGCTGTGGGCCAGTCCCCATATATCTTACAAGCGTTGTTTAGGACTGGGAGGATACCACCACACAAACACAAGTTTGATCTCTAGAGAAAAATTTCAGTTTTGTAAGCAGTTCAGTTTTGTAATTCCAAAATAGCCTGACCCCCAGTCTCTGTTGCAATATAAGCTTCATGAGGATAGAGCGAGGTTTGTCTTTTCTATTCCCTTATGTCCAGCATCTTTCTTTCCCTGGAACATAGTAGGTACTCAGTAATTGTTCAGTAAATGATTAGCATTGTATTTTTTCGTTTTGTGGGCAGATACAATTTTGATAAGTGCTGGAGGTGGAACACGGCAGTGACTGCTAATGGTAAAGCTTTGTTTTCCCAGGAAAATTTGACTGTCAATCTGATATGGGCAAATGTTGAACAAAATCTATCCTGGAACTTTCCTGATAGCCAATGAATCTGGAAAGCAGAAATGAGGAGTTAAATTATAATTGGTATTCGTTATCAGCCAGTAAGATAGATTTGGGGAGAAAATGGTTATTTCTGTAAAGCTTGGGATTCCACATTCTGAAATATTATTACATATTCATTTAATCTTCTATGTACTGAGGAAGTTTGGATAAGAAGGGCTAAGGGTAAACTACCACTAATTGAGCAAGGAGTCTATGCTGGACACTTTCACTTTCCATGATTTTATTTAATCGGTATAACTCATCAGAATAGGTGTTATTATTTCCAACCTACAGATGGGGAAATTAAGGCTGAGAGAGGTAACTGACTAACTAAGTCCTAAGTATAACCTAGTCAGTGGTAAAATCTTCTCAGCAATTCCCTCACTGACAAAGTTAACGTTCTTTTCTCTCTGCAATTCTGTGCCTTGTATGTAATTCTAACATGGCATATATTACACCATATTTTAATTGTCTGTGTACATGCTTATCTTGCCTGACAGACCATGAGTATTTCTAAAGGAGCTGAGTCGTGCTCAAGGCTGCATTCCTAAGCTTTTATCATGATCCCTCTTCATGGAGTAAAGCAGTGACTCTCAAACTTTAGCAAGCATTAGAATCACTGGAAGGGCATGTTAAAATTCAGATTTTAATAGTGAAGTTTTCGGCTTCCTTCGGTCTGGGATGAGGCCCACAATTTTGAATTTCTAACAAGTTTCCAGGTACTGTTTCTGCTGCTCGTCTAGGATGACACTTGGGTTTAAAGCCCTCAATAAATGTTTATTTGTTTAAATGGATGCTGACTGGGAAAACGTAAGCCTCATTTACCAGTTCCTTCCAGGTATTAACAGTCTCCTTGGTTATGATATCCTATCAACCATAACTAGTGAAAATGGCATTTATGAAATTGAAAGACCTCAAGTTAAATATAAAGTAGCATGATTGGAAAAAATGTTACATTGCCTTTCCCCTCTTCCCATTCTTAAGGCTACGAAGGAGGTTATGTACCAAACAGAGTCTTTGTTTTACTGCCTGGGATGTTGGATGTGTCAAGAAAGGGAAAGCATAGAGAAGACTGCATCCACTTAACATAAGACAAAGATGCTGATCAGACTGGGGGTGGGGGACGCAGTGGGAGAGGCCACAGAGATGAGGGGAGGTGGCAAAGGAGGCTGCAGTGAGACAAGACACAGAGAAAGAAGAAGAAAGGGGACCCTGGCAGACAACACTAGGAATGGAAAACTGTTGAGAACAAGAAAGATCTTCAAGAGGCTTTTAAGAAAAATTTGTTGTGTTATGTGAGATATAGCTCTGTCCTCTTTCTTTCCACCAAACTATAGGTTAAAATCCCCATTGTGGATTCCACTTCTGGAATTGCAGTGTGAGGACCTCTGTGGGCTCATTCCTCAGAGAAATAAACATAACAAACATATTTAAAAAGGAAGCAACAATTTACTGTGGAAATTGTACTTAGGTCATTCAGCAAATGAGGAAACATTTACTCAAGAAAATCTACTACAACTAAGAAAGGAAAGCAAGAGTCTATGGCACTTGAGCAAGGGGTGGTGAACATGACTGACAGAGCCTGTCCTTCTGCTTCTGCTCTCAATCTACGAATTGTCATGCATAACTCTTCCTATTAGAAGAACAGTTTTTTTAAAAAAATTAGACTTGGATAAAAGAAGCATAGTTTTCTGAGTAGTGATGTATTTGTATTGTTTTAGATATGAAAGGAGAATATAAATATTTCCTCTCATATCTGAGATACAGATAGATGAAAGATAGATAGGTGACAGATGATAGATAGCTAGAGATATGATATATATAAATATAGATATATATGATATATAGAGAGATGATAGAGATGGAGAGAGATATGATGTAGCTATATATGATATATAAATATATACATATAGAGAAAGAGATGATAGCTATATCACTCTATATGAGTGATATATCACTCATATATCACTCTATATGAGTGATAACAGAAGAAATCCAAGCCCAAGCAAGAGTGACCAGATGTCCCACAATCCAGAGACCAAAGAAGTGATGAAGTTAAACATCCCACCTGGCCTGACTCCAGGTCCTCTGTTCTCACTGCGCTAAGATGGGACAGACCCTGGTACAAGCTCCTCTGCATTGGTTGGAATCTGCTGAACCTAAGGACATCACAGCAGTGGTGGTGGCCAGCCAGCTCCAGCCATTCCACAGCTTGTGCCTTCGGGGCCCAGGCCAGGAGGGGAATCCCTCTATGGAATACCAGTAGGCATCATATTGCTATATAAGAATTCAAAGGTCATCTTGACCCCTCATCCTCACCTTGAGTCTTTCAACTTGGTCTGGTTCAATATTGTTTCACCTTGGTGAGTTTTTACTCTTCAAGGAGTACTCATCAATAGTCTTGTAGGCAGGCTTCCGTTTTCTTTTTCTGGTTACTTCTGACTCCTCATGTAGTGCTCTCT
Organism: Globicephala melas; assembly: GCF_963455315.2. NCBI lineage: Eukaryota > Metazoa > Chordata > Mammalia > Artiodactyla > Delphinidae > Globicephala > Globicephala melas. The sequence goes on from NC_083324.2 coordinate 55,864,341, forward strand.
GTACAAAGTAGGCTCAATAAATGGTGCTGACAATTAAGTCACTTAACAAGTATTTACTGAATGTCTGGTGACCAAAACAAAGATAGCATACTCTCGACGTTCAAACTACCAAATCTACTGATCATTCCTTCCTGCTTGTCCCTCCTTGCCTTTTATTTAATTGAAGTATAGTGGATTTACAATGTTATATTAGTTTCAGGTGTATAGCATAGTAATTCAGTATTTTTTCCAGTTATATTCTACCATGAGTTATTATAAGGTAATGGCTATAATTCCCCGTGCTATACAGTAAATCCTTGTTGCCTATTTTATGTATAATGGTTTGTATCTGTTAATTCCTATCCCTAATTTGCGCCTCCCCCTCCCTTTCCCTTTGGTAACCACAAGTTAGTTTTCTCTATGTGAGTCTGTTTCTGTTTTGCATATACATTCATTTGTATTATTTTTAGATTCTCCATATAAGTGATATCATACAGTACTCGTCTTTCTCTGTCTGACTTATCTCACTAAGCATAATATTCTCTAGGCCCAAATGCTGCAAATGGCAGTATTTCATTTTTTATGGCTGAGTAATATTCCATTGTATATATACATCACACCTTTTTTATGCATTCTTCTGTTGATGGGCACTTGAGTTGCTTCCATGTCTTGGCTATTGTAAGTAAGGCTGCTGTGAACATTCATTGCCCCCTCACTTTTGACACCTTAAACGGACTCCCATGGCAAGCTTTCTCATTTCTCTTCACCATTATTCAAAAATTATAAGGAACTGAATCTGTCCCCAGTAGTATATGACTAGTGTAAGTTAGAGCCACAGCTGGAACCCAGGTCTATATGTAATCAGAGATCAAGAAACAGCCACATCTTGGTGATTTTATTCATGGGGAGGCAGCCCAGATGGCCCAACACACAATACATGCTTCTAAATCAGAGAACATTTCCCCAAGGACATTGTTAGGACACTGTCCAGCTAGAAGATATTTAGAGAAAATTCACTCCTTTACCTGCCCCAGGGAAATGGGAAAATTCAATGCCCGAGCCATTTACCCTAGAGAATAATCCACGCTGGAAATTTTGCTTAAAATATTCTTTTAAAAGGCCCTTCTGTCTTTATTATGACTATAAGGCTGCTGAGTCTGCCTGAGCATATGAGGTTGCAAAGAGTATTTCTTTTGATTCAGACCTTGCATTCTCTATAAAATGAAAAGATTCTTGGCACATAGTTGGCAATTACTCTCTAGGTTTTCTGCATAACATAGGTTTTTTCACTAAGCTTTTAACTCAATAGACATCAGGCTCCAGTGAAAATACGTGTGGACTAACACGAGCAGAAATAAACAGGATTCTAATCAATTTAGTTGTTGACAAAAGCATGTGGTTTCATTGCTTGGGGGCAAAGTGTTAAGAGTGGGCTCTGATTTCTTGCAGGCACACCCCTTATATATGTGTGCAAATAGGGTAATTAAGTGTCCAATTACCAGAGTTGCATTGGCAAATGGGGGCTTTGTGTGAGTAAAATTCTCCATAGTTTGGGACCAGCTGAAACTTAGGTCTTTTATTTTTGAATCCATCCCCCACAATAACATAGGCATGATGAAGTTCCCACCTTGTCTCAATCTGAAGCCGTGATTCAAGACTTCCCTGTAGTTTGGTGATTCAGTGAAGCGGACAGCCAGTGTTAGAAGCTGGAGGTTTTTCTTTCGTACTCTACTCTGAAAAATAATGAAGCATTTCAAGTGCTTTCAGATTGTCCTTTTCTTCCTGCCAGCTCTGTAGAATGGATTACTGAAGGTGAAATACCTGTAAATATTCTTCATGAAGATTTAACCCTATGTAACCAGAAGGTTGAAAGACCATTCATAAAACAGCTTTATTCTTCTCTTCCTCAGTCCTTGGGTGAAATCTAACAGGTCTCATGACTTTTTCAGACTTAAGGTAAGAAGTTTTCTGCGCACTTTTAGTCATTAAGCTGGTCTCTTTACAGAGATTAAGATGTTCTTTCTGGGCCCAGGTCTACTCCAGAGAGACTAAGTATACTCCATCCTGTCTCTTTCAGTGAATGCAGAGAAACATCCTGGATCTTAAACTCTCTGAGGAGCCTGAACAGTAAATGGTGGCAGGCAGATGGGGGAGGAAACCAGAACTCTAAGTACCACTGAACCCGTGCTGAATGTACCGTTTTTCCCACCGGTCATCTCCTGCTCTAGACCCAAAGGTAGCAGGAAACCTGGAACCATGCACCAGGTGTTACAGTCAGAGCTCCAGGAAAAGTCCTTGAATTTTGGTCTGAAGAAGGAGAAACAGAGCCCTTGGGGTCTGAGAGGGAGGAAAATCCCTTTTTTTATTCTTTCTTTACATCCATTTGGCCCCAGCTCCCAGGGAGTCCTGTGGTGGTGGCAATGGCAGTGGTGGTTAGTAAGGTACCCAAAATTCCAAAGAAGAGAACTTATCTCACCAGATAAGGTGAGATAAGAATTCTCATGTTTCTCCCTCTCTGTCCTCGTTACCTGAGCTTGGAGGCAGAAGGAGCTGGCCCTTTACTCTTCCTCCATTAGCCTTTAATTTGCAGACGGCTTATACACTTCTGGAATATTCCTTTGCTACACAGACCACCAAATTTGTGTATTTATTTCATATCCAGAATAAATCTCCCTTATTGAAAAAGCCTCCTTTCCAGAAATAGCTTTTACCTACCCCCGTTATAAGACTTTATTACAACAGTCTCATAATTTTCTCTAGTTTACAGGCTGCTGTTTTCTTCCGTGGGTTCACTCCCACCTTCCAGGGCTTGGTTTAGTGCTTTCAGTAAATGTTTAAATAAAACACCAAATTTGTCACCCTCTAAATGAAATATCCCAAGAGATATGAAAAGATATACATTACGAGATCAGTTAAACATTGAAAGTCCGTAAACAGAAATGAATTTATATGAATATTTTATTATAGATAAGACTGCCATACAATTTGTTGTCCAAGCTGGGGAATCTTTGAGATTGAAAGGGGAAAGAGGCACTAAAATAGTTAAAGGACAGTATTTAATCGACAACAGGTGAAGATTGGAACATACTCTAACCCTCATTATAGACGTTGTGGCAAATGCCACCTCGTCTCTTGTTAGAGTTTTTTGTGACTTTTTCTCCAGCCACAGTTCTGGATGTGTGTATGTGTGTATATATATATATATATATATATATATATATATATATATATATATATATATATACACACACACACACACACACACAACCTCCTGTAGAAATGTACATTTTAACCTCATGTCATAGTGTAGACTAAGCCAGCTAAGGAAGAAAAAGATGTAGAAACTTTAATGTTGCTTTTAAAATTATCTTCATGCAGCTTCCACCTTTCTTTTTATCTTTGTCTCTTATCTTTTTCCAAATACAGTTTTTCCCATCCAGAAAAGGACAGTTCCCTGGCACCTTGCTCTACTGTGATGTTTGTGGTCAAGCATTCTGACTTTTAGAATCATTCTCATGGGTGAACATCTAGGTTTTGCTCTGTACTATCTATGTAACTTCAGCTCTCTTATCCTCAAGTTTTCTCATCTGTAAAGTGAAAATAATAATGGTAGAATCTCTGAGGGATGTTGTGAGGATTTACTGAAATAATTTGCATTGAAGTTCTTAGAGTGCCTAGCTGACGTCAGTGGTCAATTAGGGTCAGCTCTCATTAGAGTGACTATATAATTCATATAATTGGTTGTGCAGTCTGGCACTGGACATAATAATTTTGTTGGGATAGCAGGCTTACCCTGGCAGCACAAACTTAGTGAAGTTATCTCAGTTAAATCAGAACATGTGTTCACACCACCCTGTTTTGTAAATGACCCTCTACAGAAGTACCCTGATGACCAATTTCCATACAGTGCCACGGAAGGGGAGCTTTAGCATACTGTACACAAGCCCAGGGTCCTAAGAGAGGCTTAAACCTAAGAGACTTAGAGATATTTCATCTCTTCTAAAACAAAGTACAACTCTCAGGCTGAAATGTGCCAATCCTGTTTTCCCAACATTGAATTGGGAGATGCTCCTTTCTAGTTAATTAGCAAGCATCAATTAAACACCTACTGCGTTGGAGGAGGGATACTTCTAGGATGGGGGAGAAGGTAGGAGCTGGCAAAGAACTTAATAACCGAGTCTTAAGCCAAACCCCAAAGAAAGCCACTGCCGCCACCACCACCACCACCACCACAACAAAACATCACACTAGGTTGCTGAATGCAGAGCAAAACTAAATTTCTTTTTCAAATCCAGAATATTTACCCCAGAGTTCACTCTAATTATCAATTCTCACCAAGCTTAAATCTGTATCTTCTAAAATTATCAAACCAGATCAAACTTAGAGGACCATCTGCCTTAGACAAAGCCAATATTTAAATGTATTTGATTTGCTAGAGAAACATATTCATATGTGGGCACATTCTTATTTGGGCATGGGTGGTGAAGACCAGTGAGTTAGAACTTGCCAAGGGATCCTAGGCTCGGCTGAGTTTCCTCCTGAGCTAGTTGTTATGGCTTCCGTTCATCTGAGGGAAAGAATCCTGAAAGGACCAGGAAGGTGATGCTCTTTGCCTGTCCACTTAGGACACCAACTCAACCTTGAAGTGATCTTACACCACTTCATACATCAAAAGGCAAAGAGCCCTTATTGTAGAATAGATATTATTTTGATTGTCTATGTTTCCATCGTCCCCTGGCTGGCTTTCCCATTTTCCTAATTCCTCTGGAAAACTAAAGTGGGTTCTGGTCCTGGTTCACCTGCTCAAGACTTCACATAGTTCTTCCCATGAAAAAAAAATTATCCTGGATGCTACAAGCTTTAAAAGATAATTGTGAATAACTTGACTATTTGAGGAATATCACACCCTGGTTAATTACATATTCTATTAACTTACAAGTTAACAGAGCATCTTCCTGCTGCCTCCCCTCACCAACACTGCCTATAAAAATTTTGGTCAAGCAGTCACCTTTCTATGTGAAAATATTATCTAAGTATGTGCATATGCATTTTTGTGCAGTTATTTGTATCCTATTTTTTCCAAAATGAACTTATTTTGCCTTTGTAAGTACAGTTTATCCCATTTTACTTTTAAATAGTAAATTTCTTACAGTCTTGTATTGTAGGAGTGGAAAACTACAGCCCCAGAGCCAAATTCACCTATTTTTATAAATAGAGTTTTATTAGATCACAAGTACAACCATTTGCTTACTCACGGTCTGTGACTGTTTCTTGCACTACAACTTAAGAGTTAAGTGGTTCCTACAGAGACTTCATGGCATGTAAAGCCAAAAATATTTATCATCTGGTCCTTTACAGAAAAAATCTGCTGACCCCTTGTCTAGTATAATCATTCTAAACACTGATAGTCATTGGACAGATTTATAGAAAGTAAAGTGTGGCATATTCTGTTGAATATATTCTAAACCTAGACCATAACTTAGAGATACTTAGGTTTAAGGAAATTTATTCCTGACATTAGCTTTTATTTTTCCTTGCTTGCTGAATTCACAGTAATCAAGATTTCTTTCTTTCTCTCTCTTTCTTTCTTTCTTTCTTTCTTTCATTGATGTATAGTTGATTTACAATGTTATTTTTAGGTGTACAACACAGTGATTCAATATTTTTATAGATTATACTCCATTTAAAGTTATTACAAAATAATGGCTATATTTCCCTGTGCTGTACAATATATCCTTGTTGCTTATTTATTTTATACACAGTAGTTTGTACTTCTTAATTGCCTATTCTTACCTTGCCTTTCCCCTCTTTCCTCTCCCAACTGGTAACCACTAGGTTGTTCTATCTGTGAGTCTGTTTCTGTTTTGTTATATACATTTGTTTGTTTTGTTTTTTAGATTCCACATATAACATAGAATATTTGTCTTTGTCTGACATTTCACTGAGCATAATAACCTCTAGGTCCATCTACGTTGTTGCAAATGGCAGAATTTCATCCTTTTTATGGCTGAGTAATATTCCATTATGTGTGTATATATATATCATCTTCTTTCTCCATTCATCTATAGATGGACACTTATGTTGCTTCCATATCTTGGCTATTGTAAATAGTGCTGCTATGGACATTAGGATGCATGTATTTTTTCAAATTAGTGTTTTTGTTTTCTTTGAATATATACCCAGGTGTGGAGTTGCTGGATCATGTGGTAGTTCTATTTTTAGTTTTTTGAAGAACCTCCATACTGTTTTCCATAGTGACTGCAACAATTTACTTTCCCACCAACAGTGTAGAGTTGTTCCCCTTTCTCCATATCCTCTCCAACATTTGTTATTTGTAGACATTTTTATGATAGCCATTCTGATAGGTGTGAGGCAATATCTCATTGTGGTTTTGATATGCATTTTCCTGATTATTAGCAATGTTGAGCATCTTTTCATGTGCCTGTTGGCCATCTTTATGTCTTCTTTGGAAAAAAGTCTATTCAGGTCTTCTGCCCATTTAAAAAATTTTTTTTCTGTTGTTGATATTGAGTTGTATGAGCTGTTTATATATCTTAGATATTAACCCCTTATAGTCATATCATTTGCAAATATTTTCTCCCATTCAGTAGCTTGTCTTCTCATCTTGTTGATGGTTTCCTTTGCTGTGCAAAAGCTTTTTTTTTTTTTTTTTTTTTTTTTGCAGAACATGGGCCTCTCACTATTGTGGCCTCTCCCACTGCGGAGCACAGGCTCCGGACGTGCAGGCCCAGCAGCCATGGCTCACGGGCCCAGCCGCTCCGTGGCATGTGGGATCTTCCTGGACCGGGGCACGAACCCGTGTCCCCTGCATTGGCAGGTGGACTCTCAACCACTGCACCACCAGGGAAGCCCTGTGCAAAAGCTTTTAAATCTAGTTAGGTCCCATTTGTTTATTTTTGCTCTTGTTTTCTTTGCCTTAGGAGATAGATCCAAACAATATATATATTGCTATGATTTATGTCAAAGAGTCTTCTGTGTATGTTCTCTTCTATGAGTTTTATGGTTTCAGTTCTTACATTTAGGTCTTTAATCCATTTTGAGTTTATTTTTGTATGTGGTATTAGAGAATGTTCTAATCTCATTGTTTTACATGTAGCTGTCCAGGTTTCCCAGCACCACTTATTGAAGAGACTGTCTTTTCTCCACATGTATTCTTGCCTCCTTTGTTGAAGATTAATTGACCACATGTGAGTGGGTGGGTTTATTTCTGGACTCTCTATCTTGTTCCATTGATCTATGTGTCTGTTTTTGTGCCAGAACCATACTGTTTTGACTACCATAGCTTTGTAGTATAGTCTGAAGTCAGAGAACTTGACAACCCCAGCTTTGTTCTTTTTTTCTGAAGATTATTTTGGCCCATTAATCTAGATTTCTCATGTAAAATACAGTAAATTCCCAGTAAAGCATAGTTCATGATGACACAGATTCAACTGTTCCTCATGAAAAGTTATATCTCTAAGTTACATAAAAACTTGAGGTTATTCAATGAAATTTACCAGTACTGAATATATCCTCTGTGTTCATTAATATGTTGCATATTTGGATGGAAAGAGGAGTAGAAAACTTTAAACATGTTCCTTCTTGTAGTCTTGATGGGGAGATATAATCCTAATAATGCTTTCAACAATTGAAATGTACAAAGAAAAGAATGAATACCACAGAGAAGCCAGAATTTGATCTTTCATTTATTATCATTGATTTATCATTAATTTACACACATTAGTTCACCACTTACCCCAGCCCAAGCCCTTTGGTTCGTTGGCCTGAAGTCTAATGTAATACAGAATAAGTTTGGCCCCTGGTCTCAGGGAGCATATAGCTAGAGAGATAATTCATTACCAGAACAGAATAAGATTAGTCTTTAAAAGAGTTATAAGCCAGGTCTTCCGATAGCTGTCTTAAAGTGTTTGTCTTACACGTCAATGTCCTGTTTTTAAACTAGTCAAAGGGCTCAATCTGAGGGGAAAAGAAGGGGCATATTTTTATGTTTTATTTTAGATCCCTGGTTCCTAAAATTGCCTGCACATTGAAATCTTCAAGTGACTCCAGTTTGCAGCCAAAATTGTGAGCCACTGGTTTAGAGCAATTCTTCTCAAACTGTAATGTGCATACAGATGACCTGGAGTTCTTGTTAAAATATACCACAGGGAACTATATTCAATATCCTATGATAAACCATAATGGAAAAGAATATAAAAAAGAATGTATATACATGTACAACTGGGTCATTTTGCTGTACAGCAGAAATTAACACAACATTGTAAATCGACTGTACTTCAATTTAAAAAATAATAAAAAGGAATGCAGACTTTTAAATAGTAGGTGTGGGGCTGGGGCCAGACGATGCTGATGCTGCCGGTCCATGGAACACATTTCCAGTAGCAAGAGTTGTGGTTTGGAGTGTGTGTGTACGCGTATCTGAGTGCATGTGTGTATGTGCATATTCTTAATATAGCTGTTATGTAAAAACAGCTATATTAGGTCTAAAAGCCAAACTTGTCTTCTCTCTGGGTTTCAACCTGGCATGGCACACTCAACCAGAGGAGATCTTCCTCTTGTCTATGGAGGATTCCTGATGAACCCACCTATGCAAGGACCCTGGATGGCTGACTCATGCACACAGAACCCTCCTTAGCCCATCAGGACGGTTCTTTTTGCTGCTAGCTCAGGTTTCTGCTCAGATGTGCTTGTGCTGCTCGCTCTGGAGGGGCTTTGCTGATAATGGCATGAGGGCATTCAATTAGCACTTCCAGGTCTCTCTGGATGTAGACGCCTCATAATTTCTTCACTAATGCAGTTGGATCTTTTTCTTTTTCTAAATCATTAGACATCTCTTCCATGTTACTTTTCACTTTCCAGCCTGTAGTGGATAAAGATTCTATTTTAATACCATCTCAACACATTTGTGTGTTAGGATAATTTGGGGAGAAGACAGGTGTTAACTTATTTTTTTTAAAGAAAAGTTTTATTTTTCTGAATCCCTCTGAGACATCAATCCTGCTTCCTGTCTTCATTGAAAGCCTAGTAGGAAGACTTGGCCTTGATCGTAGGTGCAGCGAAGGCTGTGTCTGCAGATGAGACTGAATCTGTGGAGACAGAGAGGGGAGAGGGATGGGCCAGAGAGAGCAGACTCCTCGGGGTCGTGCCTGCAGAGTAGGAGGTAAGGACCCCTCTCTTTGGGGAAAGGGCAGAGTTGGTACATTCCTCGCTCAAGTGGGGCCAAGGTAAGACCTGGAGGTGCTTCCTCTGATGTGAATTGGGCAGGAGACATCGCGTTTTAGGGCTTCTCACACTTTAATATGCACAGGAATCCTCTGAGGACTTCATTACAAACGTAGATGCTGGGCTTCCCTGGTGGCGCAGTGGTTGAGAGTCCGCCTGCCGATGCAGGGGACACGGGTTCGTGCCCCGGTCCGGGAGGATCCCACATGCCGCGGAGCGGCTGGGCCTGTGAGCCATGGCCACTGAGCCTGCGCGTCCGGAGCCTGTGCTCCGCAGCGGGAGAGGCCGCAGCGGTGAGAGGCCCGCGTACCGCAAAAAAAACCCAAAAAAAAACAAAAAAAAAAACGTAGATGCTTCTTGGTTAGGTCAGGGCGGGGCCTAAGTCTGTGCGTTTCTAACAAGCAGCGGATGCTGACACTCAGGACCACACTTCCAGAGGCAAAGGCTTGGGGTCCCTGGTCTTCAGCCTTTTCTCCTCAGAATCATCTGGAAAGCTTAAAAAAAATCCCAATAGTCAGATCTTACCCTAAACCTATTTGTAAATCAGAAGTCCATGGTAGAGGAGCCAGGAATCAGGAGTTTTGAAAGCTTCTTGTGTGATTCCATTGTGCAGCTGCCTGGGCTGAGAAGGCAGGAGAGGAACGTGAGAGTCAGTTCTCAAAGTGTGGTCCCAGGGCCAGAAGCATCAGCTCACCCAGGAAATTGTTAGAAATGTGTTTTTGGACCCTGCCCTAGACTGGCTGAATCAGAAATTAGAGCTGGCCCGGCAATCCGTGCCCTGGTGAGCTGTCCACCTGAGCTTGCACACTAAGACGTGAGAGCCACTGCTTTATATATTCAGCATCTCAGAGTGGCGTGATGGTCTGGGTAAATACACGATGGATATTAACATGGCTCCCAGCAGCCTCTGTTTAGAAGTAGTAGCAGAACCCACTTACCAGCTATTGAGTGCTTACTCTTTCCTAGGTGAAATGCCAAGCAATCGACTCACAAAATCTCACTTGTTGGCATAACATCCTTGACAAGTAAATATTAATGTTCCCATAACACAAATGAGGAAACAGATTATGGCGGTTAGGCAATTTGCCAGCTGTCACAGAGCTGGTAAATCAGGATTCCATTACAGCCTTTCTGATCCATGTGCTGTCTCCTAATCTAGGCTAGGCTTCACAGGGAATAAACAGATGTGTCATTCACTCATTCTGCAACCATTGTGAGCATGTAATATAGGCTAGGTGTCCAGCTACATCTGTCCAGAAGTGGTCCTTGTCTTCATGAGCTTATGAGTGAGTGGGCTTCAGAAAAGAAGCTGGCCTCTATTGCATAGATGGCTGCATTCTATGGAGGTAAAGTCCTTTGTGCTGTGAGCAAAAGTACCTTCTTGGGAATTGGAAGGTGGGATAGCAGAATGGGAGAAGGATCCCTGGAAGAAGTTACACGTAAAGTGATACCTAAAGGATGACTCTGAAGAATAGGATGCTGGGAGGTGAGCTGGCAGAATGTTCCAGAGAGAGACAGAGGCCTGTGTATTCAAAAGCCCAGAGATAAAGAAAGTGTTCCCCTGAGGTGGCTGGAATATTACTTTGATTTATAACAAATCCAATCACTTTTATTTATTTATTTATTATTGGCTGTGTTGGGTCTTTGCTGTGCGCGGGCTTTCTCTAGTTGCAGCGAGCGGGGGCTACTCTTCACTGAGGTGCGTGGGCTTCTCATTGTGGTGGCTTCTCTTGTTGCAGAGCACGGGCTCTAGGTGCATGGGCTCAGTAGTTGTGGCACACAGGCTTAGTTGCTCCGTGGCATGTGGGATCTTCCAGAACCAGGGCTCGAACCTGTGTCCCCTGCACTGGCAGGCAGATTCTTAACCACTGCGCCACCAGGGAAGTCCCCCAATCACTTTTAAATTCCTCTTGCAACTGCTTCAGTTTGATCAAGCATATTAATTAAATTTTTGTTTAAAAGCTATTCCTGTTCTTCCAAAATAATGAATTTCCTGTGATATTAACACCCAACCAGATGATTCTCCATTTGTAGGCATGGCTTTCACTGAACGAGAAAGAGTACTGTAACGTTTTTTTTTTTTTTTGTATGTTTGTTTGTTTTTCAGATCAAGGGGTAAAAGATGAAAGCTCACAAAGTCCACAAAATAATTTTTAGGAAAATTACAAGTCTCCAAAATGTCAGGATTTAACCTGACATTTAATATTAATGTCATTTGGAATTAAATAGTCCATAGCCAGGATCCAGAAGCTTTGCTTGAAGCAACAGCAAATAAGTGGTGTTCCATCATACTTTGGTTGGGAAAACAAATGCTTTTCTTTGGAATGAATGCAGAACAAATGTCCTAATTATTCAGCATTTTGGCAGGACCAGTGGAAGTAGAAATTTAATATCTGTGCTCTCATCAGTCTTTGGAATAAACTTAACCACTCCTTTACTAGAAGTTAAAAAAAAACATAGCAAACAAACCTCCCAACTCATTCAGTGAAGCTGGTAATTTGATTGCTGTCCTTGATTCCTACCTCCTTCTCCTTTCCTCCTTCATTTCCCCTCCTCCACTTTCCACCTTGGAGGATTCTTTCCAGATACAGTATTGCTCAGTTTCTTGAGTTATCAATAGCTGGCCTTGAACATTTGTGTTAGTGTTTTGTGATCAGAACCTAAACTTTGGGACCACATAGACTGGGAGTCAATTCACAGATTCAACACGTACCAACAGAGTTTAGTCATGCAACCTTTGTTCCATGGGCTCTTTGTCTATACAATGAGGGCAATAAGTGTCTACCTGGAAGGACTTGTAAATGTTGCAGAGATAATGATTTAAAACAATTAAATCAAAGAATGATTGTCTCCCCTTTAAATCGTATGCTGTTTTGTAATCTTTGATTTTCATGGTTCTGTTGGGAGGCTGATTCCGTCAGAGAAGAGGGCAAGTACTGCCTGGATCAAACAACTTATTGTTCATCTTTTAATCTCAAAGCTAACTTCCTCCTTCCTTCCTCCCTCCCTTCCTCCCTTCCTTCCTTCCTTCCTTCCTTCGTTCCTTCCTTCCTTCCTTCTTTCCTTCTTTCCTGTTTATGTTTAAAACTTACATATAGTAAATTTGACTTTTTTGTGTGTGTATGGTTCTATGAAAAATTTTTAATAGATTTTATTTTTTTAGAACAGTTTTAGGTTCATAGGAAAATTAAAGGGAAAATACAGAGGTTTCCCCTATATCCCCTGTCCCCACTCAAGCACAGCCTCCTCTGCTATTAACACCCCCCACAGTGTACCTCCGCTATTACTGATGAACATATATTGACACATCATTATCATTCAAAGTTCATAATTTACCTGAGGGTTTGCTCTTGGCATTGCCGTTCTATGAGATTTGACATTATACATTATAGAATGACATGCATACACCTCACTTGATCGGACTGGCCACTGTTATAAGAACCTGTAGTAGGTGGCCTAAGGGGAGCAGAAAAACATCACAAGTCTTAGTTCTATTGTCATTCTTTCAAAAAACCTTAGTCTTTTAGTTAGATGGAGACTAGGTTGGGTCTAGAGCAGTGATTGACCGAAGGCATGAGGCAAGTCCATTCCAAGTCAAAGAGTTTGATTTGATTCACTAATGTTGAAGAGTTTGTGTCAGAACTCACTTATATTGAAGAGTTGATATTCAAATTAACTCAGAGACCATTTGCTTGTTATTTCACCCATTAGTTTTAAATTCAACATCACAAGAGGCACAAAAAAACAACAAAGGCCACATAGGCAGCTGAAAGATTTCTGTCCAGTTTCTTGCCTTCTTCTTGCCACAAAAGGCAGATTAAAAAGGCATCATGTTCTTTGACATATGCAGTGTGCAGTCACCTTGCCTGTTAGATTTGGTAGGGAGGGATGGGCTTCAGGGGAAATTTGCATATACATTTCCATTAGGGTTCAGGACATTGAAATCCACATCACCCTGGACCACAGAATCCTGAATGCACCATTATGGACCAGGCCGAGCGTGTGTTGCTGCTGCCTTTGGCAGGTTCAAGTCTTGCTCTGGGTGTAATATTTTGTGACTCATTTTTCCTCAAGCATAGAGTAATAGGCTTTAAGTTTGCTAAGCTTTTCTGCCAGCCCTTCGGCCCCTGCTGTTCCATTATATTGAACTTGTAAGCAGGATGCTCTGTCGGCCTCACCCAGATTACCTCGGCAATACGGCCCCGCTGAGGGGCTGGTGTCAGGATAAGTGATTGGGAGGGAGGTCCCCATCTTGGCATGCTGTTCTCATCTTATTAAATTCAGCTTTGTGGAAGCAGGGAGCCTGCCTCTCAGTCACACTGGCTCAAGCCTGATCCAACTGCTACTGTCAGACAATATGAAAATAGGCACCACCACAGCTCATGGCAGGTGCTGCTTCACAGCTGAAAAAACAAGAGAAGGAAAAGGAGTCCAGGGTTAGGGTTAGGGATATCATGATTAGGATTTCATGAGCCTGTGTGAGCCCACGTTATTTTCCTCTTCCAGACACTTCACTGGACTAAAGGCCTAATTCAGGGAGCCTCGTGTTTTTGAGAAATGCACAAGTTTCCATGCTTTTGGGGGCAGAGGCAGATGTGTGGGGAGTTCAGCTCAGAAGACTGCTTTTATCTGCATTCTTTGCTATAGGCTCTAGTGGGCCTCAAGGAAGCTCCTGTTTAAATGAAAAACAACAACAACAGCAAAAACAAACACTCTTAAATCCCTGGGAGTCAGGAGGGCCCTAAAATCCTTCCCATGAAATCATTTAAGTATCTTAGTGTAACGAAGCGGCAGAGGCTCTGCTCCATTGAACAAAACAGAAAACTCAGCCCTGGAAAGAAGTCACTGTGTGGGTGTGAGAGTCCTCAACTTCCCCCCAAATTTCTGCCTTACACTGTGTTCTGGTTACATAGAAACCACTCCAGTGTTTAGTGGCTTAAACTGACAGGCGTCTCCTTATTTTTTGCATTCTGCGGGCTGGCACTCTGAAGAGTGGACATTTAAATGACTGGAGCCAGATTCAGCCTCCCCAGCACTGACCTGACACTTGATGCTGTTTCTCCTGTTAAACAGGCCTCGTTAGATGCTCTTCTGCGGGCCTCACTGGGATCTCCCGGCAGCTGCGCTCAGGTTAGGATGGTGCTGGGGCATCCAGAATCCTTCACTCACAAGTCTGACGGGCACCTCGGCAAGGATGCCCAAGCCTGGGCTCGGCTGTTGGGGGCCGAGTAGAAGGTTGATCCTTCTCTTTCTCTCCTTACATTGGCCTTTACATGGGGTGTCTTCACCTGGTCTCTCCAGAAAAGTAGCTGGACCTCTTACATTGTGGCTCAAGCTGCCAGGCCTTGAAACTGTCCCGTGTCACCTTCCCTGTCCTAGCAGTTGAAGGGAGTCACAGGCCCAGGCCAGGTCCAGCCTCCAAGTAGACTACACACGGGCAGGAAGGCTAGAAAGTGGGGGTCCCTGGGAACCATTTTTGGACACCAGATCAAGTGTGTTCTGTACTTTGGTCTTCAGCCTCCAACTGTAATCTAGTGACATCAACTGTCCTGCAGGATATACCTTCCTGCACACATTATTTATTTATTTACTTTAATTTACTTTTTATTTTATATTACAGTATAGCTGATTTATAATGTTGTGTTAGTTTCAGGTATACAGCAAAGTGATTCAATTATGCACATACATATATCCATTCTTTTTCAGATTATTTTCTCATATTGGTTATTACAGAGGGTTGAGTAGAGTCTTCTGTGCTATACAGTAGATCCTTGTTGGTTATCTATTTTATGTAAAGTAGTGTGTGTATGTTAATCCCGAACTCCTAATTTATCCCTCTCCACACCTTTCCCCTTTGGTAACCATAAATTTATTTTTGAAGTCTGTGAATCTGTTTCTGTTTTGTAAATAAGTTCATTTGTATCATGTTTTTAGATTCCACATATAAGTGATATCATAATATTTGTCTTTGGCTGTCTGACTTCACTTAGTATGATAATCATTAGGTCCATCCATGTTGTTGCAAATGGCATTATTTCATTCTTTTTTTGGCTGAGTAGTATTCCTTTGTATATATGTACCACATATTTTTTATCCATTCCTCAGCTGATGGACACTTAGGTTGCTTCCATGTCTTGGCTATTGTAAATAGTGCTGCAATGAACATTGGGGTGAATGTAGCTTTTCAAATTATGGGGGATGTGGAAGGCAAGTCTCTAAGTGATTGAGTCAGGGTGAAACCAGAGGTACATAGTCATTCCTCAGCATCCAGGGCAGTTGGATTCAAGACCCCCATGGACACCAAAATCCATGGATGCTCAAGTCCCTTATAGAAAATGCATAGTATTTGCATATAACCTACGCATATCCTCTTGTATACTTTAAATCATCTCTAGATTACTTATAATTCATAATACAGAGTAAATGCCATGTAAATAGTTGTAAATACAATGTAAATGCTATTGAAATAGTTGCTGGCCTGTGGCTAATTCTAGTTTTGCTTTTTGGAACTTTCTGGAATTTTTTTTCAAATATTTTTGATCCATGATTGGTTCAATCCATGGTTGCATTTTAAATTTGTCTTTTTAATTTCAGTCATTCCAGTGGCTCTAAAATGATAAATCATGGTGGTTATAATTTGAAGGATGTCATTTTAGAGACACTTTCCTCTGGGTTGAACCCAGCATATCTTTTTAAAAAGGCAAAGACCAGAGAGAAAGATTCATAGAAACACCAACCCTTATTTTTGTCTTTGCTCAGGATTATTTATCAGGTTATTGTCTTAAATGACAAATAATGAGGATAAAGGAAATAAAGTGATTGCCAAGGTGTACGGTGTTGACTACTGATGAAATATGTACTAGAAAATATGGTACCCGCATCTCATCTCACAGAGAGCATTGCTTTGGCTGAGACTATTTTTCTTTAATTGAAGTACAGTTGATTTACAATGTTGTGTAATTATTGCTGTACAGCAAAGTGATTCAGTTATATATATATATATATATATATATATATACATATATATATTCTTTTTTTTTAATATTCTTTTCCATTATGGTTTATCATAGGATATTGGAGACTAAGTTTTAATGAGTGGATCTTTTAAACAGTAATGTAAGTATGTTAGTACAGTAAGAAGCGTGAGGGTGGGGCCCCAAAGGCTCAAGTTTGGGGACCAGCAGTGCAGCAAAAGGGCACCAGACTGGGGGTCCAGGGACTCTGAGATTGAATCCCAGTCACTCTAGAAGGATTTTAACCTCCATGAATCTCAGTTTGTCGTTATAAAAGTGTTGATGATAAGACCTCATTTCAAAGTGGTTGAGAAGACTGAACAAGATTTAAATACTTTACTAACTTATTTTAATAAGATTAAGATGATAGCAGAGAGGGGTTTCACAATTAATCTTATATCTCAATCAAGTTAACATTTCCTATCCCTGCCTCCAGTGGCCCAGAGGTTGAAAGATTTCAGGCCCTGGGGTGTCAGTCCACGATGGCACTTTGGGCTGACATGTGGGAGAAAATAAGCTTTCTGAAGGCAGAAGTGGCCAAGCCTGGCTATCTCTTTCCCAAACCCACTTCATTCATCCCCTGGGAAGAGAGTTAGACCACACTTCTCCCATTTCTTTTTTTTTTTTTAACATCTTTATTGGGGTACAATTGCTTTACAATGGTGTGTTAGTTTCTGCTTTATAACAAAGTGAATCAGTCATACATAAACATATGTTCCCATATGTCTTCCCTCTTGCGTCTCCCTCCCTCCCACCCTCCCTATCCCACCCCTCCAGGCTGTCACAAAGCACCGAGCCAATATCCCTGTGCCATGCGGCTGCTTCCCACTAGCTATCTACCTTACTACGTTTGTTAGTGTGTATATGCCCATGACTCTCTCTCGCCCTGTCACAGCTCACCCTTCCCCCTCCCCATAACCTCAAGTCCGTTCTCTAGGAGGTCTGCGTCTTTATTCCTGCTTTACACCTAAGTTCTTCATGACATTTTTTCCCTTAAATTCCATATATATGTGTTAGCATACGGTATTTGTCTTTCTCTTTCTGACTTACTTCACTCTGTATGACAGACTCTAGGTCTATCCACCTCATTACAAATAGCTCAATTTCGTTTCTTTTTATGGCTGAGTAGTATTCCATTGTATATATGTGCCACATCTTCTTTATCCATTCATCCGATGATGGGCACTTAAGTTGTTTCCATCTCCGGGCTATTGTAAATAGAGCTGCAATGAACATTTTGGTACATGACTCTTTTTGAATTTTGGTTTTCTCAGGGTATATGCCCAGTAGTGGGATTGCTGGATCATATGGTAGTTCTATTTGTAGTTTTTTAAGGAACCTCCATACTGTTCTCCATAGTGGCTGAACCAATTCACATTCCCACCAGCAGTGCAAGAGTGTTCCCTTTTCTCCACACCCTCTCCAGCATTTATTGTTTCTAGATTTTTTGATGATGGCCATTCTGACTGGTGTGAGATGATATCTCATTGTAGTTTTGATTTGCATTTCTCTAATGATTAATGATGTTGAGCATTCTTTCATGTGTTTGTTGGCAGTCTGTATATCTTCTTTGGAGAAATATCTATTTAGGTCTTCTGCCCATTTTTGGATTGGGTTGTTTGTTTTCTTGTTATTGAGCTGCATGAGCTGCTTGTAAATTTTGGAGATTAATCCTTTGTCGGTTGCTTCATTTGCAAATATTTTCTCCCATTCTGAGGGTTGTCTTTTGGTCTTGTTTCTGGTTTCCTTTGCTGTGCAAAAGCTTTGAAGTTTCATTAGGTCCCATTTGTTTATTTTTGTTTTTATTTCCATTACTCTAGGAGGTGGGTCAGAAAGGATCTTGCTGTGATTTATGTCATAGAGTGTTCTGCCTATGTTTTCCTCTAAGAGTTTGATAGTTTCTGGCCTTACATTTAGGTCTTTAATCCATTTTGAGCTTATTTTTGTGTATGGTGTTAGGGAGTGATCTAATCTCATACTTTTACATGTACCTGTCCAGTTTTCCCAGCACCACTTATTGAAGAGGCTGTCCTTTCCCACTGTACATTACTGCCACCTTTATCAAAGATAAGGTGTCCATATGTGCATGGGTTTATCTCTGGGCTTTCTCTCCTGTTCCATTGATCTATCTTTCTGTTTTTGTGCCAGTACCATACCGTCTTGATAACTGTAGCTTTGTAGTATAGTCTGAAGTCAGGGAGCCTGATTCCTCCAGTTCCTTCTTTCGTTCTCAAGATTGCTTTGGGTATTCGGGGTCTTTTATGTTTCCATACAAATTGTGAAATTTTTTGTTCTAGTTCTGTGAAAAATGCCAGTGGTAGTTTGATAGGGATTGCACTGAATCTATAGATTGCTTTGGGTAGTAGAATCATTTTCACAATGTTGATTCTTCCAATCCAAGAACATGGTATATCTCTCCATCTATTTGTATCATCTTTCATTTCTTTCATCAGTGTCTTATAATTTTCTGCATACAGGTCTTTTGTCTCCTTAGGTAGGTTTATTCCTAGATATTTTATTCTTTTTGTTGCAATGGTAAATGGGAGTGTTTTCTTGATTTCACTTTCAGATTTTTCATCATTAGTATATAGGAATGCCAGAGATTTCTGTGCATTAATTTTGTATCCTGCCACTTTACCAAATTCATTGATTAGCTCTAGTAGTTTTCTGGTAGCATCTTTAGGGTTCTCTATGTATAGGATCATGTCATCTGCAAACAGTGACAGCTTTACTTCTTCTTTTCCGATTTGGATTCCTTTTATTTCCTTTTCTTCTCTGATTGCTGTGGCTAAAACTTCCAAAACTATGTTGAATAAGAGTGGTGAGAGTGGGCAACCTTGTCTTGTTCCTGATCTTAGTGGAAATGCTTTCAGTTTTTCACCATTGAGGATGATGTTTGCTGTGGGCTTATCATATATGGCCTTTATTATGTTGAGGAAAGTTCCCTCTATGCCTACTTTCTGCAGGGCTTCTATCATAAATGGGTGTTGAATTTTGTCAAAAGCTTTCTCTGCATCTATTGAGATGATCATATGGTTTTTCTCCTTCAATTTGTTAATATGGTTTATCACATTGATAGATTTGCGTATATTGAAGAATCCTTGCATTCCTGGAATAAACCCCACTTGATCATGGTGTATGATCCTTTGAATGTGCTGTTGGATTCTGTTTGCTAGTATTTTGTTGAGGATTTTTGCATCTATGTTCATCAGTGATATTGGCCTGTAGTTTTCTTTCTTTGTGACATCCTTGTCTGGTTTTGGTATCAAGGTGATGGTGGCCTCGTAGAAGGAGTTTGGGAGTGTTCCTCCCTCTGCTATATTTTGGAAGAGTTTGAGAAGGTTAGGTGTTAGCTCTTCTCTAAATGTTTGATAGAATTCGCCTGTGAAGCCATCTGGTCCTGGGCTTTTCTTTGTTGGAAGATTTTTAATCACAGTTTCAATTTCAGTGCTTGTGATTGGTCTGTTCATATTTTCTATTTCTTCCTGGTTCAGTCTTGGCAGGTTGTGCATTTCTAAGAATTTGTCCATTTCTTGCAGATTGTCTATTTTATTGGCATAGAGTTGCTTGTAGTAATCTCTCATGATCTTTTGTATTTCTGCAGTGTCAGTTGTTACCTCTCCTTTTTCATTTCTAATTCTATTGATTTGAGTCTTCTCCCTTTTTTTCTTGATGAGTCTGGCTAGTGGTTTATCTGTTTTGTTTATCTTCTCAAAGAACCAGCTTTTAGTTTTATTGATCTTTGCTATTGTTTCCTTCATTTCTTTTTTTTTTTTTTTTTTTAATTTTTGCGGTAAGCGGGCCTCTCACTGTTGTGGCCTCTCCCGTTGCAGAGCACAGGCTCCGGACGCGCAGGCTCAGCGGCCATGGCTCACGGGCCCAGCCGCTCCGCGGCATGTGGGATCTTCCCAGACCGGGGCACGAACCCGCGTCCCCTGCATCAGCAGGCGGACTCTCAACCACTGCGCCACCAGGGAAGCCCCCTTCATTTCTTTTTCATTTATTTCTGATCTGATTTTTATGATTTCTTTCCTTCTGCTAGCTTTGGGGTTTTTTTGTTCTTCTTTCTCTAATTGCTTGAGGTGCAAGGTTAGGTTGTTTATTCGAGATGTTTCCTGCTTCTTAAGGTGGGCTTGTATTGCTATAAACTTCCCCCTTAGAACTGCTTTTGCTGCATCCCAGAGGTTTTGGGTCGTTGTGTCTCCATTGTCATTTGTTTCTAGGTATTTTTTGATTTCCTCTTTGGTTTCTTCAGTGATCACTTCATTATTAAGTAGTGTATTGTTTAGCCTCCATGTGTTTGTATTTTTTACAGATCTTTTCCTGTAATTGATATCTAGTCTCATGGCGTTGTGGTCAGAAAAGATACTTGATACAATTTCAATTTTCTTAAATTTACCAAGGCTTGATTTGTGACCTAAGATATGATCTGTCCTGGAGAATGTTCCATGAGCACTTGAGAAAAATGTGTATTCTGTTGTTTTTGGATGGAGTGTCCTATAAATATCAATTAAGTCCATCTTGTTTAATGTATCATTTAAAGCTTGTGTTTCCTTATTTATTTTCATTTTGGATGATCTGTCCATGGGTGAAAGTGGGGTGTTTAAGCCCCCTACTATGAATGTGTTACTGTCGATTTCCCCTTTTATGGCTGTTAGTATTTGCCTTATGTATTGAGGTGCTCCTATGTTGGGTGCATAAATATTTACAATTGTTATATCTTCTTCTTGGATCGATCCCTTGATCATTATATAGTGTCCTTCTTTGTCTCTTTTAATAGTCCTTATTTTAAAGTCTATTTTGTCTGATATGAGAATTGCTACTCCAGCTTTCTTTTGGTTTCCATTTGCATGGAATATGTTTTTCCATCCCCTTACTTTCAGTCTGTATGTGTCTCTAGGTCTGAAGTGGGTCTCTTGTAGACAGCATATATAAGGGTCTTGTTTTTGTATCCATTCAGCTAATCTGTGTCTTTTGGTGGGAGCATTTAGTCCATTTACATTTAAGGTAATTATCGATATGTATGTTCCTATTCCCATTTTCTAAATTGTTTTGGATTCGTTATTATAGGTCTTTTCCTTCTCTTGTGTTTCTTGCCTAGAGAAGATCCTTTAGCATTTGTTGTAAAGCTGGTTTGGTGGTGCTGAACTCTCTCAGCTTTTGCTTGTCTGTAAAGGTTTTAATTTCTCCATCAAATCTGAATGAGATCCTTGCTGGGTTGAGTAGTCTTGGCTGCAGGTTTTTCTCCTTCATCACTCTCAGTATGTCCTGCCACTCCCTTCTGGCTTGTAGGGTTTCTGCTGAGAGATCAGCTGTTAACCTTATGGGGATTCCCTTATGTGTTATTTGTTGTTTTTCCCTTGCTGCTTTTAATATGCTTTCTTTGTATTTAATTTTTGACAGTTTGATTAATATGTGTCTTGGCGTATTTCTCCTTGTATTTATCCTGTATGGGACTCTCTGTGCTTCCTGGACTTGATTAACTATTTCCTTTCCCATATTAGGGAAGTTTTCAACTATAATCTCTTCAAATATTTTCTCAGTCCCTTTCTTTTTCTCTTCTTCTTCTGGAACCCCTATAATTCGAATGTTGGTGCGTTTAATGTTGTCCCAGAGGTCTCTGAGACTGTCCTCAGTTCTTTTCATTCTTTTTTCTTTATTCTGCTCTGCAGTAGTTATTTCCACTATTTTATCTTCCAGGTCACTTATCCGTTCTTCTGCCTCAGTTATTCTGCTATTGATCCCATCTAGAGTACTTTTAATTTCATTTATTGTGTTGTTCATCGTTGCTTGTTTCATCTTTAGTTCTTCTAGGTCCTTGTTAACTGATTCTTGCATTTTGTCCATTCTATTGTCCATTCTATCTCCAAGATTTCGGATCAACCTTACTATCATTATTCTGAATTCTTTTTCAGGTAGACTGCCTATTTCCTCTTCATTTGTTAGGTCTGGCGCATTTTTATCTTGCTCCTTCATCTCTGCTGTGTGTTTTTCTGTCTTCTCATTTTGCTTATCTCACTGTGTTTGGGGTCTCCTTTTTGCAGGCTGCAGGTTCGTAGTTCCTCCTGTTTTTGATGTCTGTCTCCAGTGGCTAAGGTTGGTTCAGTGGGTTGTGTAGGCTTCCTGGTGGAGGGGACTAGTGCCTGTGTTGTGGTGGATGAGGCTGGATCTTGTCTCTCTAGTGGGCAGGTTCACGTCTGGTGGTGTGTTTTGGGGTGTCTGTGGCCTTATTATGATTTTAGGCAGCCTCTCTGCTAATGGGTGGGGTTGTGTTCCTGTTTTGCTAGTTGTTTGGCATAGGTTTTCCAGCACTGTGGCTTGCTGGTCGTTGAGTGAAGCTGGGTGCTGGTGTTAAGATGGAGGTCTCTGGGAGATTTTCGCCATTTGATATTATGTGGAGCTGGGAGGTCTCTTGTTGACCAGTGTCCTGAAGTTGGCTCTCCTACCTCAGAGGCAGAGCCCTGCCTCTTGGCTGGAGCACCAAGAGCTTTTCATCCACACGGCTCAGGATAAAAGGGAGAAAAAGTAGAGGGAATTAGTAGAAGTATGAGGAAAGAAAGAAGGAAAGGAGGGTAGGAAGGAAGGAAGAAAGAAAGAAAGAAGCAAAGAAGGAAAGAAGGCAAGAAGGAAAGAAAGGAGGGACGGAGGGAGGAAGGAAGGAAGGAGGGAAAGAAGGAAAAAAGAAAGAAAGAAGATACAGTAAAAATAAAATAAAGTATAATAAAGTTATTGAATTAAAAAATTCTTATTTAGGAAAAAAAAAAAGGGGACGGATAGAACCTTAGGACAAATGTTGGAAGCAAAGCTATACAGACAAAATCTTACACAGAAGCATACACATACACCCTCACTAAAAGAGGTAAATGGGGAAAAATCATAAATCTTGCTGTCAGAGACCACCTCCTCAATTTGGGATGATTCGTTGTCTAAAGGAGGGAAGGAAGGAAGGAAAGAAAGAAAGAAAGAAAGAAGGTAAAGTATAATAACGTTATTAAAATTAATTATTAAGAAAAAAAATTTAAAAAAAGAAAACATGGACGGATAGAACCCTGGGACAAATGGTGGAAGCAAGACTATACAGACAAGATCTCACACAGAAGCATACACATACACATTCACAAAAAGAGGAAAAGGGAAAAAAATCATAGATCTTGCTCCTAAAGTCCACCTCCTTAATTTGGGATGATTGGTTGTCTATTCAGGTATTCCACAGATGCAGGGTATATCAAGTTGATTGTGGAGCTTTAATCCGCTGCTTCTGAGGCTGCTGGGAGAGATTTCCCTTTCTCTTCTTTGTTCTCACAGCTCCCAGGGCTCAGCTTTGGATTTGGCCCTGCTACTGTGTGTAGGTCGCTGGAGGGCGTCTGTTTTTTGCTCAGACAGGATGGGGTTAAAAGAGCCGCTGATTCGGGGGCTCTGGCGCACTCAGGCCGGCGGGGAGGGAGGGGCACGGAGTGCGGGGCGGGCCTGCGGTGGCAAAGGCCGGTGTGACTTTGCACCAGCCTGAGGCGCGCTGTGCGTTCTCCCGGGAACCTGGCAGTGGCGGGCTGCACAGGCTCCGCGGAAGAGGGGTGTGGAGAGTGACCTGTGCTCGCACACAGGCCCCTTGGTGGCGGCAGCAGCAGCCTTAACGTCTCCCGCCCGCCTCTGGGGTCCGCACTTTTAGCCGCGGTTTGCGCCCGTCTCTGGATTCCGCGCTTTCAGCCGCGGCTCGCGCCCGTCTCTGGATTCCGCGCTTTCAGCCGCGGCTCGCGCCCGTCTCTGGGGTCCGCGCTTTCAGCCGCGGCTCGCGCCCGTCTCTGGAGTTCCTTTAAGCAGCGTTCTTAAACCCCTCTCCTCACGCCCCAGGAAACAAAGAGGGAAGAAAAAGTCTCCTTGCCTCTTCGGCAGGTGCAGACTTTTCCCCGGACTCCCTCCCGGCTAGCTGTGGTGCACCAACCCCTTCAGGCTATGTTCAAGCCGCCAACCCCAGTCCTCTCCCTGCGCTCCGTCCGAAACCGAAACCCGAGCCTCAGAGCCTCAGCTCGCAGCCCCGCCCGCCCCGGCGGGTGAGCAGACAAGCCTCTCGGGCTGGTGAGTGCCGGTCGGCACCGATTCTCTGTGCGGGAATCTCCCCGCTTTGCCCTTCGCACCCGTTGCTGTGCACTCCTCCGCGGCTTCGAAGCTACCCCCTCCGCCTCCCGCAGTCTCCGCCCGCGAAGGGGCTTCCTAGTGTGTAGAAACCTTTCCTCCTTCACAGCTCCCTCCCACTGGTGCAGGTGCCGTCCCTATTCTTTTGTCTCTGTTTTTTCTTTTTTTCTTTTGCCCTACCCAGGTACGTGGGGAGTTTCTTGCCTTTTGGGAGGTCTGAGGTCTTCTGCCAGCCTTCAGTAGGTGTTCTGTAGGAGTTGTTCCACGTGTAGATGTATTTCTGGTGTATCTGTGGGGAGGAAGGTGATCTCCGCGTCTTACTCTTCCGCCATCTTCCGCCTTCTCCTCCCATTTCTTATTACAGTTACGTGTCACCAGGTGAGTAACTGGGCTGATCTTTATTATGTTAATTCAGTGAGATACTGGCATTCTTTGTTACAGCATCTCTCCCACCCTGAGTAATACAGTAGGCACTACTTACAGCTTTGTGTAGAACTTCCAGAAATTTAAATGGGTGCCTCTCAGGTGTTCAGTAAATACTTGTTGAATTAATGATCAAGGAGCAAACCAATAATTGATTAGAAAAAGAAGGTATAGGTTGAGGAGTGGAGGTAGGAAAAAACATTTTGCTTTCTTTATTAGGTTGTTCAGGTCTGGCCCATGGTAGAGGAAGTAATTTTAATTTCCTTACTCACTGGGTTTTAAATTTTTCTGTTATCTCATGGGCCTATTAAGTGTTGGGAAAGCTTGGGAAGGTGACATCCAAGACTGTTTACTAGCAGCCAGTGTTTTCTCTACTAAGTCTAATTCCTCTCTTTTAAAATATTTTACTGCTGTAGGAGTGGCACCTGGTACAGAAAAATCAAAACCAAACCAAACCAAACAAGATAATAACTGTATTTTAAACGATCATTTCTTGGCCTTATTTTAATCTGGGAATGAATGTCTCCAGCAGTATAAGTGTCAAAGACAGAATGAAATTTGAAAAGTGCTGTGCAGGCTAACCCCACTTGTTTACTGATTCTCACCTCCTTAATAATCTGCAAACTCAATACTTCTCACAGAAAACCCAGCAGTCTCACCCCAATTTTCCACCAAGATTTCATAGCCAAGAGCTGTAATGAGGTCTCCTACAAGTGTAACTCCCATCATGTTTACCGAACATGTTATGGTATCTTTACTGAAAGAGTCTTGTCAACAGTGTGTGTCTCTCTGGGCACAGTTTACAGGGTGATTCAGTAAGCTTACATCATTTTTTTTTCAATTAATCCTCCCTCCCAAGAAATGTGCTAATCTGTCTGTACTGGGCCTCCTTGTCATTGGTGTGAATTATCTGATTTTTACTGTTTTCAAAGGCATTTTGCATATTCATAAAATGTTATTATTCAAATGTACCATATTAACCCAGAGTGCATTTTAAGCCAAAAGTAATTAATTCTGTTTTGGATAAATCAGTTAGAATTGGAGTAGAGACTGTATGCTGGTTTTGTCTAATTACTTCTAGAGAAGCACGTGCAATACAATGAACAGATAACACTGTTAGATCCTTTGTGAAATCATACATTTTCTGAATCAACTTAATAGCAGTAAATTAGTCATGGTACATAGGGTAAGGGTATGTCTAGCTTTAAGAAAATTCAATATAAAAGTCAAGCTTATGATGGATTTAAATTATGGGGCAATTATTTGCATTACAGGTTAATTATTTGCCTACAAGAGCTTGGTAATTTATTAGTAATTTGACAAAATAGGCTAAGAGGTTAACTGAAGGCATGAGTCAGAAACGTTTTCTTTAAAAAAAAAAGTAAGTATTTTAGGGTTTTGTGGGCCATATGGTCTCTATCACAGCTATTCAGCATTGCCTTGGTTGGAGTGTATGTGGAGCAAAATCAGCCATGGATAATAAATAAATGAATACTCGTGGTTCTGTGTTCCAATAACACTTCATCTGTGGACACTAAATTTGAATTCCATATGATATTATTATGTTACACAATAATCTTATGATTTTTTAGCTTCTGGGCCATATGAAATCAAGGGATGGCTGGATTTGGCACAAGGGTTTACCAACACTTGATTTAAAGTATTATGAGCGATCAGAGAGAAATGAAGGTAAAATGCCTGCTATCAAAACGAGTCTGGAGACTAGACAGCAACACAGAAGTGCAGCTTGGAATTAAATATTCATTGCTGGAAGGTCTCTGGCTGCGTGGTCCAGATGAGCTCCGGGCACAGGGACACGCCCTGGCTCAGCCTGCAGGAGAAATCGCTTCTGTGCTCTTTCATTAGATGCGTTCTTTCCTCTTTCTCTTTGCTCAGGGCTCATGCTGAGGAGTTGATGGGATTCTGACTAGTTTCAGCCTCATTTTCCAACTTACTTTTCTGCCTTTCACAGTATAATTTTTAGTCTTGGATGGCTCAGAAGAGCGAGGCAGATTCATGAGATGCCAACTCAGAAGTTGTGGAAGAGGGCCTTGAAATCTACATTTCAACAAACCAGCCAGAATGTACTGATGGGGGTTCTGGCAGGCAGAGTACTGAGTACTCTCTTTTCTAGTCCAACCCTGGCTTTTGTCTCCTTAGCCCGTCTTCCATCTGCCCCTCCTTCTCATTCCTTGGTCTAAAGACTCAGCTGTGGCCTGGAGTTGTCTTTTTTGGGATATAGCTTATGGAACAGAAGGTCAGTGCAGTCTTACCTCCACTGCAGCTAAAGTGATCTTTACAATATGCCACACTGGAATCTAAAATACTATGCAAATCAACATATCTATGAAACAAAAACAGACTCACAGACATAGAGAACAGACTGTGGTTGCCAAGGGGGAGGGGTGGGGGAGGTATGGATAGGGAGTTTGGGGTTAGCACATGCAAACTATTATATACAGAATGGATAAACAACAAGGTCCTACTGTATAGCACAGAGAACTATTCAATATCCTGTGATAAATCATAATGGCAGAAATATGAAAAAAATATATGTATAACTGAGTCACTTTGCTGTACAGAAGAAATTAACACAATATTGCAAATCAACTATACTTCAATAAAATTAAAAAGAAAAACAAAACAAAATTTTAAAAAAATGCCACACTGCCCATGTCAATACCTTGCTAAGTCCTTTGTTGATTTCCTCTGCATTTGGGATCAAGGTAAACTCACCAAGGCCTGCCCAGTGTGGTCCTTCATCCCATCCACATTTTCAACCTGACCTCATGTTGATTTCCCTTCCTCCCACGTCCTCTCTGTGCCTCTGCCTGCCACGGGGCCTTTGCACTTGCAGGTTCCACTGCCTGTTCCACTTTACCTCTTATTCCTCCCGGTTGATGTCTACACAGGCTTCACATTTCACTCAAGTGAACTTTACTCACGAAAGCTCTTTCTGACGTCAGCTTTATAAAGTACTCATATACCAGGTGGCACTAATCATGGGGGAAATCTTACATTTGTTTTTGTGATTATCTGACAAAGACCTGTCTCTCTCACTTGGACTCTGAGCTCCATGAGGACAGGGGTCAAGTTAATATTTGGCTCACATTTGTATTTTCTATGCCTAGCGTATTGCCTGGATAAGTCATTTGTTGAGTGAATGAACAAAGGAATGAATGAATGAATGAATAAGAGAAGGATAAATTATGTGGTCTGCTCCAGGAAATTAGAAAGTCTCAGAAAGTGTCCTGCAACCATGAAAGACCCCACGCTGCCCACGGGGAACCAATGGGGAGAAACCCGAGGGCTTCACGCTGTCCTCTGCTCCAATGCGAGAAGCTTGGTCCCTGAACCAGTGCGGGGTCATGCTGGAAAGGGTATCATTTTCGAGAGCAGAGGCAAGAGGGCAGTAGCCCCACCACAGCTGACAGGTATAGGGAGGACAAGCGTAAAGGAGGAAGAACTTCTTGAGAATGAGGATTGTAATAAAATTACCAATA
Organism: Globicephala melas; assembly: GCF_963455315.2. NCBI lineage: Eukaryota > Metazoa > Chordata > Mammalia > Artiodactyla > Delphinidae > Globicephala > Globicephala melas. The sequence continues at coordinate 55,892,632 of NC_083324.2, forward strand.
TGTTACGAAATGTCAGAGAGAAGAAAGAGAATGAGGTTGCCCAGACTTCATGTGTCAGATTCGTGTGATAGAATATGTTGATTGGTACATACATTTTTTGGCAAAAGTTGAGTGTGAGGGCACAGACCTGCTCTACCAAATTGTATTGGGGAAGATCAAATGATGGCCTGACCTCTGCTTAAATGCCTGATTCTAGATTTTCAACTGTTTGCAAGTAGGTATTATTACACTTACGATACATAAATGACTTGTATGTGCTCTTAAAACATGTTTTTAACTCATTTGTTTTTTTATGTAATGTTGTCATTAAGCTGCCCTGACTACTATGGAAATGTAATCTATTAATTTTTAAAAACATGATTTTGAATATCATCTAATGAACCAAATGTAGTCAAAATTACACTTGTCACAATTTTTTATTTTTGCTGGGGAAGAAATCACTTCATTCTCTTAGCATTGAGCACATAGTAGGGGCTCAGTAAGGTTTCTTGAATGATTAAAAGATTATGCTGTTTGCTTATGAGCAGAAAATAATCCTTTAGTTGGAGCTTAAATCCCATTTAACAAACTCAGAAAGACATGTGTTGGAACAAAATCTCTAAAGTCTCCTATTTCATCCTTTTATCCCATATAGTTTTTTTCTAAATAGTTCTCAATGGGAGGTACCTATACTGTCTTCCAGGATTTTTAAGGGCAGAGGTGCCATGGTCTCCCAGGGTCAATCAGCTTCATGCGCAACAGACCACCCCAAGCCTGGCAGCTTGAAATAATAATATTGATTTAGTTAATATTTCTATGGGTTAGCAGTTTGGCCTGGGCTCAGCTGGGTAATTCTTCTGGACTCAGGTGCCAGTGAGTGAGATGGCTGCCTCCTGAGTGTGCTGGATGCCCCTGGGTAAGGGAGATGGCCTCTCCCACCCTCCAATGGGCTAGCTTAGCCCAACTGGGCAGCTTTCCAAGAGCAAGGGCAGAAGTTGTAAAGTGTCTCGTGGCCTGGTCTCAGAACTGGCACATCGTCACTGCCATCACAGTAGACCCCCTTATCCATGGTTTCACTTTCATTTACCCACTGTGGTCCAAAAATATTTACTGGAAAATTCCAGAAATAAACAATTCATAAGTTTAAATCACACACCATTTTGAGTAACATGATTAAAGCTCACACCGTCCCACTCCATCCTTCCAGGGATCCCCAACCATCAACATGGTCATGCCTCCATGATCCAGGAAGCAGATGGTCCTCCTTCTGATGTATCATCAGAAGGTCAATAGTAGCCTATAGCTACGTCACAACACCTATGTCATCTACCTTCTCCATCTCATCATGTGGGCATTTTATCATCTCACATCATCACAAGAAGGGTGAGTATGGTACAATAAGATATTTTGAGAGAGAAAGAGAGAGACCACATTCACATGACTTTTTACAGTATGTTGTTATAATTGTTCTATTTTATTACTAGTTATTGTTGTTAGTCTCTTACTGTGCCTAATTTGTAAGTTAAACTTTGCCATAGGTGTGTATGTATGGGAAAAAAACATAGTGTATGTAGGGCTCAGTACTATCTGTGGTTTCAGGCTTCCACTTGGGTCTTGGAGCATATTCCCAGCAAATAAAGGGGGCGGGGGTGTGTGTGACTGTACTTTTTATTTGCCACAGAAAGTCACAAGGCCACCCTAGAGTCACTAGAAGGGAAATAGTCTCCACCTCTTGATAACAGGAGTTGCAAAGTTACCTCACAAGGGACACTGATACCAGGAAAGGTGCTGGATTGTGGTTATTTCTGTGATCTGCCTTAAGAACCCCTTCTCTCTTCTATCAAGACTAGTTCTCCATATCAAATCAAAATCATGCTTCAGCTTATTACCAGTTTGCTATATTCTTCTTTGATGGCAATAGTCACTATCCTCCATACAATAGCTTTTCCTCAAGTTAATAGCATTAATTTTCCCTTCAGTTCTCTTTTATCTTCAAAAATGTTTGATATATTGTACAAAATATAACCTGAGAAATTGATCCTTGAGAAGGAGAGATTAACTAGGTACCTTTGAATCCCTTGAAGGTTCACCACATCTGAGAATAAACCCTATCTTGGGCACTCACATATGCTAAACAATAATAACAGCAGCAGCAGCTAACACTTATATAGCACTATTTGTAATCAGGCACGGTTCTAAGTGCTTTACATATAATCCTCACAATAACCCCCTGTGACAGGTACCATAATTATCATTCCCCTTTTCTAAATGGGAAAAATGGAACACAGAAAGGTAAAGCCAAGACCACATGGGCATACAGAAGCAGAGTGAAAATTTGCCTGCAGGCAATGTGGCCTCAGAGCCCATGTTTTGAATCACTACAAAGTAGTGCCTTCTGTGTGCCTTCAGACAAATCACCCAACATCTCTGAACACACATTTGCACATCAGCAAAGTGGTAATTGTGTGTCTACTGACACACAGATGTGTGGTGAGACTCAATGAGCCCATGTATCTGCAAATCACTGTAAAAATGTGAGACAAAATTTTACTTTTATCATGAACCTGACCCGGTCATGTTCTTCACTAAGAATTTGAGAAGTCCAAAGAACGCACAAATTGTTACATGGTTCCTATGTGCTATTTAAATAAAGGAACGGATGGTGTCTGTTTAAATGCAAATCAGTCTACAGTGTTAGTGAAATTGGTATCAGTGTGATTTTGGGTTAACTATTCTGGTGTGAGGTTTTATTTTTCCATCAAGTGTCCTTCCCCTAGTCTTTCTCCAAAGATGAAGACAACTCTGCTAGGAAATCTGAGGGAAGAATAAGAACACGAGCTCCCCTTAAAGTCTGTTGGACCCTCTTCCCTGTGTTGCTGGAAATTGTACTCATGTGTATTTCTCCCCAACAAATATTTTGCAATTGATATTTCTTCATCATCGTGAACCCAATTTATAGCAGTAGGCATGCAGTGTATTATTTTTGGAGCAGTGCTATATACACTGGAAAGAATTTGCACATGAGGGCAAAATGGAACAGACAACTGCTTTTGGGGACTGCACAGATTAGTACATCATTGCATACTAACAAAGTGCTAATTGCTCCTTTGACCATGGGCCCAGTTTACAGAGCTTTTGCACAAATGTGCTCTGTGCACTAAATTACAAAACTAACACTGCATTATTTCTCAGTACAGCTTGCAAATTCTTGTAGGGCAGTATGAATTAGCATTAATTAAACCAGAGAAAGAGAGAGAAAGACAGAGAGAGAAACAAAGAGAGAGACAGAGAGAACTAGCTGTAGAGAGGGAGATACATTTTAGAAAGAACAGACCAGATGCTAATTACTTAAGTTACAAATGTTGCACTTGTTCTGCAATACTAGTAAAAGCAAATAGCATCTCTTCTCAATGCTTGTATTTGAGAAATACAGTTTCAAGTCTGTAGTGAATATGAACATTGGTGATTAATAGCTGAAATAAGAAATGGTGATTGGCCTTAGCTGTTTTGTGTTTTATCAAATGTGTGTGACTAATTCTTGAGGGGATTATTTGCGCTCAAGATTCCAAATAAATTCTTCCAAAGCAGCTAAGAGAATCTGCCAAGTAGTGAATGAATGAGTTTTCATCATTGGAAAGCATGGAAGGTTCGTGTATAATTTCTCTTACCCTTCTCTTTTTTCATTTAGTCTAGTGTTTTCATCCTTGCGTGTAAATTTATTACACCTCTGCATATGCTAAAGTACTTGAAAAGTACCTTAGAGTCGATGATTTCCTTATTTAATAAATATTTGTCGAGTATCTAATATGTGCTAAGCACAGGAGGTGCAAAGAATCTTTATCTTCAAGTGGCTCAGAGTCTATCTGTATAGATGGGTCCATAAATGACTAACGCTACCATAAACAGACAAATGTCTCCCTCAAAAACTGAATAGAACTGCTGCTGTGGGAACAGAAGGCAGATGGCCATTTCTGCCTGGAAGGATTAGAAGAGGTGTGGAGGAGCAGAGATTTTCCTGTAGTACCTGGAATGATGCATACAGGTGCAGACAGGGCTTGGATTGTGAGCTGAGAGTGGGGAGCCAGGAGTAAGGAATGGTACGACTCTGAACTTGGACTATGGCAAGGCGATGGAGAATGAAGAACAGATCTGAGAACCTTTGCAGAGGTGGACCTGAGAGCATGGGATACCTACTTAGTCTTGACAAGTGAGGGAAATTGACCTCAGAGTTCTGCGTATGGTTCTCCATTAATGCACTAAGAAGACAAGAGAAAGGGCAGACAGAGGGAGCAGGTAAATGAAGGCTGAGGTGGCGTGGCTACTTCTCTGCCCACAACCCCCGGGACTTCTTTACCAGCTCCTGGTGGATTTTCACTCTCAGCCAACACTTGGGAGCAGCCCGAACCTGTATCTCTTTGCCAGCAGCCAACCTCAGCCTGCTGAAACGCCTTCATCTGCATTTACAGAAAGAGGAAACAGCTGGGAAATTACTAAGAGGATTAAGGAGCCCAAGACCAGCCCTTACCCAAAGGCTGTTATAGCAGGGAAACAGGTATTTCTCCATCCTTGTATCTAATTGGGAGAACTTTGATGTATGACCTACATCCGTGTTTCTTAAATTTTAGTTTGCTTATGAATCACTTGAGAGACCTTGTGAAATGCAGATTCTGATTCAGTAGGGCTGGTGTGGGGTCTGAGATTCTGCATTTCTAACACGGTACTAGTGACTGATTCTGCTGGTCCGTGGACCACACCTTGCGTTGCAAGGAGTTACCACTGTCTTCAGAGTCCCCTGAGGGATTGAAACAAATTTACCCATTCTCTTTCTTGACATTGCTTCCTTGCTTAGCTTCCCTCTCTTCCTGGTCCAGATTCTCCTCTCCCCCACTAGACTTTTCTGAGAACCCTTCTCAATAAATAACTCCAACAGGAATCCTTATCTCAGTGTCTGCGTCTGGGGAATCCAATTTAAGACAGAGCCCTTAAGTTTGGCTTTGAACATGACATATGAGGTGCAGAAGAAATACACAAGATGAAATGTCCAATAGGTAGAAGGCACTGGTGGCACTTGTGCCTTCCTTCTCTGAGTTCTCCTTTCTTAGTGTCCTGAGAATACAGAACATGAAGCAGAACTTTGTTGTCTCTGGTTTGTCCCTAACAATTTAAAAGAGCAAGTTTTTCTTGTTAGATTCTAGGTTGAAATCTTTGAAAAGATGTGGCGTATGTGACAAATCCCATGGACCAAAATATTCTGTTTGTTGAGTGCTTCTCAAACATCAATGTGCATCAGAATCAACTGTCAGTCTTGCTGAAATTGTGTAGGTCTGGGAGGGGCCTGAGAATCTGCATTTCTAACAGGCTCCCTGCTGCTGTTGCTGCTGGTCTGCAGACCACATGGACCACACTTTGAGAAACAAGGATCTAAAACACTTTGCTTATCCTGAAGTGTAATTTTCAAGGAAATACTCTGAGACTGAATGAAACACTGATAGCAGCAGTAGTAGAAGAGGTACTAGAAGTAGTAATAGTAGTAGTAGTGAGCACAAAATTAAGGTTTTGACATCTGTACACACACATGAAGCCATCAGCACAATCAGGAGTGAGTACACTCATCACGACAAAATGTTCCCTCCTGCCCGCTTGTCATCCCTCCCTCTACTCCCTCCCCCACTGCAGGCCACCAAACTGCCTCCTGTCACTATAGGTTAGTTTGCATTTTCTAGAATTTTATGTACATGGAATCATGCTGTGTGCCCTCTTTATTTTGTCTGGCTTCTTTCATTCAACATCATTATATTGCGATTCATCCATGTGTTGCGTGTGTCAGTACTTCATTCCTTTCTGTTGCTGACTGGTGTTCCATTGTATGGATATGCCACAATTTGTCCATTCTCCCATTGATGGATATTTGGATTTCTTCTAGTTTTTGAATGTTACAAATAAAGCTGCTATGAACAATCATGGAAAAAAATAGTAGTGACAGCTGACATTATTACTTACATTCGGTGAGTAGGAGCACTTCCTCTGTGCTTAGTAAGTATACTAGCTCACTTATTCCTCACAATGACTCTAAGAGGTCTAAGAATAAAGAATGGTCAATCTTTTAATAAGGTGACTACTGTTCTATACAGAACTTTCTTGACTTATGATGGGGTTATGTCCTGTTAAACCCATTATAAGCTGAAAATATTCTGAGTCAAAAATGCATTTAATACACCCAACCATCGTAGCTTAGCCTTGCCCACCTTAAATGTGCTCAGAACACTTGCATAAGCCTACAGTTGGGCAAAGTCATCTATCACAAAGCCCATTTTATAATAAAGTGTTGAATATCTCATGCAATTTATTGATTACTATACTGAAAGTGAAAAACAGAATGGTTGTCTGGGTACAAAACGGTTGTAAGTGTGTTGATTGTTTGCCCCCATTATCACATAGCTGCCTGGGGGCTGTGGCTGCCCTGCATCACAGGAGTGTCCTATCTCATATCTCTAGCTTGGGAAAAGATCACAATTCAAATTCAAACTACAGTTTCTACTGAATGAGTGTCACTCTCACATCTTTGTAAAGTTGAAAAATCATAAGTCAAGCCATCATAAGTCAGGGATTGTTTGTGCTGGGAACTTCAGAATATTTGAGGCTTAACCTATACAAGTCTAAAATATTTGGAGTTGTTCTGCTAGTCACCACATTATCTCTAAGAGGCGAGGACATTCTTGGGAAATGAACAGAGTCTAACTTATTTTTATCTGGGGAGCCATGGGAAGGCACCAGATGTATGAGGTAGCAATGAATGAAGTGGCCTCCATGGTGATGTCACAGGTTGTTGGATTGATTTCAAAACTCAGCTTAACCCCCACTTTACCCCACCCTTTTGAGTCAGCTTTGGGCAGTTGGGTCTGAAAATGACAAGGATGACTCAAGCTTTGAAATCTCTATGAAAACATGAGACATCTCTTCCCACCCTCAGCGATCTTTGTTTTCTTCCAAATGCTAAGAACCCACACTTTAAGAAAAAAAGGGGGGGCAAACTATGTATAAAATCTTCTGACTTAATCAAAACAAATATTTCTCCAAATCTGCTTCATTTGTGCTTTAAAAAACCTGAAATAAAGTTCAATTAACAATTGAAAGAGGAGTATGGTCACTGTATTTCCTTATTTTCAGAAATCAAATGTTAGGATATAATTAGGCAGATTTATAATTGTGAAGAGAACCTGTTTTTCTTTTGCATCAGGCTTTGATTTGTGAACAAGAAGACCTACCATGGCTTGAAAGAAACACATGGTCATATCTATTTCTCTCTTATTAAACGTCCAGAATCATTCATGAAGTGTGTGTTATGGCTACTCTCTAAGGCACAGATTTAAAAATTATAGTGGATTAAGGTGAAGCGGAAGGAAGCAAGCTGACTCTGGGTGGGGGCTGGGGTGGGGGAAATAACATAGTACGTCCTGGACTATGAATGAATGTGGAGGAATGTGAGAGGGCCCTCTTCTTGGTGTTATATGTGTGAAGTAATCATAAAGTATAACTGTAATGAATCCAATTCTGAAAGTCCACTGTTCTGTAAAGAGAGGAATCTTTTTTAGCACCTGGGGAAATTCAGGTGATGGCAAACTTAGGCAAGAGGAATTGGACTCAGGCTGTGTCAGTGTTGCCTTTTCAGCAAATAATCTCAGAGCTGGAGGTCAGATTCTGACCAGAGAATGTGAAATATGGTGTTAGGTTTTTCAAACAAGAAGTAGCATCTACTGTTACCGGGAAGGGAAATTAATTTATGAGGTTGACAGAAATTCCCACACTGTGTTATATGGAACAACAGGTGTTGTGAGTGAGAGCATTAAAAGGGCTCTTTTGTCAAATAAGTTTGGGAAACCATGCACATTTGCTTGTGGAGATTCTCAAGATGCACAAACATACTAGAGGTTCGGAGGAGACCTGCTTCGTTGTTTAAGTTCACTGAAAAAGGATTCTCAGAAAGTAGTATTATGTAGAACTCAGTTCAGGAAATGGAAGAGAAGTTTTGGAAAAGTACTTAATTGCAGAGAGGTGTGTGGTGACTTAACCAGTAGGTTGAGTTGCTTACTATAAAGAAGTAGAGAGCTTTATTAAAAGTATAGCTGTAATACTTGGCCAGATAGTGTACTTCAAGCAGAATGCAAGAGACAAGATTGAGTTGAAAACGATGGGCGAGTTAAGAGTTCTGCCTAGGAAGCAGGGTCATCAATTGCTTGACTTTAGGTCCTTAAGAAATCAGTCATCTGTGCTCAGAGAGGTCATGTCTTTTATGCCTTTGGATGAATGTGCACAGGAGGTGCTGGTGGTGAGGGGGCAGCTCTACTTCAGTTTCCTTGTAAAGTAATTGTTCATTCTTATTTTGCCAAAATCCTAAAAAAGTCTATCCTTACCTAGTCTTCGGAAGTAGAAGGATTACATTTTTTGAACAGAAAATGACAAAATCTGACTATTTGAAGTCAAAAGTGCCCAGGTTGAATTTTTGATCAACACAGCAAAGGAGGCCAAGATACTCTGAAGTCCAGGCATGGTGGTACCACACACAGAGCCACAGCCAAAGTCAGAGGGAAGCTGGCTAAGATCTGTAGAAAGAAGAAAACATGCCTAGGAGAGCAGGAAGCTGGTCTGGCCGCCCTCCCATCTGGGCATCCCTTCATGATCCCCTTTGGCTTGAATTGTTGATGTCTTTACTGACACTTTGGAAATTCACAGCTACCATGGAAGGCAACAGGGGATTTCTGCCTTACCACTCTCCCTTTTTCTTCTTGTCTTTGTTCAGTTTGTGGCCTTAATGCCATCCTGAGGCTGAGCTGTCACTTCAAGCTTGTTAGTCAAATTACGGTGATTAATGCAAACAGCCAACATGAACTTTGGGCTGCTCAGATGTTAGATAACCCACGAGCTGGGAGGGAGCCATCCTTCTACATATCCTAAGTGACTCAGACATCTTTCAACACCAAAGAGAGTCTTCCTCAAGCACAAAATTCTGTGATTCTTAAGTGACTCAGACACCTTTCAAAACCAAAGGACAGCCTCCTGGTATTTGATATAAATGTGATGGCCAAGTTCTTTTCAGAAGATAAAAATAATGAAGCTGTTCACAGACAAATGGCTTCTGGTGGGAAAGGGTTGTGCTCTGTTGACTCCTATCTGGATGCTGACCTTTACTAGAGGGTTTTCAACAAAATTCAAGCCTCCATCATCTTTTCTTCTAAATGGAGTCATTTTCTTTAATTGGGTTTGAGAAACAATTGAGAACCAACACTTCTTACTGGTTTAACTTTTACATGTGGTAAATGGTGATGTATCCATTTCCCCCCCTAATTTGAAGCAGGCATTTTGAAGACTAATAAGAAAAATAAATATAAGATACATAGAACTTTGAAAGAAGCTTACTTATAGAAATGAGACAAAATAAAATATTATTGCATAATAAGGAAGCCTCAGTTCAGAAATTCTCCAGCAAATAAATCACCAAACTTTCTGACCTAATGTAAATTTAGAACTCTTACCGCAAGGGATTTCCTGCCTAGACTGGTGTGAAGAAACCAACTATGAGAAAAATGTTCCAATAACATAAATTGAAGTTTTATTGCTGGGGGATACCCTATGAAACCAGCCATTTCCATTAATGCATTTTATGGTTTTTTTTTTTTTTTTTTTTGGAGATTCGCAGGCCTCTCACTGTTGTGGCCTCTCCCATTGCGGAACACAGGCTACGGATGTGCAGGCTCAGCAGCCATGGCTCACGGGCCTAGCCGCACCGTGGCATGTGGGATCTTCCCGGACTGGGGCACGAACCTGTGTCCCCTTCACCAGCAGGCGGACTCTCAACCACTGCGCCACCAGGGAAGCCCCATTTTATGATTTTATAAAGTGTGCTCAAAAGGGCCAACACAGGCAAAATTTTGATGCAGTTGGTTTTGTCCAACTTTTGTCTCGTGGGGGCTCATCATCTAAGACCAGATTTTAAGACCCAACATCTCATTCGATCCCCACTATTCAGAGCTTGTTGATACTATATTGTTATTCCATCATGAAGAGTGGTCTGTCTCCATCTCCATCATAAGGAAGTGAGATCATTAAATCTGGTGTTGTCTTGGGCCAATTTTTATATCTAACCCACTGAGTAACATAGGAGTATGGAGTTCAAACTGAAGATTAATTTTTTGGAGATGGTGGACTGACCTAGCATGGTCATCTAAGTTTAAGTTTTTTTTAAAGTCAGGTATTATTTATATAAAGTAAAATTCATCCTTTTAAATGTATATTTCTAGAAGTTTATTTATTTATTTATTTTATTTATTTATGTTTGGCTGTGTTGCTGTGCGCGGGCTTTCTCTTCATTGCTGTGTGCGGGCTTTCTCTTTGCTGCGGTGCGTGGGCTTCTCATTGTGGTGGCTTCTCTTATTGCAGAGCACAGGCTCTAGGCGCATGGGCTTCAGTAGTTGTGGCGTATGGGCTTAGCGGTTGTGGCTTGCAGGTTCTAGAGTGCAGGCTCAGTAGTTGTGGCGCATGGGCTTAGTTGCTCTGCAGCATGTGGGGTCTTCCCCAACCAGAGCTCGAACCCGTGTCCCCTGCATTTGCAGGTGGATTCTTAACCACTGTGCCACCAGGGAAGTCCTAGAAGTTTTGACAAACACAGTCATGTAACTGCAATCACTGTCAATGTACAGCATATGTCCATCACCCCCAAAATTCCCTCATGCCACATGTAGGCACTTTCTTATAAAGCAAAATGCACTCTTGGCTTATAACTCATAGCCCCCATAAACAGAAAAAAAATGTACACATATGTTTATAAGGGATATTTTCATTGTTCTTCCAAACTGTAACTAAGTCAAATAACACTCTCCACATTCCCAGCCCTCAAGAAATCACTGATTTATTTTCTATCTCAATGTCTTTGCTCTTTTCATGTTGTATAAATGGAATCATACAGACTATAGTCTGTGTGTATGAGTGGGGGGTGGTGATCCAGCTTGCGGTTCTTTGATATCCTTGGATCTGTGGTTTATAACTTTCATTATTTTTTAAAAAAATGTGTCTACTATCTTTTCAACTTTTTTTTTTTGTCTTGAGCTCTCTTCTTCTTCATACTAATTACTTGTATGTTAGAATGTTTGACCTTGTCTCACAGTTCTCAAATGTACTGTTCTTTTTTCCTCACTCTTTTTCCTCTTTTGTGTTTCAGTTTTGGTAATTTCTGTTGCTCTCTTTTCTTGTTCACTGTTTATTTTCTTGGCTCTATCATATCTGCTACTGAGCCTATCAAAGGCATTCTTCACCTCTCTTTTCATGATTTTATTTCTAGCATTTCCCTTTGACTCTTCCTTACAGTCTCTATTCCTCTACTGAAATTCCCTGTCTATTTATGAATGCTGTCCCTCTTTCTCACTGGAAATTTTAACATATATATGATAGTTATTTTAAATTCCCAACCTGATAGTTCCAACAACTGGGTCATGTCTAGGTTTGTTTCTGCTAATTGCTTTGTTTCTTGGTTTTTCTTAATTTTTTGTATATCTCATCACTTTTTATTGAATTACAGACATTGTGAGTAGGACAAAAGGGACTGAAGTAATGTTATTTATTCCTGCAAATAGGCCATTTTTGGGTTCTTGGCCATTAATGTGGGAGTTGAATCTATCAGACTTGAGCTGAGTCTGGGTTTTTTCATTGCTATGGTCACCTTCTGTACACCACTGGCTTCAAATTGCTCTAGCATTGTCTTATGTTTGGGGTGGTGGTGAAGAGATTGGAAGGTTTTTCTTAATGCCTTGTGCCTGCCCACCCTCCCAGCTTTCAGCCTTCCCTGGCATCCTGCTCCATAGCGAGGTCTCTCTCTGAGACAGTCCCTCAGTGCCTGCTGGCTCTGGGTGGGGGCAGGAGTGGCCCCTACTCTTCTGCTCTAGCCTCGGCCCCAGTGATCCTGGGTATCTGAGCCTTGTATGGGGGGCATCGTCAGAGATCCTGCACCTCCTGCCCATGCCAGTCACACTGGCTGGTATCTTTGCCAATCTTGTGCCCCCCTCTCAACAATAGAAGACCTTTAATATTATTTGTGTAGGATCTTGGACCCCAAATGATTTCCGGCTCTTCCCCAGGGATGAAGGGTTTTCTTCTTATTTTCTTTCTTCCCTAGATGCAATGAATTTTCACCTGTGCCATTGAGCTGACAGGGTTTGCTGCCTCTCCTCTAACATCTTAAGGATTACATTTTGTAGGGTAGAAGGATACAGACGGGGTTCTTTTCTTTTCTCCAGCAGCAGCTGTTCACCTTCTCTAGGCTTTCTCATGAGCACTTGGTGGAGTAGCCATGGAGAAAACCTTGTGAGCAAGGGGAAATTCCTCAAATGTCTCAGTATCCCATAGGTCCTGTGCTGTCATGATTGCCCTTACTCAGTCTTTAGCAATTTGTTTAGAATTTTAGCTGAATTCTTTATACCTGCATGGGTGATACCAAGGTTCTTCATTTCATCTTCTGCTGTAAGTGAGCCAAAGCTCTTCTCCAACATTTCCTTGGAGAAGCCTCTCTTTCCTTGGATTTCATGATATTTTTTTGCCCTATAACCTCAGTAATCTGAAGAGTACAAGGAAAGTTATGATTTTGTAATTTATTCAGCTTTTGTTGTTGTTAGCAGGGATATTGTCTCTAGTTTCTACATCCCAGGTCACAGTGGAACTCTGAACCATGAAAAAAAGAAGTAGGGGATGGGTCAGGAGAGGATGGGAAGGCTCTATTCAAAGACATGTTTCCAGGAGAATTTACAGATGATGCACTTTGGGGTCGTGGATCTGAACTTGAATTGGTCTGCCAGAAAGGAAGGGGTTGTTCTCTTATTTCTAGATTAGTTTTAAGAAGCCTTAGGAATCAAGATTGAGTCCAGTTTGGATCTGATTTCCAACTATGCCCCCTCAGTTAACCCAACAACTGGCAGTAGGTAGTAAGCCTGTTCTCTGGTTCCTGATTTAGTGCATTTTCAAACTATTTCACCCACAGTAGCCCAGCTTTTCCTGATGTGGGTCTGTAAATGTAACCTAGGCCATCTGGTTTCTCCCTCCTGGGTGGCCAAATGTTATCCTGCCGACTGCTCTCATTTGCTAACATGTATACTCAGGAAATGGTGACTCTGTCTGAGTGGAAGGGAAAGGATAATAGAGTATGAATGAGACAATAAGGAAAACCATTGCTCCTGTTTATCAAGCACTTGCCATATACTAGGACTGCGTGAAATGCTTCCCTGCATTGTCTCATTTGATTCTCATAACAAGCCTAAGGGTAGGTACTATTTTTATCTCACTGTAACTATAAAGAACCAGTAAATGAATTTAATAAGTGGTTTTGGAAAAGACTGATAGTGACATGCCAAAGAATGAAACTAGACTACTATCTTACACCGTACACAAAAATTAACTCCAAATGGGTTAAAGACCTGAATGTAAGACCTGGAACTATAAAACAAAAAAACATAGGCAATAAGTTCCTTGACATTGGTCTCGGTGATGACTTTTGGATCTGACTCCAAAAGCAAAGGCAACAAAAGCAAAAATAAGTCAGACTACATGAAAGTAAAAAGCTTCTGCATAGCAAAGGAAATCATCAAAAAAATGAAAAGGCAGCCTACTGAGTGGGAGAATATATTTGCAAATGTTATACCTGATCAGGGGTTAACACTCAAAATACGTAAAGAATTCATACAACTCAATACAAAAAACAAACAATCCAATGGAAAAATGAGCAGAGGACCTGAATAGACAATTTCCAAAGAAAACAAACATTCCAAAGATGGTGGGGTTGAGGAAGATGGCGGAAGAGTAAGACGCGGAGATCACCTTCCTCCCCACAGATACATCAGAAATACATCTACACGTGGAACAACTCCTACAGAACACCTACTGAATGCTGGCAGAAGACCTCAGACCTCCCAAAAGGCAAGAAACTCCCCACGTACCTGGGTAGGGCAAAAGAAAAATGAATAAACAGAGACAAAAGAATAGGGACGCTACCTGCACCAGTGGGAGGGAGTTGTGAAGGAGGAAAGGTTTCCACACACTAGAAATCCCCTTCATGGGGGGAGACTGCGGGTGGCGGAGGGGGGAAGCGTTGGAGCCGCAGAGGAGAGCGCAGCAACAGGGGTGCGGACGGCTAAGTGAAGAGATTGCCGCACAGAGGATCGGTGCCGACCGGCACTCACCAGCCTGAGAGGCTTGTCTGCTCACCCGCCGGGGCGGGCGGGGCTGGGAGCTGAGGCTCGGGCTTCCGTCGGAGCGCAGGGAGAGGGCTGGGGCTGGCGGCGTGAACACAGCCTGCAGAGGGTTAGTGCACCACGGCTAGCCGGGAGGGAGTCCGGGAAAAAGTCTGGACCCATCGAAGAGGCAAGACACTTTTTCTTCCCCTTTTGTTTCCTGGTGCGTGAGGAGAGGGGATTAAGAGCGCTGCTTAAAGGAGCTCCAGAGACGGGCGCGAGCTGTGGCTATCAGCGCGGACCCCAGAGACGGGCATGAGACACTAAGGCCATTGATGCCACCACCAAGAAGCCTGTGTGCGAGCACAGGTCACTATCCACACCTCCCCTCCCGGGAGCCTGTGCAGCGCGCCACTGCCAGGGTCCTGAGATCTAGGGACAACTTCCCTGGGAGAACGCATGGCATGCCTCAGGCTGGTGCAATGTCATGCCTGCCTCTGCTGCCGCAGGCTCGCCCCGTACCCCTCCCTCCCCACGGCCTGAGTGAAGCAGAGTCCCCGAATCAGCTGCTCCTTTAACCCGGTCCTGTCTGAGCGAAGAACAGACGCCCTCAGGTGACCTATACACAGAGGCGGGGCCAAATCCAAAGCTGAATCCCAGGAGCTGTGCGAACAAAGAAGAGAAAGGGAAATCTCTCCCAGCAGCCTCAGGAACAGCGGATTAAATCTGTACAATCAACTTGATGTACCTTGCAACTGTGGAATACATGAATAGACAATGAATCATCCCAAATTGAGGAGCTGTGTGGATGAAAGGCTCTTGGTGCTCCAGCCAGGAGTCAGTGCTGTACCTATGAGGTGGGAGAGCCAAATTCAGGACACTGGTCTGCAAGAGACCTCCCAGCTACACATTATATCAAATGGCGAAAATCTCCCAGAGATCTCCATCTCAACACCAAGACCCAGCTTCACTCAACGACCAGCAAGCTACACTGCGGGACACCCTATGCCAAACAACTAGCAAGACAGGAACAAAACCCCACCCATTAGCAGAGAGGCTGCCTAAAATCATAATAAGGCCACAGACACCCCAAAACACACCAACAGATGTGGACCTGCCCACCAGAAACACAAGATCCAGCTTCATCCACCAGAACACAGGCACTAGTCCCCTACACCAGGAAACCTACACAACCCACTGTACCAACCTTAGCCACTGGGGACAGACACCAGAAACAATGGGAACTGTGAACCTGCAGCCTGCAAAAAGGAGACCCCAAACACAGTAAGATAAGCAAATTGAGAAGACAGGAAAACACACAGCAGATGAAGGAGTAAGGAAAAATCCACCAGACCTAACAAATGAAGAGGAAATAGGCAGTCTACCTGAAAAAGAATTCAGAATAATGATAGTAAAGATGATCCAAAATCCTGGAAATACAATGGAGAAAATACAAGAAAAGTTTAACAAGGACCTAGAAGAACTAAAGAGCAAACAAACAGTGATGAACAACACGATAAATGAAACTAAAAGTTCTCTAGAAGGGATCAATAGCAGAATAACTGAGGCAGAGAAATGGATAAGTGACCTGGAAGATAAAATAATGGAAATAACTACTGCAGAGCAGAATAAAAAAAAAAGAATGAAAAGAATTGAGGACAGTCTCAGAGACCTCTGGGAAAACATTAAATGCACCAACATTCAAATTATAGGGGTCCCAGAAGAAGAGAGAAAGAAAGGGACTGAGAAAATATTTGAAGAGATTATAGTTGAAAACTTCCCTAATATGGGAAAGGAAATAGTTAATCAAGTCCTGGAAGCACAGAGAGTCCCATACAGGATAAGTCCAAGGAGAAACACACCAAGACACATATTAATCAAACTATCAAAAATTAAATACAAAGAAAACATATTAAAAGCAGCAAGGGAAAAACAACAAATAACACACAAGGGAATCCCCATAAGGTTAACATCTGTTATTTCACCAGAAACTCTGCAAGTCAGAAGGGAGTGGCAGGACATATTTAAAGTGATGAAGGAGAAAAACCTACAACCAAGATTACTCTACCCAGCAAGGATGTCACTCAGATTTGATGGAGAAATTAAAACCTTAACAGACAAGCAAAAGCTGAGAGAGTTCAGCACCACCAAACCAGCTTTACAAAAATGCTTGGAACTTCTCTAGACAAGAAACACAAGAGAAGGAAAAGACCTACAATACCTAACCCAAAACAATTAAGTAAATGGGAATAGGAAGATACATATCGATAATTACCTGAAATGTAAATGAATTAAATTCTCCCACCAAAAGACACAGACTGGCTGAATGGATACAAAAAGAAGACCCATATATATCCTGTCTACAAGAGACCCACTTCAGACCTGGGGATACATACAGACTGAAAGTGAGCGGATGGAAAAAGATATTCCATGCAAATGGAAACCAAAAGAAAGCTGGAGTAGCAATTCTCATATCAGAGAAAATAGACTTTAAAATAAAGACTATTACAAGAGACAAAGAAGGACACTACATAATGATCAAGGGATCTATCCAAGAAGAAGATATAACAATTGTAAATATTTATGCACCCAACATAGGAGCACCTCAATACATAAGGCAAATGCTAACAGCCATTAAAGGGGAAATCGACAGTAACACAATGATAGTAGGTGACTTTAACACCCCACTTTCACCAATGGACAGATCATCCAAAATGAAAATAAATAAGGAAACACAAGCTTTAAATGATACATTAAACAAGATGGACCTAATTGATATTTATAGGACATTCCATCCAAAAACAACAGAATACACATTTTTCTCAAGTGCTCATGGAACATTCTCCAGGATAGGTCATATCTTGGGTCACAAATCAAGCTTTGGTAAATTTAAGAAAATTGAAATTGTATCAAGTATCTTTTCCGACCACAACGCTATGAGACTAGATATCAATTACAGGAAAAGATCTGTACAAAATACAAACACATGGAGGCTAAACAATACACTACTTAATAATGAAGTGATCACTGAAGAAATCAAAGAGGAAATCAAAAAATACCTAGAAACAAATGGCAATGGAGACATGATGACCCCAAACCTATGGGATGCAGCAAAAGCAGATCTAAGAGGGAAGTTTATAGCAATACAATCCTAACTTAAGAAACAGAAAACACCTCAAATAAACAACCTAACCTTGCACCTAAAGCAATTAGAGAAAGAAGAACAAAAAACCCCGAAAGTTAGAAAAAGGAAAGAAATCATAAAGATCAGATCAGAAATAAATGAAAAAGAAATGAAGGAAACAATAGCAAAGATCAATAAAACTAAAAGCTGGATCTTTGAGAACATAAATAAAATTGATAAACCATTAGCCAGACTCATCAAGAAAAAAAGGGAGAAGACACAAATCAATATAATTAGAAATGAAAAAGGAGAAGTAACAACTGACACTGCACAAATACAAAGGATCATGAGAGATTACTACAAGCAACTCTATGCCAATAAAATGGACAGCCTGGAAGAAATGGACAATTTCTTAGAAATGCACAACCTGCCCAGACTGAACCAGGAAGAAATAGAGAATATGAACAGACCAATCACAAGCACAGAAATTGAAACTGTGATTTAAAATCTTCCAAGAAACAAAAGCCCAGGACCAGATGGCTTCACAGGCGAATTCTATCAAACATTTAGAGAAGAGCTAACACCTATCCTTCTCAAACTCTTCCAAAATATAGCAGAGGGAGGAACACTCCCAAACTCATTCTATGAGGCCACCATCACCCTGAAACCAAAACCAGACAGAGATGTCACAAAGAAAGAAAACTACAGGTCAATATCACTGATGAACATAGATGCAAAAATCCTCAACAAAATACTAGCAAACAGAATCCAACAGCACATTAAAAGGATCGTACACCATGATCAAGTGGGGTTTATTCCAGGAATGCAAGAATTCTTCAATATATGCATATCATTCAACTTGATACACCATATTAACAAATTGAGGAGAAGAACCATATGATCATCTCAATAGATGCAGAGAAAGCTTTCGACAAAATTCAACACCATTTATGATAAAAAACCCTGCAGAAAGTAGGCATAGAGGGAACTTTCCTCGACATAAAAAAGGCCATATATGAGAAATCCACAGCCAACATCGTCCTCAATGGTGAAAAACTGAAACCATTTCCACTAAGATCAGGAACAAGACAAGGTTGCCCACTCTCACCACTCTTATTCAACATAGTTTTGGAAGTTTTAGCCACAGCAATCAGAGAAGAAAAAGAAATGAAAGGAATCCAAATCGGAAAAGAAGAAGTAAAGCTGTCACTGTTTAAGATGACATGATACTATACATAGAGAATCCTAAAGATGCTACCAGAAAACTACCAGAGCTAATCAATGAATTTGGTAAAGTAGCAGGATACAAAATTAATGCCCAGAAATATCTGGCATTCTTATACACTAATGATGAAAAATCTGAAAGTGAAATTAAGAAAACACTCCCATTTACCAATGCAACAAAAAGAATAAAATATCTAGGAATAAACCTACCTAAGGAGACTAAAGACCTGTATGCAGAAAATTATAAGACACTGATGAAAGAAATTAAAGATGATATAAATAGATGGAGAGATATACCATATTCTTGGATTGGAAGAATCAACATTGTGAAAATGACTCTACTACCCAAAGCAATCTACAGATTCAATGCAATCCCTATCAAACTACCACTGGCATTTTTCACAGAACTAGCACAAAAAATTTCACAATTTGTTTGGAAACACAAAAGACCCCGAATAGCCAAAGCAATCTTGAGAACAAAAAATGGAGCTGGAGGAATCAGGCTCCCTGACTTCAGACTATACTACAAATCTACAGTAATTAAGACAGTATGGTACTGGCCCCAAACCAGAAATATAGATCAATGGAACAGGATAGAAAGCCCAGAGGTAAACCCACACACATGTGGTCACCTTATCTTTGATTAAGGAGGCAAGAATATACAGTGGAGAAAAGACAACATCTTCAATAAGTGGTGCTGGGAAACTGGACAGGTACATGTAAAAGTATGAGATTAGATCACTCCCTAACACCATACACAAAAATAAGCTCAAAATGGATTAAAGAGCTAAATGTAAGGCCAGACACTATAAAACTCTTAGAGGAAAACATAGGCAGAACACTCTATGACATAAATCACAGCAAGATCCTTTTTGACCCACCTCCCAGAGAAATGGAAATAAAAACCAAAATAAACAAATGGGACCTAATGAAACTTAACAGCTTTTGCACAGCAAAGGAAACTATAAACAAGACCAGAAGACAACCCTCAGAATGGGAGAAAATATTTGCAAATGAAGCAACTGACAAAGGAGTAATCTCCAAAATTTAAAAGCAGCTCATGCAGCTCAATAACAAAAAAACAAAAAACCCAATCCAAGAATGGGCAGACGACCTAAACAGACATTTCTCCAAAGAAGATATACAGATTGCCAACAAACACATGAAAGAATGCTCAACATCATTAATCATTAGAGAAATGCAAATCAAAACTACAATGAGATGTCATCTCACACCAGTCAGAATGGCGATCATTAAATAATCTAGAAACAATAAATGCTGGAGAGGGTGTGGAGAAAAGGCAACATCTTGCACTGTTGGTGGGAATGTAAATTGATAAAGCCACTATGGAGAACAGTATGGAGGTTCCTTAAAAAACTACAAATAGAACTGCCATACGACCCAGCAATCCCACTACTGGGCATATACCCTGAGCAAACCATAATTCAAAAAGAATCATGTACCAATATGTTTATTGCAGCTCTATTTACAATAGCCAGGACATGGAAGCAACCTAAGTGTCCATCAACAGATGAATGGATAAAGAAGATGTGACACATATATACAATGGAATATTACTCAGCCATTTAAAGAAATGAAATTGAGTTATTTGTAGTGAGGTGGATGGACCTAGAGTCTGTCATACAAAGTGAAGTAAGTCAGAAAGAGAAAGACAAATACTGTATGCTAACACATATATATGGAATTTAAGGGAAAAAAATGTCATGAAGAACCTAGGGGTAAGACAGGAATAAAGACACAGACCTACTAGAGAATGGAATTGAGGATATGGAGAGGGGGAAGTGTAAGCTGTGACAAAGTGAGAGAGTGACATGGACATATATACACTACCAAATATAAAATAGCTAGTGGGAAGCAGTCGCATAGCACAGGGAGATCAGCTCGGTGGTTTGTGACCACCTAGAGGGGTGAGATAGGGAAGGTGGGAGGGAGGGAGATGTAAGAGGGAAGAGATATGGGGACATATGTATATGTATAACTGATTCACTTTGTTATAAAGCTGAAACTACCACACCATTGTAAAGCAATTATACTCCAATAAAGATGTTAAAAAAACAAAAAAACAAAGATGGCAAACAGGTACATGGAAAGATGCTCAACATTGGTAATCATCAGGAAAATGCAAATCAAAACCACAATGAGATATCACCTCACCCCTGTTAGAATGGCTAATATCAAAAAGACAGGAAATAACAAATGTTGTCTAGGATGTGGAGAAATTGACACTCTTGTGCACTGTTGGTGGGAATTCAAAGCAGTCACTAGAAAACAGTATGGAAGTTCCTTAAAAATTTTAAAATAGAACTACCATATGATGTAGCAATTCCACTTCTGTGTATTTATTCAAAGAAAATGAAAATACTAATTCAAAAATATATATGCACCCCCATGTTCATCGCAGCATTAATCACAATAGCCTAGTTATGGAAATAACCTAAGTGTCCATTGAAGGATGAATTCATAAAGAAGTTGTGATATATATACATATATATATAACATATATATAATCATAAGTATATGTGTGTATATATACATATATATATATATATATATATATATATATATACACACTCAGTCATAAAAAAGAATGAGATCCTACCATTTGCAACAACATAGATGGACCTTGAGGGCATTATGCTTAGTGAAATAAGTCAGAGAAAGACAAATAGCGTATGATCTCACTTATGTGTGGAATATAAGAAACAAAACAAACAAAAAACCAAATAAGTGCATAGACACAGAGAACAGACTGGTGTTTGCCAGAGGCAAGGGGTGGGTGAAATGGGTCAAGGGGGTCAAAAATACAAACTTTCAGTTATAAAATAAATAAGCCCTGGGGATGTAATACACAGCATGGGGATTATAATTAATAATACTGTATTTTGTATTTGAAAGTTGCTAAGAAAAAAAAAAGAGCCTGAGACACAAAGAATTGAAGTAACTTATACAAGTTTGCAGACCTAGTAAGACATAGACCCAGATCCAACCTAATATCTTAACTACTCCTGAGGTATATTGACATCTGTCCAATAACAGCATTTAAAAAACAAAACAAAACTGTTTGATTTCTGGAGTGATGACTCCCATCTAGAATGTCTTGGGTTAATGGAAATTTTCTATGAAAGCGCTGACTTTTGGAGATGATGCCAAGGGTCTTACAGAAAGAGGAAATGTCATTGCCTCAGAGAAACCCTGTCACTCCTGGATGGTGGAAGTCTTCCCTCTCTTCCCAGTGTCAGAAGCCTGCTCAGATGTCACCCTAAACAAAAACAGTAGCTGTGACAGTAAAAGGCAGACAATGGAGGGTATAACAAAAATCCCGAGTCCCTGCTTCCCACCTCGGGCTTGAAAATCTACCCTGAGACCCGTGGCCAGGGTTTGAGACCCAGCTGCTAAAAGCCTTTCCTTGGTTTCTTCTCAGTGAGCTCCAGTGACTATGAAAGCTTTGGACAGGCACAGCTGTGGGAGAGCTGGGGACCGTCTTGTTACATTTCTATAAAGAAGAGCAGCTGACCACATATCTGGATCTACCCAAGGATGAGGAATGTACTTCTTCTAAAGTTTCTTGTAAGTTTTTTTTTTTTTTTTTTGCAGTACACGGGCCTCTCACTGTTGTGGCCTCTCCCGTTGCGGAGCACAGGCTCCAGACGCGCAGGCTCAGCAGCCATGGCTCACGGGCCTAGCCGCACCGCGGCATGTGGGATCTTCCCGGACCGGGGCACGAACCCGTGTCCCCTGCATCGGCAGGCGGACTCTCAACCACTGCGCCACCAGCAAAGCCCCTCTTGTAAGTTTTGAGGCAGAATAAACACATTCAGGTGGAGGAAGCCAGATTTTGTCTAATCTTATACCCATTTTTTTCTGTGCTTCTTCTATTTTATTCTTATTATAAAAATGATACAGTCACAGATAAAGAAAACAAACATGGTTACCAGGGGATGGCAGAGGAGGGATAAATTGTGAGATTGGGATTGACATATGCACACTACTTTATATAAAATAGATAACTAACAGTAACCTGATGTATAGCACAGGGAACTCTACTCAATACTCTGTAATGGCCTACATGGGAAACGAATCCTAAACAAAACAAAATAAACAAACAGAAAAAAAAAAAGTAGAGTCGTAGATGTAGAAAACAAACATAGGTTACCAGGGGATGGGGACGGGGAGGGATAAATTGAGAGATTGGGATTGACATATACACACTATTATGTATAAAATAGATAACTAATAAGAAGCTACCGTATAGCACAGGGAACTCTACTCAATACTCGGTAATAGCCTATATGGCAAAAGAATCTAAAAAAGAGTAAGTACATGTATATGTATAACTGATCCACTTTGCTGTACACCTGAAACTAACACAACATTGTAAATCAACTATACCCCAATAAAAATTTTATAAAAGAAAAAAATGATAATGTCACACATTGTGTAGCTTTCTATAGTCTGCAAAACATTTTACATATACTATTTCATTTCATTTCGTCTTATGAGAGCAGTAAGGTAGATGGAGAAACTGAGGCACACTCTAGCAAAGAAACATGCACATGAGAGTAAAATGAGGAAGGACAAGAGATGGGTCTGGATCAGCACCCTTTGTGATGACAGGACTTGTTGACTAAACTTGTCACCTGGGTACCTATGGTCCAGTCTCTGTCCTGGAGATGAGTCAGTGGGGCCACACTATTCTTGTTCCCTCCCCCTGTAGCCCCTCATTACTTGGAAAATTCGGACCAACTTACAGTTCTGTCTGCAGTGCCTGTTTGCCCACATCCTCACCAGGCCCAGCTATTATCAGTTGCTAACAATTTTGCCCATCTTATTAACAGTGGAAAATGGTATTGCATGGGCATTTCAATTCATCTTATTCTTATTAGAGTTTGAGTATCTTCTCATGTAGGCTGTTTGTAGTTCTTCCTTATGAATTGCCTCTCCATCCTCTGCTTGATATATGTTTATAAATCTCCATATTTTCAATCTTCGAATCAATTTTAAAGTATTTCTCTTATAAACATACATGCAGCTGTTTTCTTTTAAAACCTAATCTGAAAGTTTTTCTCTTTCGATGGGGAAGTTAAAATCCTTTGCTTTTCTTGTGATGACACGGGTGTTTGATCTGATTTTCGTCTCTGTTTGCTGCGACCCTCTCACTCCTGGCACTGGATCGGCTGGATTTTCTTTGTTCCTTTTCTGATTTTGTGTTGTACTTTGCTTCTAGTATTTTGAAAGCTGTACATCTTATTTCTGGTTATCTCATGTGTAGCCATATATTTTTAATGTATTGACACATACTTTTCTATTGTTCAGAATAAATCAATGTTTATAACCCATATCCTTAAAACAGGTGTTTGACATATTTTCATTTCTTCTTTTCTCCCTAGAATTATTTCGGTTAAAGATTTTTAAATTTTTATTTATGATTTCTTTCTCTCAAAAGTTTAGTGATTCTTGCTTGTCCATTTAATTTGATAAGTTGAAGGCTGGAGTCAGTAGTATAAGCAGCTAATACGGGCTTTTCATAACACATATGAGGTTTTAGGTCTGCAGTGGGGCTCTGCTTTCACTGGGAAGAGTTTCTTCATTGGACAGAGAATGACAGGATAAAGGCTTCTCTTGGGATGTGGGCAGAGAGTGTGGTACCTCAGATTTAGGAGGCAATGTGCTTTAATACTTGCACTTCACCTGGAGGAGATGCCTTTCTATTTTATATCCAAATTCAGAATTGCAGTCCACTTTTCTCACCTGTCCCAATGCTCACTTTTCATTCTCAAAACAGGCCCCTGATTTATTTAGAGACCATTTTTGTAGTTTTAACCTGAGCCCAAAACCATGGCCAAGTGCTGAATATAGGAAGATGGATGGGGGGAAAGATCAACTGGCATAACTATCAGCTGTCCTCTGGTTAATTATCTCAGAGAGCATCACTGACTCAGCCTTTGCTGAATTTCCACTGAGAAGGCTTGGACTGCACTAGACAGCCCCCCTCACTCATGGCATGACCTGGGATTGCCAGTTCATGCCTTGATTTTTCTATCCATAAATCATTTCTGTTTCTGTCTTCCAAATACCAAATTTCTGATCCAGAAGTGACACCTTTCCTCATTTAACACATTTAACCAGGATTACTGGCATTTCAGAGACCAGGAACCTGAGGCTTTGAGACGGCAACCTTGAGAAGTAGGAGGTATCATCCAGGGGTACCGTGAGGCTCCCACATTGACAAGGTGGGGTAGGGGAAGGCCGTTCTGGGAGCCGGCTCTGCTTCTCCCGTCAATGGGCATTGAGTTCCTTCACACTTTTTAAGCACCAATGGTACTCTCTTAAAGAATGGTACTCTCTCTTAAATGGTACTGTTTTAAATGGTACTCTCTTAAAAAAGGGTATTCTATTAAAGAATGGTCCCATTCTTTAAGAAGATGTTATTTATGGTCTGATTCAGGTGTGTGAGATGCCATGAGCCGTCAAGAGCACCTTGCCCTTGGGAGACTGGGGAAGCACGGCAGCTGGAGCAGACAGAAATGGATGAGGAACCCCTCTTCCATCATCCTTTTGTTAATTTATTTAACCAAAATGTGTTGAGTGCCTACCCATGATCATATATTCTGTTAATACTGGGTTTGCTGTGGTAAATAAAATAAGTACGCTTTCTGCCCTTGTGGAACCTGTGGTCACCGCTGTGGTCATATCAGCACTTGGCTTATACTTTTGCTTCTTTTATTTCAACTGTCCTCAGTAAGAGACCCTACTAGTCAATGCAGTTAAGCAACTGCTTTCACAGAACTTTGAAACTATCTCTAGTATTGTACTATGAAAATAAAACAGGATTTTACCAACGTTGAATTTTGATCAAGAGAGTCACACATTTTTTAAATGACTTTTGTTTTAGGTCTCTTTAGAAAGACATTGCAGTGAAGAATGCTTATCCAAAGTTAACACATTCATTCAGGGAAGGCTTCCTTTTTTTTTAAATTTTTATTTTATACTGGAGTATGGTTGTTTTACAATGTTGTGTTAGTTTCAAGTGTACAGCAAAGTAATTCAGTTATACATATACATGTATCTATTCTTTTTCACATTCTTTTCCCATTTAGGTTGTTACAGAATATTGAGCAGAGTTCCCTGTGCTATACAGTAGGTCCTTGTTGGATATCTATTTTATATATAGTAGTGTGTATATATCAACCCCAAACTCTCAATTTATCCCTCCCCCCAACCTTTCCCCTTTGGTAACCATAAGTTTGTTTCTATGTCTGTGAGTCTGCTTCTGTTGTGTAAATAAGTTCATTTGCATCAGTTTTTTTTTAAGCTTCTTCATATAAGTGATATCATATGATATTTGTCTTTCCGAACCACCTTTACTGTGTTGGATGGCATATTGCCATCTTCATCAATGGGGGTCTGTAAACTATGCAGCCAAGGTGAGAAATGAAGTCAGATTCAGACTGGACTCAAACCTCAAGGTAACATGTGGCTTTGGGCATGTTCAGGGTTCTTACCTGGGTTTCACTGTCCTTGTCCAAAAAGGGAGAATGGCATTTGATAATGTCTGAGGTCATCTAGCAAGAACGTTTACTGGGGCTAATGTTAATAAAAATAAAATATGACAAACTCTGTTTTCCTCTTTTTATTTCCACCCACAGAAGACTTTCCTTGGGGTTAGTGGGCATTCTGTGCAGGAGGAACAAAGAAGAGAGATGGCCACTGGGCCTACAAAGTGATGGTCTCACAAAGCCTCACGCTGCTGTCGGGTGGCACACCTCAAATTCCCTAATAAGGTGTCAGAATGAGCCGCTTTCTGAAGCAGGGCTCAGGTTTGAATGACCAGACAGATGCCTTTCTTTGTTGTCTGTGAAGCCCTGGTGATGGGAGAGATCCCTGTTGGGAGAAAAATCAAGGCAGAATGGTTCCTTTTTATAAGACGGTATGAGACGGAGAGATTCTTTCTGGGTTTCGGATTTTTTTCACCCTTCTGTCCTCCCCTCTTTCTCATCACCCTCACCTTCCTCTCCCACCCCCTCTCAAAGGAGAGCTGGAGAAAGCAAGCTTTGGGAGCTGAAAAGGTTAGGACTTACTTTTTACTGCAATTCACACCTTTCCCAAGGAGATTCCTTAGAAACCCCAGTAATTGATGAATGATGTTTATTGAATTGGTCTCCTCAAATTGTCACTGGGAAAGCGTGAGAAACTGTTACACATCCTGCCAGCAGCCTGCTGTGCAGACTCCGGCTTAAAGGCCCCCTTAGACTTTGCATGGAAGGTGGGTCCATCAAGATTGTTCCAAGGCTCTAAAGATGCCTTTCCTCCCCTTCTTCTTCTTCTTGCCCTGGTGTCACCTCCAGCACCTCCTGGCCAAACCCACTTATCTACATGCTGGACACACACACACTTATACAAGTAACTATATTAGGAGCCTGTGGAACGTATATAAGAACAAAAACTCAGGAGTCAGACTGCCTGGTTTCTCCGTTTAGCAGCTGTGTAATCTTGGTCACTTCACCTTTTTGTGCCTCAGTTTCCTGTACATTGTAGGGTTGTGATAAGGGTGAAATGGTCTCGTCCATGCTCAGTACTTAGCACAGGGCTTGGCACATTGCCAGCGCTCTATAAACGTTAGGTCCTCTGCCTGTGATAGACTTTCACTGTGCTTTCATTCTTTGGAGTTCTGGGGAGTGGATACCTCTGGCAGTGAGATTTCAAGTAAAGCACTCTCAAAAGACCAGCCCAGATTGAGCTGGGTTTTCACGTGTGGGCGTCGGGGAGGTAAAGTGCTGTGTGTCCTTGCCCTTTGTTCTCACATGAGTTCAAGTCCTGAAAGCAGCTTAGGGACTGGGTGGTAATGGCCTCTAAGTGCCCTTTCAAAGGAGGCAAAGTTAAATATCACCTGCCCGGTGCTGAAACTTATTTCTAAGAAGAGTAGGTTAAGAGAACCAGTTGTATGAAGCAGAGCTGGGAAATGACCTGCTGTGGTCAACCCATCCTGGCAAAGTCCCTGAGTGCTCTCTGTCCTGTGTCTGTGTGTCCCCACCACTTCTGCAAGTGTCACTTCAGCATCACTTCGGGAAGGAGGGAGGGAGGGTAGGTGGGTGGGGACTTCTGATGTGACTCTGACAAATACAAGCAATGGGAAACTTGACAGTTTCTGTCCACACAAGCTCCCTCTGTTTTCTGTTTTCTTTTTTTCTCAGTTGTAATGAGCTCTGGTTTCCTTTAAGTTTAGTTTTGACTTTCAACCTTAAGTAAACTCTGGTGGCAAGGTCAGTATGATTGCTTTGTACAAGACCTGTGGTTACGTGCACAGGGCTGCAGGGACGCCTCCTTGGGAAGGACCTACTCTCCAGTTCCCAAACTTGGCTCCCATCAGGTGAAACTAGAACCTAGTCCTTTTAAACCTCCCCTTCCGGTACAAAAATTGCCTGCAAGGATGGCAAATGAGAGATTCTTAGCTGCCATACATCTTGCTTTTATGGGAGGTGGGTCACAGATTTTTCCAGGCTGCTGAGAAAGGAGAGAAATACTCGTGTTAGTTGAAAATGCATGTGTCTTGTACAGTTTAAGGAAAAGCAGAAACAAAAACATCTTCCCACCCTTTCCATTAATGGAATAGAGGGTTCTAGCTAACATGCATAGAACTTACCACACAGACTTCCTGTGGCATAAACACACAGGTCCCTAAAATAGACAGATTTTAAAAGAAATCAAAATAACAGAAAATAGGAAAAACTCTCCATCACACATAGGACACCAAGCTTTGTGTGTGTGTGTGGGGGGGGGGGTCCTAACCTTTGAGGAATAGAAGCTCTCTTTCATTTTTGTGAGGCCTGATGGCTAAAAGGAGACAAAGATGGTGGCAGGGAACTTACCAAGATAGTGTCCGGTAAAGCTGTTGAATAGAGGTAGGAGGACGGTGCTCTGCGCCTGTATCCTGGGCTTCTGCCAGCCAGCACTTGTGTGCACATGCATTCATTCATTCACTCACTCACTCATTCATCCATAATTCTGGCTAATAGTATCAGCTAAAAGTTACAGCCATGGCTGTCAGCTAGAAAAAAGGGGGCTGTGATAACGGCTAAGACAGCCGAGGTGACTTCCACGGGGAGAAGGAGGTCACAGATCTAGAGACCCGGAGATCTCTAAATGCTGTCCTTTGATGAAAATTAAAATTAGGGGAAAGCTGTGCTCTCAAAAGCTATGCAATATGAGGCTTTGCTTATGAGACTTAAAAATTCCTGTGAGCCATGGTGGTGATCAGGACTCTGGCTGCTGCTGAGAGAGGGGAGAGGCAAGGAGACTCTGAGAGCCACACGGGAAATCAGCTGCTTCTGTCTTAAATCCCCTGGAAAAGGCAAGTGTCCCTTTCAAGCGAGCCATTCCAGGACCTCCCCAGGGAGGGCAGGCCGACTTCCTCCCCACAGGCCCTGCACTGGCAGGAAATCTTGCACCCAGAAGCACATTCCTGCTGATCCTTGCCTTTGAAGTGTGGGTTCACCCACAACATGTGAGTCAAAGACACATCAAACAAGTGGCAACCGCCAACGGCCAGAGTAAGGCCACTGCTTTGTGAGAGAAGTTAGCTTGGAGATTAGTCACACCTCATGCATCTCATGCAGAGTAACCTTTGCCGTTCCTTGCCTACCTTTCTTACAGGTAATTTCAAAATAAATCCCTTTCTTTTTCAAGACATTTTGAAAAAAAAAAAGCAACTCTGACCTATTTACATATATGATTATATCAGCCTTCGCAAGAGTTCTTCAATGTGTCTCAGGCTCCAAGCTGGAAATTTGTCTTATGCAGTCTCCTTTGGGATCCCTGCTTACTTCAGTTGACATCTCTAAATACATGGAAGAAAACTGGGGACCTTCCATTTTTAACTGATTATATTTTAGCTTCCCAAAAATGAAATGATTGTGGATTTGCATATCTCCACGACCATTTCACTTATCAAATATAAAGGTGTTAATATTTGAACTGGAAAAATAATAAACCTAAAAACACAATCTTATGTCTAAAATGTGTGAGCAAATTCCATGGAGGCCAAATGGACAAAAAAACCAACAGATCTGAAAACCAGTCTATCTCTTGGACTATAGGTCCAACTGGACCCACGTGAAGGCTGCCTGACAGCCTTTTTTTTTTTTAAATTGAAGTCTAGTTGATTTGCAATGTTGTGCTAATTTCTGCTGTACAGAAAAATGACTCGGTTACACACATATATACATTCTTTTTTAAATATTCTTTTCCATTATGGTTTATCACAGGATACTGAATATAGTTCCCTGTGCTATACAGTAAGACTTTGCTGTTTATCCATTCTAAATGTGATAGTTTGCACTGACAGCTTTTAGCTACCTCCGTGGGACATCAGATATCACCAGTTCAATGTGAGAGGAGCAGGAATAAATTAGAACTAACCCATCAATGCATGTCTTTTAAAAAACACATTCACTATTTTTGTGAAATGAGACTATTAAACTTATAATCATTGTAAAATTCAGATTGGTCAGACATGTAAAATGAAGAAAATGCTGTTTTCTCCTGCTTCGCCTCTTAGCAGTTTCCCTTCAGATACTTTCTCTCTTTTTTCACAGAAGATTCCTTTTGGAGTGGTGTTTTTCTCACTCGGTCAATAATCAAGCAATCACAAATATTCAACAGGAACCAAACCTAAACAAAGTATAGTTCATCCTTCTAAACCCTGTTCCATCTTCCTAGCTCAGCAGATGCAATGAACCTATCTAAGTACCATTGCAAGTGATCTAACTTCTCTGTGTTTCCACAGCACTTGGTGCAAGTCTCAGGGCACTGATTTATACTAAACGTTGCTCATATGTGATTTTCTAGTGCATATGCCATCATCCATAAGTTTTTACATCATCTTTCCTCGCATCCTGGTTCCCCTGGCTGGCACACAAGTGCTTCAATTGGTTTGTATATGAGTGTATTTCAAACTTCATCAAAGGATCTTGCCATCCCAATTTCACATTTTTAAAAACTAGATTTTCATTGCTATTATTATCCAGTGTATTATTTGGCTAGGGCAGCCATAACAAAATTCCAAAGACTGGGTGACTTCAACAACAGAGATTTCTTTCTGGAGGCTGGATGTCCGGGATCAAGGTGCTGGCGGGGTTGGTTTCTCCTGAGGCCACTTTCTCTGGCTTGCAGACGTGTCCTCACACAGCTTTTCCTCTGGGAACATGAACTCCTGGTGTCACTTCCTCTTCTCATGAGAACTCCAGTCCTCATTCAACTTTGATCACCTCCTTAAAGGGCCCATCTCTGAATACACTCACATTGGGGCTTCAGCATAGGAATAGTGGGGGGACACTGTCTGTAACACCTTGGGTGGTAGCTGTGTTCTAAGACGTCCCCTGGATTCCCCTCCCCCTGGTATGAAGATGAAGGGTTTTACTCCTGGGACTAGGTTATGTTATATAGCAGATCTGACCTGCAGATAGTGAGATTATCCTAACTTAATCACACAAGCCCTTTAAAAGCTGAGTGTTTTTTTTTTTCTGGCTAGCAGCAGAGCGGAAAAGGGGCTTGTATTTGAAAGAGATCTGATGCAAGGGAAGTGCTCTCTTGCCGAGCTGTGGGAGTCACATGGCGGAGGCTCAAAAGTGGCCTGAGGAGCCGAGAGCAGCTCCCACCCAAAGGCTGGGAAACAACAGGGACCTCAGTCCAAAGCTACCAGGAATGAACTCTCCCAACACACAAGTGTCTTGAAAGCGAACTCCTCCCCAGAGCCTCCAGAAGACAGCCCGGTCTAGGCAGCACCCTGATTTCAGCTCTGTCTTGCTCTGAGAAGAGACTTTCGACCCACAGAACTGTGAGAAAATAAGTGGGGGTTATTTTAAGCTGCTCAGGTTATGGTAATTCATTACACAGTGATAGAATATTGATAATGCCCAGGTATTAATAAGTCATCAGGTCACCCACAGACCATGGAAACAGAACCAGCTGAAGCTAATTCTCCTTCAGCCACGTGCGCATCATCTTTTGGACCAAGTTTCCTAGTGTTTCTCACACCTTAATACACACGTGCATCTCCTGGGGGTCTTGATAAAGAGCAGACCCTGATTCAGTAAGTCTATGGTGCATCCTGAATTACAGTATTTCTAACGAACTCCCAGGGGAGGCTGATGCCTCGTTCTGAGGGTCACACTTAGAGTAAAAATTGTATACTTAGGAAATTGGTTTTATCCTCAGAGCCATGGGCAGGCTGAGTCTATCTTCTCTTTGCTTTTTAATAGTTGGTTAGTCACATTTCTCAAAGGATTTCATCCAGAATTTCTCATGTTACTGTTAAGGATGTCAGAAATTTGAGGTATGTAGTAACAATAGTTAATATTCATTGAAGATTTGCTATGTGCCATGCACTGTGTTTACACGAATCCCTTTATTTAAATCCTACAGCCTCCATGTAGGATAGAGAGTGTTGTTATTTCCATGTTGGAATCCAAACCTCCAGGAAGGTAAACAACTTGCCCAAGATCACATGGCTTCCAGGCTGGAGTTACAGTTCAAATCTAGAACTTTCTGATACTCCCAATTGTTATTTTATACATCCCTTCCTTCTAACAGATCTGAAAATAGAAAACAAAAGAAACTGACATGCCCACTCTCTAAGCAATCAGGGAAAAAAATGCATTTTCTTTTGTCCCCCTTTCTGACTCCAAAGACTTGTTTAAGAGGGACCCCTGCCCAAAATTTTGATTTGGAATACCTTAGAGAAACTACTACCGTTTACAAGTTTCTGTGAGATTTTTTTGTCATGCTGAGGTTGGAGCCTCTTTAGTTTAGCACAGGCCTTTCTCAGGTTTCTGAAATGCAGAAATAGACCAAAACCTTAGTTTGGGTGGGGATCAGAGAGATAGAGAGCAAAGCGTAATAGAAGAAGAACATTCGGGGGCGGGGAGGACTGGCAGCTGCAGGTTGAGGACAGTGTGCGGGGAAGGAACACAGCAGGTGTCAGGACCTTAGGAGGAAAGACGAACCATGGGCAGGTCCTTGCAGGTAAATGTCTTCGAAGAATGATTGAAGGACATTGGGATGCCAGTATATTGTTCCCTCTACTGAACTCTGGTTTCCTCTGCCTCCTTAACTCCCAAACTTCCAGTCAGAGGCTGGAGAGGGCTTTGTTTGGGAGGGGAGGGACGGGCAGTCCAGTGAAGACAGTGTAATGGTTTCCTCTCCATACTCTGCTAATGCCGGCCTGGTGG
The DNA here is from genome assembly GCF_963455315.2 of Globicephala melas. Classification (NCBI taxonomy): domain Eukaryota; kingdom Metazoa; phylum Chordata; class Mammalia; order Artiodactyla; family Delphinidae; genus Globicephala; species Globicephala melas. Next base: position 55,925,412 of record NC_083324.2, read on the forward strand.
CAGCAGTGTCCCACAGAGAAAGGCCACAACCCCAGAGCTGCAGACAGTGAAACCAGCAGAAGCCCAGGCGCCCCCAGGACCGCAGACTGGACCCTGTGTTGACGGGCCGCCTGCAGTGTGAGTGACTCAGCAAAAACGTGTCTCTACCACAGGGCTTCTCAGCCTTGTTCTGTGGGAATCTGGGCCTTGATCACCTTGGTTGGGGGGCTGTCCTGCGCTTTGTGGGATGTTTAGCAGCATCTCTGGCGTCTACTCACTAAACGCCAGTAGCACACTTCTCTCCCCAGCTGTGACACCAAAAATGTGTCTAGACATTTCCAAATATCCTCTACAGGCAAAATCTTCCTGGTTAAGAACTGCTACCCTACAACAAACCCTCCAGAGGGTCCAGGAGGGGCTCAGACACCACAAAAGCATGGGATGTTGATTTACGCCATAGAACTAGAGAAATCCAGGCTGGAGATCTAGGTTACAGTATCATAAGCAGAAATGTAGATTCAGAAAAGGTTTTGGAGTTAGAGGTGGTTGTGTCTGTGTGTCTAGCTGTTTATGTTTAACTGGAACTGGTCTCTAAAGCACTTTTCCCCTCAGGAAATAAAAGTTCTGAGGATCTCTCACCATTAGCAAGCTATGATGTTTGTCCAATTCAAACACAGTTTTCCTTTACAAAAAAATTCTAAGTATTTAATTGAAATTGCCAAACTGAAGGCCCCAAAGGAGATTCTTCCATTTTGGTTACCAACAGGCAAAGATTGTGATTTGTGAGCCGTCTGCCCGCCACAAGGGCTGCATTTATAGCACCCTTGATTCGATGTGACATTTTTTCACTCTGAGTCTTTTGCCCATATTTGAAGAGACCCACACAGGGGACCTTATTAAAATCTGCAGAAGCCTGTGATGGCGTGAGGATGCACTTATGTGAACAGGAGGGAGAGAATGGATGTTTTATCTTCTGGGAATCTGGTGGTTTTATTTTATAGGAACTTACAAAGGGAAAAGAAGATGCTGGTCTCATTTCAAATGGACTGCCATGTGCCCTCTGCTTGAAAATCTAAGTGGCCAGGGTAAAGTTTAAATTGTTTCCATGACTGATTAAAGCAGGAATTGCTTCTTCTGTTCATCTACAGATTCCTTGGCTAATTACAGTGAAGAGATGTTGTGGAGATCACAGAGCAACAGATCACACACAGATGAGCCCCTGTGTGCTAGGTCTGGCCCACTCGAGTCTGTGTTCATGCCCAGAAAAGATGTGAATTCCACTACCTCCCTGTCCTATGAATACCTGACTTGCTTTTCTAGCAAAGGGCCCAGGCCCCAGGAGTGGAGACAAGGCTCCAAATGAAGGCTGTGGAATAGGCAAAGCTTGTCCCCAAGTTCCCTTTTCTGTCCCTTTTCTATCTTGGTGAAGCCCTCTCCTCCCTCAATATTCTCATGCTTTTCTAGATGTAAACAAGGGTGGCAGAGGGACCACCGGGGGATGGAGTGGGCTGGGGGCTACTTTGGGTTGTTGTGGTCAGGGAGGGTCTCTCCCAGGAGGTGGGATTTGAGCTGAGTCCTCAGCTACACAAAGGGATAAGCCTGGGAGATTCTGGAGAAAGAACATTCCAGGCAGAGACCTGACAAGCAAAGGCCCTGAGGCAGGGTGAGGGAAGCCTATTCAAAGGAAGAAAGGAGGGCTGTGTGGGTGGACACGGAGGGCAAGAAAGAGCAGCAGGGGATGAATAGGACAGGGAGGAAGGGGCAGGCCACCCAGCCCTTGGCAGGCCACCACGAAAACAGTGTTTATCCTGAGTGCAACGGGAAGACTCTGAAAACATATAAAAAGCCCTTAAAAGTGAGAGGGAAAAAAACCAGCAATGGAAACTTCATGAGTAGATTGCTTATGGAAAAGAAAGAGAGAGAGAGAGAGAGAGAAAGAAAGAAAGGAAAAGAAATACAAACAGCTCTTATGCATTTGAAAAGACACCCAATTTCAATTTCTGTTGGCAAAGCAGTAGAGAAACAGGCAATACATTGCTGGTGGGAGTGCAAACTGGTCCAACCCTTGCTGAGGCTGGGACTTGCTGACAGACTAGGTATGGGAAGAGGACCAAGGTAAGAATCAGAGATGATGCCCAAGTGTTCAGCTTGAACAGCAGAGTGGGTTATGGCATCCTTTACTGAGATGGGGAGGGTGTAAGAGAACAGGGTGTGCAGGAGACAATTCACAGTGCAGTCCACCCAAGCTCAAGGTTGGATATGTTACACTGGGGGTCCCGACCACGCAGTTAAGGGATGATACCATAGTCAGTGGTATGTGCATGCTAGGAGCTCAAGAGATATGATTTGAACTTGGCAGCCTATATTTGCCATTGAAAGTCACAGTCTCAGTGGGTCCCTACACGCTTGCTAGCTTCACACCGTCCCCTCCTGGGGTAGATAATAATCATGCTCAACTTTCAAGGTTCATAAGAATCACCTGGAAAATTTAAAAACTCCCTATTCCTAGACGTCATCCCTAGATGTTCCGATCATGCAGGCAAGCATTGGGTTGGGCCCAGGAAAATTCATTTTTAATATATGTCCCAGATCATTCTGATGCCAGTGGTGTGAAGGCCACATGATGAGAAAACAGCCTTAGAACTCTGTAGGGCCAAATTCAAAAACCACAAGAGGACCTTTTAAATTATATAAACCACTAACATTTATACCTAAATGGATCTGGAACACTGGCTAAGTGTTTTATGCTCATTAACTCAATTCCTTCTCTTTTTTTTTTTCTAAATTTTTATGTTTAAAAAGTTAACAAGTTCACATGGTGAAAGGTCAAAACAATATAAAAAGGGAAATGTCAAAAAGTATTGCTTCTGCCATTGTTCCCACCCATTATATTTCCAGCTTTGTTACCCGTTAGGACTCCTGTTTCTATTAGTTTCTTCTGGGTGCTACAAATATTTATTTTTGAAAATTAAAGGAAATAGAAATATTGGTTCAAATGAAGGAAGGTTGTCAAAAGGTAAAAAGAAAAAAATAATGCAGATGATGTTAAAACAGACATAGAAATTTTGAAAAGAAAAACAAGTGTAAATATATTTTCTCCCCAACTCTTCACCTTTCTTACCCACTTATGTGCAGTATCTGCTCCTGACTTTTTTCATTGAGACCTTTCCACGTCACTACATAGAGAGCAGCCTCATTCTTCGTTTTACAACTGCATAATATTCCGTGGTACACATACCCCCGGTGTAATATCATCAGTTCCCTGTGGATGGACTGTTGGATTGTTTCTAATCTTTGGCTAGTAATTAATGCTGCATATAATGTATATTCATTGCTTCATATATTTGAAGTATATCTGTAGGATAAATTCCCAGAAGTGGGATTTCTGGGTCAAAGGGTAAATGCATTTGTAATTTTGATGACAGTTGCCAAATTGTCCTCTGCAGGGGTCGTACCATTTTGCGCCCCCACCAGCAATGTATGAGAGTACCTGTTTCCCCAACCACCTTGCCAGCAGAGTGTTGTTAGACTTTTGGATTTTTGCCAATCTGATAGGTGAGAAATGTTATTTTACTGTCTTTTCACTTTGTCTCTTATATCAGTAAAATTGAGCCTCTTTTTTTCATATATGTCTATATGTATATGCCTATATATATATATGCCTATATATATATATATATATATGAGAGCTGTTTGTATTTCTCTTTTTTTCCTATAAGCAGTCTATTCATAAACCTCTTGGCCATTTTCTTCTCACTTTCTAGGAGCTCTTTATATGTTACAGAGATGAGTTCTTGTGATATCAGACACAGATACTGTTTCCAGTTTTTCTTAGGATTTGATTTGCTTATTTTTTAAACACGTTTGAGTGTATTAATTTTTAATGGCCTCTGGATTTTAAGTACTTACAGAAGGCCTTCCTCCACTCCAAGGTCATGAAAGAATTTACTCATTACGTTCACTGTTTCAACACTCCTCTGAGTCCGTATCATTAGCCTTATTTTATGGATGAGGACACTGAAATCCAGCTGGATCTCCCTTAGCACTAAGCTTTCTCAGAACACTATTAAAGGAGTAAAAAAATGAATTCCTCTTCTCAGTATCACTTTGCATCCTTTTTGCTGGGAGATTTGTGAAGGTTATTCTTTGTTCTTGGTTCTGAACCTCCAGTTTTAATGCTAAAACACCTGTGACCATTGCAGCAAAACTTCTGCAAAATATTATCTAGGTTGTAAGACAAAGTGGTCCTGTTATTTCTGAGGCTTTAAATAAACACAGAATCGCCCAGGTCCTGTAAACATTCATGTTTGCATTTAAACAAACACAAAATATCTCCCAAATCTTATAAACATCAATGCTGGAAGCCAGCATGTTGAAGCAGCCAGGACCACGCGCACCACCTACGGACGTCAGCAAATGTCCCTTTTAATTGAACGCTCAAAAGGATATCTGCCGGCAAGCAGAGCGGCCCTGCGGGGGCCACGCTGGACAGCATTAAGGGCACCTGGACTCCGTGGCAGCCCTTCGTCCCTGTCTCTCCCTTTCTCTCTGCCAGAGCCAGCAGGTAGGGATATGCTGACGTGTCTATTGAGGACTAGGAAAAATACCGTGTGAGAGCCAGTTCTCTGAAGGACGATGACCCAGTTGAAGCCTTCTACCTGCAGCCTCCTCTTCCTACTAAACCCTGGAGCTCTCAGAAGCACAGTACCGAGCCATTCACCCACACATTTGGCAAAGGAGTGGCTTATACAGGGTAACCCTCAGACTGAGATCGTGATTTTATTTTTTCTAAGATTGACTCTGATGGACTGGTGAGCACTGCCTAGAGCACTGCGTTGAGATGGATTCCAAGGCCACATCTAGGCACAGAGCTGTATGGCTCTGAGATTGATTAGTGACGTCTGTCTCCAACATGGTAGGGGAAGAAGTCACACGCATGCTAAACACCTGTCAATCCTGATTTAAAGGTTTATACTTGGTTTATAGAACCAAAGCCTAGTGGAGATGACTGAGATAAGCTTACCCACCCCAAAACACTGAAGTTTTAGAATGCTTGGCTCTAGAGAAGTTGCTCTGGTTTATTTCCAGAGGGCTTTTTTTTTTTTTTCCCCGGTACGCGGGCCTCTCACTCTTGTGGCCTCTCCCGTTGCGGAGCACAGGCTCTGGACACGCAGGCTCAGCGGCCATGGCTCACGGGCCCAGCCGCTCCGCAGCATGTGGGATCTTTCTGGACCGGGGCACGAACCTGTGTCCCCTGCATCGGCAGATGGACTCTCAACCGCTGCGCCACCAGGGAAGCCCCAGAGGGCTATCTTTATTATTTAAAAGGCAAGATTTGTGTTGGTTTTCCCCACCCTGTACTCTGCTCTCTCCCCCATTTCCTTATCTGAGATCCAGTGCTTCAGGACCTAACACAGGGCTTCCCAGCAGTAGATGTTCAATGAACACTGAATTGAATCAGATCACATACAGCAGATTAAGTTTAAAAAAGTACTTTGCGGGCTTTCCTGGTGGTACAGTGGTTGAGAGTCCGCCTGCCGATGCAGGGGACACGGGTTTGTGCCCCAGTCCGGGAAGATCCCACATGCCGCGGAGCGGCTGGGCCTGTGAGCCATGGCCGCTGAGCCTGCGCGTCCAGAGCCTGTGCTCTGCAACGGGAGAGGCCACAACAGTGAGAGGCCCGCATACTGGAAATAAAAAAAAAAGTACTTTGCCCATATTCGTATAGTCTTTCAACAAATACTTATTTGGCATTTACTTATTTGCATAGAACTAGTTAGTTAACTGTTGGGATTACAGGATTAAATGATTAGATTTGATCTCTAAAGTGTAGATTTTCCCCAAATGTATGTTTTAAATTTTGATGAAGTACAATGTATTTTTTCATTTATGACTCACGCTTTTTTGGTGTCATCTAGATACTCTTTTCTTAGCCCTAAATCTTGAAGATTTTCTCCTATTTCTTTTTTATAGTTTTATATTTGCATCAATTACCCACTTTGAATTAATTTTTGTATAAGGTGTGAGGTTTAGGATGAAGTTCTTTTTTTTCCCCAATAATATATCTATTTATTCATCTTTTTTAACTTTTTATTTTATATTGGAGTATAGCCGATTAACAATGTTGTGATAGATTCAGGTGCACAGCAAAGGGACTCAGCCATACATATACATATACATGTAGCCACTCTTCCCCAAACTCCCCTCCCATCCAGGCTGCCACATAACATTGAGCAGAGTTCCCTGTGCTACATACGGTAGGTCCTTGTTTGTTATCCATTCTAAATATAGCAGTGTGTACATGTAGATCCCAAACTCCCTAATTATCCGTTCCCCCCATGCTTTCCCACTGGTAACCATAAGTTCCTTCTCTAAGTCTGTGAGTTTGTTTCCATTTTGTAAATAAATTCATTTGTATCATTTCTTTTTAGATTCCGCATATAAGGGATATCATATGATATTTCTCTTTCTCTGTCTGACTCACTTCACTCGGTATGACAATCTCTAGGTCCACCCATGTTGTCGCAAATGGCATTATTTCATTATTCTTAATGGCTAATGTTCCATTGTATATATGTACCATATCATCTTTATCCATTCCTCTGTCGATAGATATTTAGGTTGCTTCCATGTCTTGGCTATTGTAAACAGTGTTGCAATGAACATTGGGATGCATGTATCCTTTCAGACCATGTTTCTCTTCAGATATATACCCAGGAGTGGGATTGCAGCATCATATGGTATCTCTAATTTTAGTTTTCTTAAGGAACCTCCATATTGTTCTCCATAGTGACTGTACCAATTTACATTCCCACCAATGGTGTAGCAGGGGTCCCTTCTCTCCACACCCTCTCCATCATTAATTATTTGTGGATTTTTTGATGATAGCCATTTGACTGGTGTGAGGTGATATATCACTGTAGTTTTGATTTGCATTTCTCTAATAATTAGAGACGTTGAACAGGTTTTCATGTGCCTCTTGGCCATCTGTATGTCTTCTTTGGAGAAATGTCTATTTAGGTCTTCTGCCCAATTTTTGATTGGGTTGTTTGTTTTGATGATATTAAGCCTCATGTGCTGTTTGTAAAGTTTGGAGACTAATCCCTTGTTGGTCACATCATTTGCAAATATTTTCTCCCAATCTGTGGGTTGTCTTTTCATTTTGTTTATGGTTTCCTTTGCTGTGCGAAAGCTTTTGAGTTTAATTAGGTCCCATTGTTTATTTTTGTTTTTATTCCCATTATTCTGGGAGACAGATCAAAAAAGATATTGTGGGGCTTCCCTGGTGGCGCAGTGGTTGAGAGTCCGCCTGCCGATGCAGGGGACACGGGTTCGTGCCCCGGTTGGGAAGCTCCCACATGCTGTGGAGCGGCTGGGCCCACGAGCCATGGCCACTGAGCCTGCGTGTCCAGAGCCTGTGCTCCGCAACGGAAGAGGCCACAACAGTGAGAGGCCTGCATACTGCAAAAAAAAAAAAAAAAAGATATTGCTGTGATTTATGTCAGAGTGTGTTCTACCTATGTTGTCCTCTAGGAGTTTTATAATGTCTGGTCTCACATTTATGTCTTTAATCCATTTTTGTGCTTATTTTTGTGATTGGTGTTAAAGAATGATCTAATTTCATTTTTTTACATGTTGTTGTCCAGTTTTCCCAGCACCATTTGTTGAAGAGACTGTCTTTCCACCATTGTGTAGTCTTGCCTCCTTTGTCATAGATAAATTGACCATAGGGTGCATGGGCTTATTTCTGGGCTTTCTATCCTGTTCCATTGATCTATATTTCTATTTTTGTGCCAGTTCCATACTATTTTGATGACTATAGCTTTGTAGTATAGTCTGAAGTCAGGGAGCCTGATTCCTCCAGCTCTGTTTTTCTTTCTCAAGATTCCTTTTGCTATATGGGATCTTTTGTGTCTCCATACAAATTTTAAGATTTTTTGTTCTAGTTCTATGAAAAATGCCATTGGTAACTTGATAGAGATTGCATTGAATCTGTAGATTGCCTTTGGTAGTATAGTCATTTTTACAATATTAATTCTTCCTATCCATGAACATGGTATATCTTCCCATCTGTTTGTGTCTTCTTTGATTTCTTTCATCAGCATCCTACAGTTTTTGGAGTACAGGTCTTTTGTCTCCTTAGGTAGGTTTATTCTTTTTGATACGATGGTAAATGGAATGTTTCTTGAATTTCTCTTTCTGATCTTTCATTGTTAATGTATAGAAATGCAACAGATTTCTGTGTAATAATTTTGTAACCTGCAAATTTACCAAATTCATTGATTAGCTCTAGTAGTTTTCTGGTAGCATCTTTAGGATCTTCTATGTGTAGTATCATGTCATCTGCAAACAGTGACAGTTTTATACTTCTTCTTTTCCAATTTGGATTCCTTTTATTTCTTTTTCTTCTCTGATTGCCATAGCTAGGACTTCCAAAACTATGTTGAAAGTGGTAAGAGTGGACATCCTAGTCTTGTTCTTGATCTTCAAGGAAATGTTTCAGCTTTTCACCATTGAATATGATGTTAGCTCTAGGTTTGTCATATATGGCCTTTATTATGTTGAGATAGGTTTCCTCTATACCCACTTTCTGGAGAATTTTTTTTATCATAAATGGGTGCTGAATTTTGTCAAAAGCTTTTTCTTCATCTATTGAGATGATCATATAGTTTTATTCTTCAATTTATTGATGTGGTGTATCATGCTGGTTGATATGCAGATATTGAAAAATCCTTGCTTGAAAAATCCCACTTGATTGTGGTGTATGATCCTTTTAATGTACTCTTGGATTCTGTGTGCAAGTATTTTTTTGAGGATCTTTACGTCTATGTTCCTAAGTAATATTGGCCTATAACTTTCTTTTCTTGTGGTACCTTTATCTGGTTTTGGTATCAGGGTGATGGTGGCCTCATAGAATGAGTTTGGGAGTTTTCCTTCCTCTGCAATTTTGAAAGAGTTTGAGAAGGATAAGTGTTAGCTCATCTCTAAATGTTTGATAGAATTCACGTGTGAAGCCATCAGGTCCTAGACTTCTGCTTGTTTGGAGTTTTTAAATCACAGTTTCAATTTCAGTGCTTGTGATTGGTCTGTTAATATTTTCTATTTCTTCCTGGTTCAGTTTTGGAAGGTTGCACTTTTCTAAGCATTTGTCTATTTCTTCTAGGTTGTCCATTTAGTTTCTTGTAGTAGTCTCTTATGATCTTTTGTATTTCTGTGGTGTTAGTTGTAACTTCTCCTTTCTATTTTCTAATTTTATTGATTTGAGTCCTCTCCTTTTTTTCTTGATGAGTCTGGTTAAAGGTTTATCAATTTTGTTTATCTTTTCAAAAAACCAACTTTTAGTTTCATTGATCTTTGCTATTGTTCTCTTTGTCTCTATTTTACTATTTTTGCTCTGATCTTTATGATTTCTTCTACTCACTTTAGGTTTTGTTTGTTCTTCTTTCTCTAGTTGTTTTAGGTGTAAGTTTAGGTTGTTTATTTGAGATTTTTTCATGTTTCTTGAGGTAAGATTGTATTGCTATAACCTTCCCTCCTAGAACTGCTTTTGCTGCATCCCATAGGTTTTGGATTGTTGGGCTTTCATTTTCATTTGTATCTAGGTATTTTTTTGATTTCCTCTTTGATATTTTCAGTGATCCATTGGTTGTTTAGTAGCATATTGTTTAGCCTCCACGTGTTGTGTTTTTTATAGTTTTCCTTGTAATTTATTTCTAATCACATAGCACTGTGATCAGCAAAGATGTTGATATGAGTTCAATTTTCTTAAATTTCCTGAGGCTCACCCTGTGGCTCAGCATGTGGTCAATCCTGGAGAATGTTTTGTGTGCGCTTGAGAAGAATGTGTATTCTGCTGCTTTTGGATGGAATGCTCTATAAATATCAATTAGGTTCATGTTCTCTAATGTGCCATTTATAGCCTGTGTTTCCTTATTGATGTTCTGTCTGGATGATCTGTCCATTGATGAGAGTGAGGTGTTAAAGTCCCCCACTATTATTGCGTTATTGTTGATTTCCTTTTTTAAGCCTGTTAGAATTTGCCTTATGTATTGAGGTGCTCCTATGTTGGGTACATATATATTTACAATTGTTATATCTTCTTCTTGGATTGATCCCTTGATCATTATGTAGTGTCCTTCTTTGTCTCTTATCATAGTCTTTATTTTAAAGTCTATTTTGTCTGATATGAGTATTGCTACTCCAGCTTTCTTTTGATTTCCATTTCCATGGAATACCTTCTTCCGTCCTCTCACTTTCAGTCTGTATGTGTCCCTAGGTCTGAGGTGGGTCTCTTGCAGACAGCATGTATACAGGTCTTGTTTTTGTATACACTCAGCTAGTCTATGTCTTTTGGTTGACACATTTAATCCATTTACATTTAAGGTAATTATCAATGTGTGTATTCCTATTGTCATTTTCTTTATTGTTTTGAGTTTGTTTTTGTAGGTTTTTTCCTTCCCTTCCTCTTTTGTTCTGTTCTCTTGTGGTTTGATGACCATCTTTAGTGTTGTATTTGTGTTGCTTTTGTTTTTGTGTGCGTGTACCTATTGTAGTTTGGGGGTTTGCTGTTCCCATGAGGTTTTTAACATAACAGTCTATATATGTACACTTTTTTTTTTTTTAAGTTGCTAGTCTCTTTCCCCCCTAGAGGAGTTCCTTTAGCATTTGTTGTAAAGCTGGTCTGGTGGTGCTGAATTCTCTTAGCTTCTGCTTGTCTGTAAATCTTTTGATTTCTCTGTCAAATCGGAATGAGAGCCTTGTTGGGTAGAGTATTCTTGGTTGTAGGTTCTTCCCATTCATCACTTTAAATATATCATGCCACTCCCTTCTGGCTTACAGAATTTCTGCTGAGAAATCAACTGATAACCTTATGGGAGTTCCTTGTATGTTATTTGTCATTTTCCCTTGTTGCTTTTAATATTTTTTCTTTGTCTTAATTTTTGTCAATTTGATTACTATGTGTTTCACTGTGTTCCTCCTTGGGTTTATCCTGCCTGGGACTCTCTGTGCTTTCTGGACTTGGTTGACTGTTTCCTTTCCCATGTTAAGGAAGTTTTCAACTATAATCTCTTCAATTATTTTCCTGGGTAATTTCTTTCTCTCTTCTCCTTCTGGGACCCCCCATAATGCAAATGTTGGTACATTTAATGTTGTCCCAGAAGTATCTTAGATTGTCTTCATTTCTTTTCATTCTTTTTTCTTTATTCTGTTCCACAGCAGTGAATTCCATCATTCTGTCTTCCAGGTCACTTATCTGTTCTTCTGCCTCAGTTATTCTGCTATTCATTCTTTCTAGGGTGTTTTTCATTTCAGTTATTGTATTGTTCATCTCTGTTGGTTTGTTCTTTAGTTCTTCTAGACCTTTGATAAACATTTCTTGCACCTTTTGAATCTTTGCCTCCATTCGTTTTCTGAGATCCTGGATCATCTTCACTATCATTATTCTGAATTCTTTTTCTGGAAGGTTTTGACTATCTCCACTTCATTTAGTTGCTTTGCTGGGGTTTTATCCTCTTCCTTTATCAGTCATATAATCCCCTGTCTTTTCATTTTCTCTAACTTTCTGTGATGTGGTTTTTGTTCTGCAGGCTGTGGAACTGTAGTTCTTCTTGCTTCTGCTGTCTGCCCTCTGGTAGGATGAAGTTCTTTTTATTTTTTAATTTTTTTTAATGAATTTGCTTATTTATTTATTTTCTATCAATCAATCAATCAATCAATCTATCTATCTATCTATCTATGGCTGAGAATGTCCAATTTCTCTGACAACATTTGCTGGAAAGACCATCCTTCCTCCAATTAATTGTGTTTGCATCTTGATCGAAAATCATTTGGGCATGTTTGTGTGAGTTTATTTCTGGTTTCCTTACTCTGTTTCCTGATCTATGTGTCTATTCCTCCACCAGAACCACACAGTCTTGATTACTATACACTTGAATAGAATAAGTCTTGAAATTCCTTCCTCCCACTTTATTCTTCATTTTCAAAATTGTATTTAGCTATTCTAGTTTGCTTCCTTTTTCATATAAATTTTAGAGTAAACTTGTATATATCTACAAAAAAATCTTTCAAAGATATTGATAGGAGTTTTAGTTTGAGGAGAATTGCTATCTTTGGCATGTTGACTTTTCCAGTCATGAACACAGTATATCTTTCTATTCATTCAAATCTTTTAAAATTTCTTTCACTAGTGTTGTACAGTTTACAACATACAAGTTCTGTACATGTTTTGTTAGACCTACACCTAAGTATTTCATTTTTTGAGCAATTTTAAGTAGTACTTTTAATTTCAATGTCCATGTGTTTATTGCTAGTATTTAGAAATACAGTTGATTTTTGTATGTTTATCTTATATCCTATGACCTTGATAAACTCACTTAATAGTTCTAGGATTTTTTGATAGAGTCTTTGGAACTTCCTATATAGGCAAGCATGTCATCCACAAATAGGGGTGGTTATATTTCTTCCTTTCAGATCTCTATCTTTTTTTTTTTTCTATGTAAGTTAATGCCTATTTATTGTCATATTGTACCAGTTAGAACTTCTAGCACTTTGCTGAATATGTGGTGAGACCAGGCATTCTAGCCTTTTTCCTGATGTTAGGCGAAAAACATTTCTTCACTAAGTTTAATGTTAGCTGTAGAGTTTTTTAGATGCTCTTTATTGAGAAAGTTCCTCTCTATTGTTTTTTTATTTTTTTAAGTTTTTCTAAAAAAATCACGAATATGTATTGATACACTTATCAATCAATGCAGAAATTAGCCTGTTAATATACTGGATTAGCCTATTAATATAGTGGATTACATTGATTGATTTTCAAATATTCAAACAGCTTTTGATCCCTGGAATAAATTACCCTTGTTAATGGTGTATAATTCCTTTTATATACTGTTGAATTTTATTTGCTAATAATTAAGACCATCTTTTCCTTTTTCTGTCTTTTTCTGGTTTTAGTATATGGGTAGAATTAGCTTCATACAGTAAACTGGGAAATGTTCCCATCTTTTCAACTTTCTGGAAAAGATTGTATGGAATTGGTGTTAATTCTTTTTCTTTTTTCCACATTTATTTAAACATCTTTATTGGAGTATAATTGCTTTACATTATTGTGTTAGTTTCTGCTGTATAACAAAGTGAATCAGCTATACATATACATATATCCCCATATCCCCTCCCTCTTGCATCTCCCTCCCATCCTCCCTATCCCAACCCTCTAGGTGGTCACAAAGCACTGAGCAGATCTCCCTGTGCTATGCAGCTGCTTCCCACTAGCTATCTATTTTACATTTGGTAGTGTATATATGTCCATGCCACTCTCTCACTTCGTCCAAGCTTACCCTTCCCACTCCTCATGTCCTCAAATCCATTCTCTACGTCTGCATCTTTATTCCTGTCCTGCCTGCCCCTAGGTTCTTCAGAACAAGTTTTTTTTTTTTTAAGATTCCATATATATGTATTAGCATACAGTATTAGTTTTTCTCTTTCTGACTTAATTCACTCTGTAAGACAGACTCTAGGTCCATCCACCTCACTACAAATAACTCAATTTTATTTCTTTTTATTGCTGAGTAATATTCCATTGTATATATGTGCCACATCTTCTTTATCCATTTATCTGTCGATGGACACTTAGGTTGCCTCCATGTCCTGGATATTGTAAACAGTGCTGCAATGAACATTATGGTACATGACTCATTGAATTATGGTTTTCTCAGGGTATATGCACAGTAGTGGGATTACTGGGTCATATAGTAGTTCTATTTTTAGTTTTTCAGGGAACATCCATACTGTTCTCCATAGTGGCTGCATCAATTTACATTCTCACCAACAGTGCAAGAGGGTTTCCTTTTCTACACACCCTCTCCAGGTTTTATTGTTTGCAGATTTTTTGATGATGGCCATTCTGACCGGTGTGCAGTGATACCTCATTGCAGTTTTGATTTGCATTTCTTTAATGATTAGTTATGTTGAGCATCCTTTCATGTGTTTGTTAGCAATCTGTTTATCTTCTTTGGAGAAATGTCTATTTAGATCTTCTTCCCATTTTTGGATTGGGTTGTTTATTTTTTTAATATTGAGCTGCATGAGCTGCTTGTATATTTTGGAGATTAATCCTTTGTCAGTTGCTTCATTTGCAAATATTTTCTCCCTTTCTGAGGGTTGTCTTTTTGTCTTGTTTATGGTTTCCTTTGCTGTGCAAAAGCTTTGAAGTTTCATTGGGTCCCATTTGTTTATTTTTGTTTTTATTTCCATTTCTGTAGGAGGGAGGTCAAAAAGGATCTTGCTGTGATTTATCATAGAGTGTTCTGCCTATGTTTTCCTCTAAGAGTCTCATAGTGTCTGGCTTTACATTTAGGTCTTTAATCCATTTTGAGTTTATTTTTGTACATGCTGTTAGGGAGTTTTAATTTCATTCTTTTACATGTAGCTGTCCAGTTTTCCCAGCACCACTTATCGAAGAGGCTGTCTTTTCTCCATTGTATATTCTTGCCTCCTTTATCAAAGATAAATTGACCATATGTGCATGGGTTTATCTCTGGGCTTTCTCTCCTGTTCCATTGATCTATCTTTCTGTTTTTGTGCCAGTACTATACTGTCTTGATTACTGTAGGTTTGTAGTATAGTCTGAAGTCAGGGAGCCTGATTCCTCCAGCTCCGTTTTTCTTTCTCAAGATTGGTTTGGCTATTTGGTGTCTTTTGTGTTTCCATACAAATTGTGGAATTTTTTATCTTAGTTCTGTGAAAAATGCCATTGGTCATTTGATAGGGATTGCATTGGATCTGTAGATTTCTTTGGGTAGTATTGTCATTTGCACAATGTTGATTTTTCCAATCCGTGAACATGGTATATCTCTCCATCTGTTTGTATCATCTTTAATTTCTTTCATCAGTGTCTTATAGCTTTCTGTATACAGGTCTTTTGTCTACTTAGATAGGTTTATTCCTGGTATTTTATTCTTTTCATTGCAGTGGTAAATGTGTCCTTAATTTCTCTTTCATATTTTTCATCATTAGTGTATAGGAATGCAAGAGATTTCTGTGCATTAATTTTGTATCCTGCTACTTTACCAAATTCACTGATTAGCTCTCGTAGTTTTCTGGTGACATCTTTAGGTTTCTCTATGTATAGTACCCTGTCATCTTCAAGCAGTTACAGTTTTTCCTCTTTTCCAATTTGGATTCCTTTTATTTCTTTTTCATCTCTGATTGACGTGACTAAAACTTCCAAAAGTATGTTGAATAATAGTAGTGAGAGTGGGCAACCTTGTCTTGTTCCTGATCTTAGTGGAAATGCTTTCAGTTTTTCACCATTGAAAACGAAGTTGGCTGTGGGTTTGTTATATATGTCCTTTATTATGTTGAGGTAAGTTCCCTCTATGCCTACTTACTGGAGAGTTTTTATCATAAATGTGTGTTGAATTTTGTTGAAAGCTTTTTCTGCATCTATTGAGATGATCATATGGTTTTTATCCTGCAGTTTGTTAATATGGTGTATCACATTGATTGATTTGCGTATATGAAGAATCCTTGTATTCCTGGGAGAAACCCTACTTGATCATTGTGTATGATCTGTTTAATATGCTGTGGATTCTGTTTGCTAGTATTTTGTTGAGGATTTTTGCATTTGTATACATCAGTGACATTGGTCTGTAATCTTTTTTTTAATGACATCTTTGTCTGGTTTTGATATCAGGGTGATGGTGGCCTCATAGAATGAGTTTGGGAGTGCTCCTCCCTCTGCTATATATTGGAAGAGTTTGAGAAGAATCGGTGTTAGCTCTTCTCTAAATGTTTGGTAGAATTCGCCTGTGAAGCCATCTGATCCTGAGCTTTTGTTTGTTGGAAGATTTTTAATCCCAGTTTCAATTTCAGTGCTTGTGATTGGTCTGTTTATATTTTTCTTTTTTTTCCTGGATCAGTCACAGAAGGTTGTGCTTTTCTCAGAATTTGTCCATTTCTTCCAGGTTGTCCATTTTATTGGCATATAGTTGCTTGTAGTAATCTCTCATGATCGTTTGTATTTCGGCAGTGTCTGTTGTTACTTCTCCTTTTTCATTTCTAATTCTGTTGATTTAAGTCTTCTCCCTTTTTTTCTTGATGAGTCTGGCTAATGGTTTATCAATTTTGTTTATTTTCTCAAGGAACCAACTTTTAGTTTTATTAGTCTTTGCTATTGTTTCCTTCATTTCTTTTTCATTTATTTCTGATCTGATCTTTAAGATATTTTTCTATCTGCTAACTTTGGGGTTTTTTTTGTTCTTCTTTCTCTAATTGCTTTAGGTGTAAGGTTAGGTTGTTTATTCGAGATGTTTCTTGTTTCTTGAGGTAGGATTGTATTGCTATAAACTTCCCTTTGAGAACTGCTTTTTCTGTATCCCATAGGTTTTGGGCCATTGTGTTTTCATTGTCATTTGTTTGTAGGTATTTTTGATTTCCTTTCTGATATCTTCAGTGATATCTTGGTTATTAAATAGTGTATTGTTTAGCCTCCACGTATTTGTACTGTTTACAGATTTTCTCCTGTAATTGACACCTAGTCTCATAGCGTTGTGGTCAGAAAAGGTACTTGATATGATATCAGTGTTCTTAAATTTACCAAGGCTTGATTTGTGACCCAAGATATGATCTATCCTGGAGAATGTTCCGTGAGCTCTTGAGAAGAAAGTGTATTCTTTTGTTTTTGGATGGAATGTCCTATAAGTATCAATTAAGTCCATCTTGTTTAATGTGTCATTTAAAGCTTGCATTTCCTTATTTATTTTCATTTTGGATGATCTGTCCATTGGTGAAAGTGGAGTGTTAAAAGTCCCCTACTATGATTGTGTCACTGTCGATTTCCCTTTTCATGGCCGTTAGCATTTGCCTTCTGTATTGAGATGCTCCTCTGTTGGGTGCATAAATATTTCCAGTTGTTATATCCTCTTCTTGGATTGATCTTTTGATCATTAGGTAGTGTCCTTCTTTGTCTCTTATCATAGTCTTTATTTTAAAGTCTATTTCGTATGATATGAGAATTGCTACTCCAGCTTTCTTTTGATTTCCATTTGCATGGAGTATCTTATTCTATCCCCTCACTTTCAGTTTGTATGTGTCCCTAGGTCTGAAGTGTGTCTCTTGTAGACAGCATATATATGGGTCTTGTTTTTGTATCCATTCAGCCAGTCTATATCTTTTGGTTGGAACATTTAATCCATTTACATTTAAGGTAATTATCGGTATGTATGCTCCTATTACCATTTTCTTAATTGTTTTGGGTTTGTCATTGTAGGTCTTTTCCTTCTCTTGTGTTTCCTGCCTAGAGAAGTTCCTTTAACATTTGTTGTAAAGCTGGTTTGGTGGTGCTGAATTCTCTTAACTTTTGCTTGTCTGTAAAGGTTTTAATTTCTCTGTCAAATCTGAATGAGATCCTTGCTGGGTAGAGTAATCTTGGTTATAGGTTTTCCCCTTTCATCGCTTTAAGTATGTCCTGCCACTCCCTTCTGGCTTGCAGAGTTTCTGCTGAAAGATCAGCTGTTAACCTTATGGGCATTCCCTTGTATGTTATATGTTGTTTTTCCCTTGTTGCTTTTAATATGTTTTCTTTGTATTTAATTTTTGATAGTTTGATTAATATGTGTCTTGGCATGTTTCTCCTTGGATTTATCCTGTATGGGACTATATGCACCTCCTGGACTTAACTATTTCCTTTCCCATATTAGGGAAGTTTCAACTATAATCCTTTCAAATATTTTCTCAGTCCCTTTCTTTTTCTCTTCTTCTTCTGGGACCCGTATAATTCGAATGTTTGTGCATTTGATGTTGTCCCAGAAATCTCTGAAAGTGTCCTCAACTGTTTTCATTCTTTGTTCTTTATTCTGCTCTGCAGTAGTTATTTCAACTCTTTTATCTTCCAGGTCACTTATCCATTCTTCTCCCTCAGTTATTCTGCTATTGATTACTTCTAGGAATTTTTTATTTCATTTATTGTATTGTTCATTTTTGTTTGTTTGCTCTTTAGTTCTTCTAAGTCCTTGTTAAATGTTTCTTGTATTTTCTCTCTTCTATTTCCAAGATTTTGGATCATCACTACTCTCATTTCTCTGAATTCTTTTTCAGGTAGACTGCCTATTTCCTCTTCATTTGTTTGGTCTGTTCGGTTTTTACCTTGTTCTTCATATGCTGCATATTTCAATGTCTTCTCATTTTCCTTAACTAATTGTGTTTGGGGTCTCCTTTTTCCAGGCTGCAGGTTCGTAGTTCCCATTGTTTTTGGGGTCTGCCCCCAGTGGGTAAGGTTGATTCTATGGGTTGTGTAGGCTTCCTGGTTGAGGGGACTGGTGCCTTTGTTCTGAGGATGAGGCTGGATATTGTCTTTCTGGTGGGCAGGACCAAATCTGGTGATGTTTTGGGGTGTATGAACCTAGTATGATTTTAGGCCGCCTCTCTACTAATGAGTGGAGCTGTGTTCCAGTCTTTCTAGTTGTTTGGCATGGGGTGTCCAGCACTGGAGGTTGCTGTTCGTTGAGTGGAGCTAGGTCTTAACATTGAGATGAAGATCTTTGGGAGAGCTTTTGCTGATTGATATTATATGGGGCCAGGATGTCTCTGGTCATTCAGTGTCCTGAACTCGGCTCTCCCACCTCACAGGCTCAGGCCTGGCACCCAGTCAGAGCAGCAAGACCCTGTCAGCCACACGACATCTTGACCCCTGAGAAAACTGCTCACTGGATGCACCACCTCAGTGGGGAACTGAGGAGCTCACTGGGAACAGGATACGATGCCACTGCTTAGCCTCAGGCACCTGAGGGACGACCTGGATGCTCCAAGGGTACAGTCCAGGGCATGGCAAGACGAGCTCCCACACCAAGGGACTGGAGTCCCATAGATTTTAGATCATGTTTCCATTTTCTTTTGTTTCCATGTATTTTTATATTTACCTTTGATTTCTTCAGTGACTCATGGATTGTTTAGTAGCATATTGCTTATCCTCCATGTGTTAGTGTAAAGCATCACTCGGGTGCATATAACACCTTATAAGAGGGGATTTGATTCAGCTTGAATTACAGGAAATAGTAATGGATGTGGCAGCCTGGACACCTATGCTCTAATCTCTATCCACAATTGACTATGTGCTCCAAGCCCTAGCCTCAGACTTGGGTCTCAGTCTCCAGACCTATGAGGTGTGGGCGGTTGAACTCAAGGACCTCAGAGGTACTTTCCGCCTCAGTTGCTGTGGTCTCCTGACAGGTGATGACCTCCTTGTGCATCAGGACAGCTGCCTCTCGATGGGAGGGTGGGGGGGAGGACTCGTGGGCCACCTTAATGACAACAAATAGCTCACATTGAGGAGAGATTACTATGTGTCAGATACGGTGCTAAATGCTTTATGTGTGATATTTCCTTTCCACTTACAGGTGGAAAAACAGAGGCTTAAAGAGTTAATTTACTCAAGCTCACAGGTCAAGTAAAGGCTAATGCTAGTGACCCTTTCCTTCGTCCCTTTGTGATTCTGCTGTTCACTAGACACATTTATATATGAATAAGAGTCTATCTTATGTGAAAGAATATTTGACAAGCATCTTTGTCATTAAGGTTGACTCTAAATCTATAGCTGGATTTAAATTATAGAGGCATCTCTGAACTCTGTCAAGATTATTCTGAATAAATTTTTTTTTGTTCTGGATTTTTAAAGTCTTGGCTAAATTGTTTCATATCCTGCTGAGCAAATATCTTTGTAACATAACACATGGACTTTATTGGTACAGATTGGAACCATAAAAAGATGAGCAAATCCCAAGATACAAAATATGCTTAGAGACAAAGTGCAAGACAGGTGCTGGATTGAAATGAAAAGCACAACAAAGTTGCAGTTTTGGAGTGCTTATTGAATAAAAATAAGCTAATTATGATGTATTGAGCCTCTAAGTAAATCTAAAGATTTTTTAGGAAATTTGGGAAGAATAGTGTTTTCTTCTTTTCCTTTTTTCTCTCTCCCCCTTCCCACTTCCCCTCCCTCTCTCTCTCTCTCTCCCTCCCCCTCTCACTTCCCCTCCCCGCCTTATCAGTCATTCGTCTCTTTGAAAATTTCTATTAGAGTAATATTCATGAGAAATGCTCTTCAGGTAATATAACTTGTTAAGTGCCCAAAGACTGAAGATGAGTATCTATTTCCAAGGTTGATAAAAATTTACAGACTTAAAGTTAAGGAAGCAAATATCCTGACCCATAGCCTGACAATTGCACTTTTCATGACATATCCTCTTTCTTCAAGATACGAAAAGGTGGAAACAGATTGATACAGATTTCCAAGGTGACTATGTAGTTATATGAGATCAACTGAAGACTCTTTGGAGAAAATTTCAGGTGATTTGGTCACACAATGTGAAATAAGTACTGTTCTCATCTATTCAGAAATAGAAGTAATCCAGTGAGTTATAAGTATCTTTTAGGGACCTAAAGGCAAAATCAAGACCGTTCCACAAAGTCCTAGAAGTGTGCTCCATACAGAGATAAGCTATAGTTTTATTGTTGTCTTTAAGTCTTGTTTTTACAACATCACTGTCATCGCATCTTTAAAGTGCAGTGGATTTTGAACCGTTCTGGGAAAAGTCAAAATGACTAAATATCACTAGAAATGATGGATGAAAGGAGACAGGACTTAGATCAGTGGGGCAGAGAAATCATGAGGAAGAAACCTAGATCTGCAGACAGAGAAATAGAACATCTGACCCTCAACCCCAGCAAATTTGCCTGATCTGCTTGCAAAGCCTCAGCATCATAGAAGCCAGGGGATCTCTCTATGCGGCTTGCCATGTCTTTAAAAATAAAAGGTAGACATAAGTTTTTGAAATAAAATAAAGGACAATGTAGCCATAGCATTAAGTACACCAAACATTCAGTGCTATAAATAAATACACAACAGAGGCAACACAGTGTAATGGAACTGGTCATGTCATGTGCATGATCAAAATTCTCTCCAAGCTCCCCATTATACTCAGTATATAAAGTCCCACCAAGTCTTACATGACCTGGTCCCTGGTTCTACATGACCCAGCCCCTAGCTGCATCTCCAGGTTCATTTCTCACCATGATTCCCCTTCACTTTCTACTTCTTACCCTCCTTCATTTTTTTTTCTCTGGCTAAATATTATGGTCCTCGGTTGGTTTTCTGTCTTCCCCACCAGACTATTAGCTTCTTGATGCAGAGATTTTTATTTTCACTGCTATATTCCAGGGTCAGACCTGTGGTAGGTGTTCAAAAAATATTTTTGAATGAAAGAACAAACAATCAAACCAACAGAACACTAGACTATGTATGTGTTGACTTGAAAGTCAATGTCTTTAGTAGGCGACCTTGGGAACCTCTAGGTGCCACAGTTTCCTCATCTCAAGACTGAGGAGTTTGATGAAGATTTTTAAAGTCTTTCTAGTCACAAACACATTAATTTTCAAATATAATGCAACTTAGTTTTCTAGGTTCGTGTGTGTCTAGCATCAATTAACAGTACTTTTTAAGGTCCTGGTTCATGTGGACCTCTTGACCAAATTTTCTGTTTTCACTTTGAAATTTGTCTTGAAACAGTTGACATGTGTATATATCCATTCGTCCATGTCTTTGTATTGTTGAAGTATATTTCATTTTCTGCCACTGGATATCAAGAGGATGGAAGCCCAATTTTGTAATTTTTGCCACTTATATTTTATGTTTTATGATACTCATGTAGTGACAGGAACGAGTTGGAGTAATGTGGGCTTCAAAGCAAGATTGAAATGCAGTGAAAAGATTGAAACTAGATTTTTAAACAGCCCCCATTAAAGTTGTTGGGAAAATCTACACGCTTTAAGTGTTTTATGATTTTCAGTTTGACTGGTACTTTGTTTCTTATGCTTAGCTCAGCTTAGAGGTGTTGCTTTAAAGAATATGAAAACTAGATTAGCATTAAAACCCAGTGATCAAAAAACATGCTAATATTTGATGGTTAGATAAAATATAATTAAGGATTCTATTTTCTGTTAAGCTTATAACTCTATGTATTATATCCCTAAGTTGGATCCAAAAGCTGGAACATTTTGAGCTAACCAAATGTTCCCTTTCTTTTATGCCTTGTACACTATTGAATTTACATATTTTTTCTTATACTATGTTTCAAATTAACCAACCCTCCTCCTATAATTCAGCCAGTTGAATAAACTGAAAATGAGAGTGTACAAATCAAAATTTTAATTTATAAATAAAGTAGTATTTAGAAAGAATTGACATGAACACGACCTCTAACACTTCTGAAATCTACAGAGACCCAATAAAACTGTACATTCCCTATAGATGTTTATGATAACATTTATGTATTAGCTTTAGTGGTGGGCATCTTGAACAAATGTCACTTTGAAATAAATAAACCAGGAATTGGTTAATATCTTTCTACTTTATTCTTCAGGCTAAGATGTTCTGAGAGACAAGTATCTGTTTTTCCAGACAAACAGGATTAAGTGAGAAAACCAAATCTGTCAGGAGCTCTCAATAAATATTTCCCCCTTCTTCCTTATGTCAGTGCACCCATTGTACCATTGATTGCACCCAGTTGTTCATCTTTGACTATTTGAATGTTGTGTTACTTATTGCCATCACCCAGAGGGGCACAGTGGCCCTCACACTCTGTGATTGGGACTTCATGTGTGTGGTGGTAAAAAGAACAGACTTTGAAGTCAGACGGAGCTGAGTTTGTTTGTATTTGACATTTAAACTCCATATCTCTAAGTAACACACTTATATCTGTGCATCCTGATGTTTTAGCTGTAAGCATTCTCTACTGACTTTTTCTATGGAAGAAAAAGATTGAGTTCTCTTTCACCCCTTCCATTTCTACCCGTTCATGAACACTTCTTATCTCCTTATACTGTTGGTTACATCATAGTCACTGTTGACATGACTGTCAATTCTCTTCACAGCTGAGAATGGGGTATACTATACTTTTATTTCCCTGTACAACTTTTAATTTTTTCCTACTGTTAGTAATAGTGTTAATTTTAATTTTTGTTGTTTGATTAAAAATAAAAAACACCAATCAAATTCCATTCTACTTTATTAATTGTCTAAATCTCCTCTTAAGATATTAGGTACTTATCACATTCTCATTCCTGTAGAAATGTGGAAATAGAAGAACCTTCTGATGTGCTTCAGTGTGGACTTGCTGTTCTCAACTCCAGTCTGGCTAAAAACGTGTCTCACTTCTCTTCTGAGCTGAACCCTCAATTTCCTGTGTCCCATGCCTTTCTCTTTCTTGGTTTACTCTCTTATTTTGGTGGAGCATATTTTCCAGTTGCTTCATAAGAAAAGAGAAATAAGAGGTAAAATTTTTGAGAACTTAACATCTGAAAATGTCTAATTTTACTTCATATTTGATTAATGGTTTGGCTAAATATTGCGTTCTGGGTTGGAAATAATTTTCCTTAAGAGTTTTGAAGGCATTGCTCCAACATCTTCTAGCTTCTAGTGTTGCTCTTAAATATCCCAAACCTACTCTGGCTTCTAATTTTTGTATATACTAACTTTTTAACTTTTTTCATTCTGGAAGCCTGTAGGGTCTCCTGTGAGGTCTTCTGCCTCATATTGTGAAACGTTGTGATGATATGCCTAAGTGTGGGTCTATCTTCCTTCTTCCTGCTGGGCATTTAATGAGCTCTTTTTTTTTTTTTTAACTTAATGAACTCTTCAATCTAGAAACTCATTTATTTCTGTCTGACTTTCTTCCTAGGAGTTCTTCCTTTCTTCTTGGGAAGTACAGTTCTGGGGAACTGTGTTGAATGATCTTCTTTATAACCTCCTTACCTCCTTTGTCTCTGGATAAGATGGTCTTTAAGATCATGTTGTACATTTTAGAAGTGGAGGGATCACAAGAGGACATTAACACCAAGCCTGCAGGAGCTGCAGGCCTACAAAGGATTATTGTTACCAAATAGCAGATAAGGCCAACTGTTATCTAGAACTTTTAAGTGACTTGTCCATTGTCACCCTGCTGGTTAGTCTTAAAAATATAACTAAATCCTGGGCTTCCCTGGTGGCGCAGTGGTTAAGAATCTGCCTGCCAATGCAGGGGACACGGGTTTGAGCCCTGGTCCGGGAAGATCCCACATGCCGCGGAGCAACTAAGTCTGTGCGCCACAACTACTGAGCCTGCGCTCTAGAGCCTGTGAGCCACATCTCCTGAGCCTGTGTGCCACAACTACTGAAGCCTGCATGCCTAGAGCACATGCTCTGCAACAAGAGAAGCCACCGCAATGAGAAGACTGCGCACCGCAATGAAGAGTAGCCCCCCTTTGCTGCAGCTGGAGAAAGACTGTGCAGCTATGAAGACCCAGCGCAGCCAAAAATAAATAAATTAAAATAAATAAATTAAAAAACAATAACTAAATCCCAGTTCTCTGACCTCTAGGCTTTCTACTACATAAGACTGCCTCCAAAGTAAAGACTACATAAGACTGCCTCCAAACTCTTTTTAAGAGTTTGTAAAGTTCTTTCTTGGCATTAATTGAAAGATGCTGAAGATTTTGTGGCAAAAAAAATGGTTACCTCTTAGTCTCATTGGCATCCTACCGTCTAGCTCTTTCTATTGTAATACTCCCAGCCCAAGTGACCTCATATTTATGAAATAAGAATGCCATTTGTTTACTTCGTGTTCATTGTTCGATTTAATTTAATTTCTTATTTTATGTAACTTTTGCATTCTTCAGAATTCCCAACACATGTTGTACACATATTATTTAAGCTCTTGTTTTAGTTAATTACTTTCTTCCTGTTGCCTTCTTAAATATTTATTAATTGAAAAATTGAAGGTTTTGTAGGGAAGAAAGGAATAAGTGAATTTTATCCCAATCATTCTAGTGTAGCATTTAAAAAAATAGTTTGAATTCTCTCTTGTGTGAATTGTGAGGTCTTTTCTAATTATTTTTCTCTTGGGATCTTAGTGAATTTTAATGATTTGTATAAATTGCACACCTTGAAGGGATTGGCTTTTTTTCTGAAATATTTGTCATGTATATTTTGAGGTTCTTTGTTTGTTTGAATCTTGCTTTTACCTTTCAATTCATTTGACCCAAAAAAGTTTAATCCTTTGTTATTTTTCACTTGGAAAACTTTTCCTCAACCAGATTTAAAAAATATTTTCTTTACCCCACCCAATAATTTTCAACGTATTCATTTGTTTCTTTTTATATTTTAATTCATATGTATGGTGTGAGCAAAAAGTCTTACCAGGTATTTTTTTCCCTAATAACCTAGAATTGTTGAATATTTTCATTGCCTATTGTTTTGCAATGCCTACTTTATTATACATTATATTTTCATTTATTCTCTGATTTAGTTCTGGATAATTTGTTCTATTTTATTGATCAAGGTATTTTAAAATTAATATCACTATAATCACTATATCACTCTAATATCACTACAAAATTGTAATTTTATAGTTTTTTTAAACAATGTGGCCAACTTTACTACTGCAAAATTTTTTGAAAAGTGAATTTACACATGTTTATTACATCAACTGAATTTGAGAATAGTGATTCCCAATCCCAGAGTCTTAAATCCCTTAAATAGGGCATATCAAACTCAAACTATACCCATTTCCCCTTGCAGAGATTAAAATGTGCCCAGTTGGGAATTGCCCTATGACAGAAAAAACATTTCTGTGGGGTTTCTGTAAATTTCTGTGAGTAGTATGCAGGCAAGAAAGAGAGGTTGCAGAGATTTTTTTTTTAATCAAGTTCTAAATTAAATTCTACTGCAATTTTGTTTAAAATGGCATTATATCTACCCATTATTTTGAGAGAAAATGTGGATTTTTAAAATGTCCAGCCTACTTACATAGAAACACAGTATGTCTTTCTACTTATACATTTTCTTTTATTTCTCTCATTTTGTAGTGTATTTCAGTGGAGCCCCATACATTTCTTGCTGAGAGCTTATATGTAATTTAGGTATTTTATAATTTATGTAAGTGGAATATTTTTAATATCATGTCTATCTGAATCTTTTAATGTTAATGATTTCATATATTTATTTACCTATTCCTTGTCATGGTACCAAACTGCTTATTGTAGGCCCTCAATCCATAACAAAACCTGGGAGACAGATGTATTTTGAAATTCCAAACTTTAGATTTTTGGAAAGGTAATATTGCACCTATAGCACATGTTGTCTAATATCCACAGCAAGGTTTAAGGCAGCATCCCATAATCAATGTGCTGATAAACTGATATTCTTACTTAAAAAAGATAAATAAAGACTATAAAGAGCCTGATGTTCACTGAACTCCGATTTTACCGAAAAATGAGTGTGGGCATCAAACTTATGCAAAGAAGTCTGACTTCAGAGCTGTTTAGATTTCTGAAATATAGATGAGAGTTAGTGACCAGTAGTTCTAATGTTTTCACAGTTCACCCTCTTATATTATCTAGGAAGAGTCACATTTCTCCTTTTCAATTGATATATTGAAATTCTTTCATTTCTTACTGTATTTCATAAAATCCCCAAAACAATGTTTAAAAAATAATGGTGACACTGTTATACGTTACAACTTGAAGTAGATTGTTGACTTTTGTCATGCTAAAACAGTGTCCTTTCTAAGTTTTTTTTAAAAATCAACATTGAATATGAAACTTTATTGTCTTTTCCACTTTATATTAGTTTCTTGTTGCTGCTGTGATAAATTACCACAAATTTGGCGGCTTAAGACAATTTATTTTCTAACTATCTAGAGGTCAGAGTCTCAAATCAGCCTCACTGTGCTAGAGTCAAGGGGTTATCAGGGCCTGCTTCTTCTGGAGGCTCCAGTGGAGTATACATCTCCTAGTCTTTTCCAACTTCTGGAGGCCACTTGCATTCCTCAGTTTGTGGCCCCTTCTTCCTCTTCAAAGGACATCACTCCAGTATCTGCTTCCATTGTCACATGGCCTAAGTCTAACTCCACCACGTCCCTCTTATAAGGACTTTGTGTTTACATTGAGCCCACCTGAATCATTTAGGGTAATCTCCTCATCTCAAGATTCTGAACTTAATCACACCTGCAAAGTCCCTTTTACCATATAAAGTATATGCTCATAGTTTCCAGAGATTAGGACACAGACATTTTTGGGGGGATCATTATTCAGCCTACTATACCCTTCTATTAAGATGACCATATATACTTTCTTATTTGAACATTAAAGTCATCCTGTAGGTTATGTTGACACATTTTTTTCTAATATTAAACCATCTTTACATTCCTGGGGTGGACCCTATTTGGTTATAGTAGGTTAGTCTTTTCATATACAGTTTTAATGCTTTTTTCATGATATTTCTTAGTATGATTGATTCAATAGTCATACTTACTACTGGCCTACAGTTGTGTGTGTGTGTGTGTGTGTGTGTGTTTTATTTGCTTAGGTTTGGTAACTGACTTAACCTGACATAGTGTATGAGTCAGGTAATAAAAACTCAACTTATACTAGCTTCAGTGGAAGGGGGGTTTTCTTCACTTGTATATCTGAAAAAGATACTGGACTATCTCAAAGAATTGAAGGAAAAACTGAAGGAATCAAGCCTCAGGGATTGCAAGTAGTAACCTGTTGACTGCAGAGCTTTCTCTCTGAGTGTCACTTGCATTTTACGTTAGGATAGTCAGGCCCTCTCCATGTGCCAGGAAATGTGGCTACAAGCAGACCAAGCCCAGCAAATCCAGAGTCAAGAAGGAGCTCTTCTTTTCCAGCAATGGTTGCGAGAGATGCCTCATCCAAGACATGTCCCTTCTTTGGGTGGCCCATGTTCAAATCAGATTGAGTGGGAGTTAAAAAAGCTGGACCATTTCATGCAAACTTAGGGCTCTCATAGCTTCAGACCTCCCTGTGGGCTCTGCTGGAGATGTGTCACAAGTCAACTTCTCCCTCTGCTCATTCCTGTTCCTTTTCTCTTTCTTCCACAGATCCCTAGGACACTCCTTAGTAAACATCCTGCCTGCTGAACACAGAATTTCAGTCTGCTTCCTAGGGAACACAGCCTCAGATACTTAGGGTGAAATAGTTTGCTAGGGAGACTGAAAACTAAAACCACTCTAATCATTTCAATTTCATTTGATACTATTATATTTAGGGGTTTTTTTCTACTTATTTATACATGAGATTTATCTATAGTATTCTTGGCAAGAGTGGGAGTTGGTGTGGTTCATATCCAGTTTTGTACCAGTGTCGGTGTTTTTATGAGAAAAAATGGAATGAGATTTTCTTTTACTATAAATAGAATATTTCTGTATTTTAAACTTTAGGGACAGAGTTTTCATGTAAAACTAACTGGACCCAGAATCTTTCTTAAGGACTGTTTTTTGATAAAGGAAGAAAATAATTGCCATGTTATTGCCTAAGGTTCAATTCAGTGCTGCATTTACACCCTTGAGCTAAATAAAGGCAGGCAGACTTACTTAACTGCCCCACTCCTTCTGTTTTTACTGCTCCAGCCCCCACATGTTGCTTTTCTTTTGCTTCAGAAGGTAAAATATGGATATCTCAGGATTATGTTTCTCTGATCATCGCCATCAAAACCATAGTTAACTGAAATTCTCCCTTCACTGTAACATGTAGCCTTGTCTTTTTCCACTTTAAGAACAGTTTTAGTCTCTTTCTCTCTCTTCTTGAATTTTTATGTACATTTTCAATGAACATTGAGAGAGGATTTATCAGGAACTGCTAACATCCCGCCAAATTGACACCGAAATCTTAATGTCTTTCTTTCAAAGGAGAAGAGCTCATACTAGCCTGAGCTGTAATCTCTCCTGTTTTCTTCACTCAAAGAACAGCTCTTGCACATACACCCACAAACACACACACACACCCCAGAGTACTGAAGGTGTTCCCTTGATTGCATTAACTGTGGGTAACAATGCATAACATTAGCACTTCTATAGTGTTTGATAAATGTGATCAGTTTCAACCAGGGGCAACATGATACTGGGGAATTCTTAAGGCAGAATTTCCCTCTTGGATTCCACAGTTGCCTTAAAGAGTGGTGAAATGACAGGGTGCTTCTCCAAGGAAACCCCTGATAAATCTTGTTTTCTAAAGAAAAGTAGAAGAGACTTGACAAGAAGGGAGTTGAAGGGAGAACACATTTAAATCTATAGTTTCTACTTCCATTCACTTGGTCACACTCATGGTTCAGCTCTAAGAGTCCCCATGTATTTTGTTTTTTACAACAACCAACAACTAGTATAAACATTGCCTTATAAATCTGGCAATATGATTGTAGACCAAAATAAACCATGATTTTCCTACAGACAATTCATATTCTTTATACCTAATAAAGAACTGGATTTGAAATGTAGGGTACTTGATTACAATACTTGAAGTTTTAGAGTGGCCCAAAAGTTTTTAGTACAGACTTGAAGGTTGCTGGGCTAAACTAGAATAATAACTGTTTAGACAGAGGAGGGAGGAAAGGTAATTGCATTCATTCCTTGGACTTAACAGAACTAACCTGTTACCAATGACTTCTCATGTGAGCTTGTAGAAGGAGATTTTGTTTTGACCCCAAATAGTAATTACTGGCCCTGAGCTAATAGAATGGATGCCTACAATGTTGTTCTTTTTGTTTGTTTGTTTTATGTCCTGCATTACCTCTATACCTGCCATAGGTTGATGAAAATGTATTTATCTGTAAGATTTTATTAAAACAAACATTTTATTAAAACAAACATGCAAGCATCGAAGGCATTACCTCTTTTCTAGCAGTATGATCTGTGAGCAGATTTTCTCAAACATTAATGTGGACCCAGTTCGCCTGGAGCTCTTAAAATGCAGATTCTGACTCTATAGGTCTGAGATGGGGCCTGAAGGTCTGTATTGTGTGGTCCACGAACTACACTTTCACTAGATCAGTATAATCCAGCCCATCTCATCCTGGGTCTGTCCATAAGGAGTCGTGTGTAATCTTGGGTATCTTACCAATCATCTTGAGAACCTGAATTTCCTTTTTTTCAATGTAAGATCTTTTGCCGACCCACATGTAGGCACCTTCTTAAAAAACTCTAACATGGGAATTCCAAGGTATCAAAGGATGAATTGCAGGTCGTTATCCTCATTTTAAAAAAATTTCTTTAAACAGCAGCTTAGAACTCACAAGGGAACATTTATTATTATAATATTGTTATTATTTACTTATATATATTATATATTATATATTACATTTTGGCAAATAATTTCATTTAATTCAACAAATATTTATTTATCCCCTTTTAGGGAAAGGCTTTTTGCTAGATATCTTCAGGCAAAACAAAACAAATGATGACCCTGTTCCTGCCCTAGTGCAATTTGTAAACTGGGAGGTTATTAGGAGCACTGAGTAAAATTTATTATCTAATATCTCAGGAAGGATGTCAAAGGATGATAACGGGTGGCAGTCTAGTGGGATATCTATGACAAGCCTTAGGAGCTTCTTATTTGGTTTGCCAGTCCATGGACTAAAGAGAAGTTTAGGGCACAGGCTGTGTGAGCTGTGCTGGAAACTTTGGGGCTCACCCGAGGAACGCTTGCGAGTTTTTCATTACAGGCTGTCCTCTCGGGTCCACAATTACAGACAGAAAAGCTAGCGTCATGTGAGAGCTCTAGGAGCTAACTACCAGCTACACCCTAGGGGTCCTGCCTTGCGTTCTGCCTCTGCAGGGTCTGAGAGGTGAGGGCCGTGACTACACTTCTGCTACTTATTGCTGGAAGGCCAACAAATTTGACCTGATAAATAAGGTAGAGAGAGATAACGTCACAAAAGAAAGATTTTTGTAGTGGTCAATGGAGTCAGAGAGTAAATTTTGGCCTGAAACCATCTAAGACTCCGTGGAGAAGGCCGTGTTTGAAATGGATCCAAAAGAAGAAAGATTTCAACAGGAGCACAAGGCAAAAGAGGCATTTGGGATGGATGGGGGTGGGGCTGGGGGTGAGAGCCCGGCAACGGGAAAGCGAGAGCAAGTTCAGCAACTTCCCTAGTCTGGCCAGTAGAAGGCTTGCATTTTAGAGTTTAGTAAGAGAATAAGGCTATAGCGTCAGCAAGAACCAGACTCTGAAAAGCTCTGAATGGCCAATGAAGAGTCAGTAATTAACCTGCTACGTGCTGGTGATTCGTTAAAGGTTGTAAGCAGGTAAATTTGAATGAGGGCATTAGGAAAATTAACCTGACTGCTGTGTAGAAGAAGTACTGGAAAGGAGGCCAGTGGGGAGAACAGTGAGGAGGACAGTGGCAATAGGGAAAGAAAGCGAGGGGGTGATTTGAGATCCCTTCTAGATGTAAATAGACTGAAGAGACGTTGCAACTGCTTCCAAAAGAGAGCAATGAGACAATCACAGTTCAGCTGATACTCTGGAGTTGGAGAGGATAGAAACTTGCATGTTCAGCATTGGTGCATCTGTTGATGGAAGGTCATCAGAAATAGTCTCTGAAATAATAAGAAATAAACATTTAAAGCCCAATTTTTCTGAGGCCCTTTAAGGATTATTGGATACATATAAGGCTAAGCCCATTCCCCTAGGAATTGATCATTGATTACATCAAATATGCATCAATTACCAAAGACTGTTTCCTTTCTCTCCATTAACATAGGCCAGTTATGTTGATCATGGTTTTTTTTAGAAAAAATATTTACCAATTACTTTCTTTTTGGTTGCCCTTCTGTTTTAATATTTCAGTCATGGAATTTGGGAACTTGGAAGGATCTTAGACTTCCTCCAGGGTGACTCATGCATATTACACAGGACATTTAGGTCCTGACAGAGTAATAATTTGCCTATGGCCATATGGCTAGTTAGGGGTAGAATGATTGCTGGTTTAACTGAGAGAAAATTATCCAACATAGCACTTTATCTATTTTTAAAAATTTTTTATTGGAGTGTAGTTGATTTACAATGTTGTGTTAGTTTCAGGGATACAGCAAAGTGATTCAGTTATACATATACATATATCCACTCTTTTTTAGATTCTTTTTCCATATATGCCGTTACAGATTATTGAGTAGAGTTCCCTGTGCTATACAGTAGGTCCTTATTAGTTATCTATTTTATATATAGTAGTGGGTATACGTCAATCCCAGTCTCCCAATTTATGCTTCCCCCCCTTCCCCCCCGGTAACCATAAGTTTGTTTTCTACATCTGTAACTCTATTTCTGTTTTGCAACATAGCACTTTAAACATGGCTTGTTATTAGCAGAATTTTGGATATTTTGGATAGTTGGGCCAAAGCACATTTCTTAAGACAAAATAACTCTGAAGTCGCACACTTCCTCAATATGAAGGACCCTCAGGTCAGTGACACTGGATTTCCTTTGAAATCTGGCTGTTTCTCCTTTCCACACAAACAGAGCAGGTGGGCAGGCAACAAAACAGCCCTGTACCATGGTTCCGCAGTCCTAGGAAAAGTGTCACAAATCACTATCCCTCATCTGCTTTTATTTGTTTACTTTTATTTTACTAGAGGTTGTAAAGTCTTGCCTGAAATGTAGATATCATTTTACCCAATGTATTCAGAATCCATTCAGCCACAAGAGCCCCAGTGTGCTATTTGCCACCATGGAGCATGGCTTTATCTTTCCACGAAGCATCATGGGTGGCTAATGGATCAGATCATTTGAAAAGGATGCATGTCTTTGTGCCACACTTTTAAAAAAAATTTTATTTTATATTGGAGTATAGTTTATTAACAATGTTGTGTTAGTTTCAGATGTACAGCAGAGTGATTCAGTTATACATATACATTTGTCTATCCTTTTTCAAATTCTTTTCCCATTTAGGTTATTACGGAGTATTGAGCAGAGTTCCATGTGCTATACAGTAGGTCCTTGTTGGTTACCTATTTTAAATATATTAGTGTGTATATGTCAATCCCAAATTCCCAGTCTATCCCTCCCCCCTCCCCTTTCCTCTGGGTAACCATAAATTCGTTCTCTTAGGTCTGTGAGCCTGTTTCTGTTTTGTAAGTAAGTTCATTTGTATCATTTTTTTCTTAGATTTCCCATATAAGCGATATCATATGATATTTGTCTTTCTCTGTCTGACTTACTTCACTTAATGTGATCATCTCCAGGTCTCTCCATGTTGCTGCAAATGGCATTATTTCATTCTTTTTAGTGAGTGTTTTGTCCCTTCTATCAATACCCTCCTATCCAAATCCTCTTTCCATTTTCTTGTATGACATACAAGTCAGTGATGGACAGTCTTCAGCTGAATATACTTGTACCCAACCCCCCTTTTCACAGTTACCTTTGACCCCACTTTCCCTGCTGGCACAGAACTGTCTCAGCTTCAGGAGTCTGCTTCTGATGCCACACGCTTTCTTAAGCCAGTGGTTCTGCTGGCACTCTTTTCCTAGGAGAGCTGGCAATTCGACATTCTTTCCTCCTACCTATTTCAGCCATTGCCAGGAATTTACTTTGTTTTTTATCCCCTAATAGAAACAACATAATATGCCATCTCAGATGCTTCTAAAGATGGGCATCAGCTCTAGGGCTCATTAACATAATTTCTCAGTTCAGCTTCATCCACTAGTCTCTGCCGTGTTTTGACATCAGCCTCCTTTCAGTTTTAAATCTAAGCCAGTAAGACATCTCTTCCCAGCTTCTCTTTTTCTTCTCTCAAGTGTGAATATAAGATTTCTCAGTTATTATGCTGTTTATTTTTTTAAAGGCATCTAGCTTTGTGTCACTGTTGATGTCACTATTTGCAAACTGGCTTTGTCATTTTATGGATAGTGCTTGAGTGAAGAGCTCCCCGTAAATACATGCAAACTCTCAGTTCCCAACAAGCTCCCCAGCCCTGTTAATGAGAGGATTAGCAAGAGCACTGCACTGTATTTAACCTGCGGCACTAGTTCTGTTTCAATAAGACTTCAACAGCCTATTAAATGGAGTGGGGTCTCAATTAACCCACACAAAGGCCACTCTCCTGAACGTGGCAGGGAGGACCACATTTAGCATCTGCCTGAGCAGCTTGTTGGAAGCTGAAAATAAAGAGGGTGACATGTTCTTGCCTTGAGCTATGACATCACTGAAATGGTGATTCTAGTTCATCTGGACCGACTGAATAGG